>NW_022900914.1:33179345-33255837 GCF_012274545.1 Fukomys damarensis | reverse complement strand
GAGAAAATAGATTCATTCATAGGAAAATGGATACATATTGAAGATATACTCCTAAGTGAAATAAATAAGTCACACATGTGTAAATACCGAATAGTTTCCCTGGTGTAAATAATCTGCAACAATGCATAAGATTCTAATAAGATTACTGACATTTAGAAATGGGAAGAAAGGAGCTAAAGGTGTAGGGAAGGTGGGATGGGTAGGGGAAGAGTAAAAAGGGAAAAGAAAAAAATGTGAGAATGAAAAGATGAAAATAAAGTGTTTGTAGATGGGGAGGGAAGGAGGGGGTGAAGGGAGGGCAGAGGTAAGGGGAAAAAATGAGAATCAAGACTTGTCATGTAGAGGTACAAGATCCCAGCAATGAATGTAACTGTACTGTATCCCTAAAATGTACCAATAAGCTCAATTAAAGCTGAAAAAAAAAAGTCAGTAGATAAATGTAAGAGGGTGACTTTGGGCAAGTGTGACTAGTCAGCAGAGAGTAATCTATACTATGTTTGGAAGATGTCCAGGACCCAAAATAGTAAATTCATTTTGGAATAAAGAAAAAAGAAGTACAAGAAAATTATTATTTTTTCGGTACCAGGGATTGAACTCAGAACTTTGCATATGCCAGGCAGATGCACTGCCACTGAGCTGAATCCCTGGCCCACAAATTAATTTTTTCATATTGAGAGAGTAAATGTTATCTATTGGAGAAAGCAAACTGAGAACTTGGAGACCATTGTCCTAAAGTATGTTAGCTGTATTCAGGTTTTTATATGAATGAGATGATATATGAACTTATTGAGAAACATGGAGAAGTCTTTGTATATATTGTCTTTGTAGTCATACCAGAATTACTTTTTAACTTGAAAGCCCCCGAGACTTGCATCTTTGCAGTGATAGAATGGCAGCTCCGTCAAGAAAGGAGAAAAGATCAGTTTGAAAACTATTGATTCAATCTGTATTTTCAAAATGTTACTGACCTAATTTTTTTTGTTTTTTTTGAGACAGGGTCTCACTATGTAGTTGAGACTGACCTGGAACTCACTATGTAGCCCAGGTTGGTCTCAAACTCACAGTGATCCTCCTGCCTCAGCCTCCTGAGTGCTGGGATTACAGGTGTGCTCCCCCACACCTGGCCTGACCAATTTTTTTAAAAATAAGAGCAAAGATGTTGAGAAAACAACTTGTAGCAGAGCCATCACGTATGACTAAAATGTAGGAACAAGGCAAGGGATTAGACTGCTGAGTTGACAGGAATTGAGTTATGAAGGACTGGATTTACACTAGTGCTAATAACATCAGATATGTAGCACTCAAAATCTCTTGTAAGAGACAAGTGGGTTGCACATTCATATAGTCTCTGGGCTGTTTGAAGCAGGAGGATTGTAAGTTCAAACCCAGCCCAGGCAATGTAGTGACTTAATAAGACCATGTCTAAAAATTTTAGAAAGGGTTGGACATGTAGCTGATTTAAGGCCTGGGTTCATTCCCCACTTCACCCCCCAACCCCGCATCTGTCACTTTTCAGCTGTGGCTATGTGAGTAACTATAGAGCTTTGTTATACTGAAGAGCCAAAATTTACTTCAGGATAAGAAATTACTGAAGAAACGAATCTGCCAAAAAGTATTGTTGGACTACATTTTAGCATGTACTATTGCAAGCTGGGTGTAGTGGCACACGCCTATAATCCCAGCACTTGGGAGGCCGAGGCAGGAGGATCGCTGTGAGTTCAAGACCAGCCTGGGCTACATCGTGAGTTCCAGGTCAGTCTCAACTACATAGTGAGACCCTATCTCAAAAAAAAAAAAAAAAAAAAGAGAGAGACAGAGAATGTACTGTTGGAGAAAAATTTGGCTCCAGGCCAGGACATCATGGCAAAGGGGCATGCTGGAGGAAAAGCTGATCACGTTGCGGCAGCCAGGAGTAGCGTGAAGGAGTTGTGCCCCAAGTGACCTTCTCCACCAACCACACCTGTCCCCCGATGGCAAGGCAGCTATACTGTCCCATTATCCAGTCACCTGCCAAATACACAAGGCTTTGGGAACCATTTTTAGAACTAAACCATAAATCAGTCAAGTTCCTTCCTCATCTTTTTCTCTCTCCCTCCCCCCTCCACCCCTCCCCCTTTCTTTTTTTTGTCTCTTCCTTTCCCTTCCTGTCCTGTCTGTCCAGTCCCATGCGTGTTAGTATTCTAAAATGGTGGGTTTGGGGAAGTGGTACAAACATTTAACATACTTGAGCATTTAAAATCTCATTACACCCTCTTCTTTTTCTCCCCCTTCCCTCTCATTTCCTTCTCTATTTTCAAAGAGCCTACCTCTTTACCTCTTGGTTTCCTTTCATCTTTCCTTTAATTCCACTTGCCTGATTTCCCTCTTTTATTTTAGACTTAAAATAAAAAATACACAATGAACTTGTAGGGGTTAATTTTAGTTGTTTTTCTTTTTTTTTTTTTTTTTTTTTTTTTTTGTACCTGGGATCAAATTTGGACCTTGCACTTTTGAGGCAGTGGCATCACTGAGCTAAATCCCTGGCCCTCCTTTTGTTCCTTATTTTAGCTTCCATTATCATATTCTTAGGACACTACATCTGTTTGCCGGCTTAGAAATCAGTTACTATAACACTATCAAGATTTTTTTCTTTTTTTTTTTTTTTTTTTTACTGGGGATTGAACTCAGGACCTTGGGCTTGTGAGGCAGACAGTAGAACTACTGAGCTAAATCCCCTGCCCAAGATTAATTTTAATGTCTGGACAGATTTGAGAATTTTAAATATAGAGCTTAATTTTAAATCAAGGAAACATTTTGCTGATAGTCTTCCCAGTCTTTATAACTACAATAAAAATTATATATCTGATTTTAACACTAGATTTCTCTCACTTTCTCGAGCTATAGTAGCCACTAAATTTTCAGATTTTCATTTGCACTAGCTACATTTCAAGTACTCATTGGTGGCAGTTAGCTAGTGATTACCATATTGGACAGTTCTGATAAATAGACTTTTTGGTCTGATTATCTAACTTCAAAGTTTGAATTTTCTCTTATTCTCTTTTCTGTTTTGATACTCTCTTTCTTGTCCTTCAGAATCCTATGAAGTTCGTTGTGTATTTTTTATGAAAGTCTTGTATTTATGAAACATCTTAAGAATTGTTAAAACTTTATAAAGTTTGTTTTAAGGGGGGATTTTGTAGAAATTGTGTGTATTAAGTAACAATTTAACATGCATCTTAATTTTTGCTTTGGTCTACATCTCTTATCCAGCAATCCAACTTGTTAGTATTACTGTATTGTTATAACTGTATTATTTAAGGGTAAAAGAAGAATTCTTAACTGATGTGTGTTGAGACTGTGCTAAAGGGTGAGTTCTTAAAGATGTGAGTAAAGAAAGAGTGGCTCTGGCACTTAGAAAAGGAAAATGTTTGTGTCTTGTTTAAAGTAAATGCTGATAAACCTAAGACAGTTGGGAGACTCTGGTGAATCATAGTCATTACCTTTTATACTAACCCTGCCATTTTATGTTCTGATTGTCTTAGAAACTGTATAATCTACAGTTAGAGAAATGCTGAATTAAAAAGTTGAGGTTACTATATCTGAAAAGTTATTTTGTATATGTTATGATTGTACAATTTGAAAATAATTTTTATTTTTCTCACAGAGTTGTCAAAAACTTAATGGAGAAGGGCTAGGGATTTAGTAGTACCACACTTGCCTCGCAAGCACAAGGTGCTGAGTTTGATCCCTGGTGCCAAAAATTTTTTTTAAATATTAAAAAAAAACACACCCAAAAATCTTTATAAAAGACAAGAAATTCATTCTTAAACTCACTAATTTTCATTGTTTCCCTCCAAAAATCTGATTTTCAAGTCATAATTAAAATTGTACATTCCTGGTAGTTTAGTTAAATATAACAGTTATATTATCCTGACAGTTGTTTTACAGAATGTAGAACTTTTGCACTGAATGAGAAGAATATGTTTATATTATATGGCAACAGAAATAAAGTATTAAAATTTAATAAACTTGTAAAATAGAAATCAGTGCCTTGTATGTTTTCTGGTGATTAAAGAGCCAGTTTTGTGTTTGTGTGTGGGGGTACATTGTCTTCATTGGTAGTTCAGTATTTGGCTTAGGAGATGCATCTAAGCTAGACAAGGCAGTGCTGTCTATTTTGTATGCACTTCTCATTGGGTAGCTGCAACAATACAGTTACACTAACAAGTTGGATTGTAGGGTAAGAGACGTAGACCAAAGCAAAGATTAAGATGCATGTTAAATGGTACTTAATGCTTGTAGAAAATGATTAAGTTTTCATTTTAATATTTTTAGGTATATAAAGCTCTTTAAAAGTTACATAATAAAAGAATTGCTGCCTTTATTCCATTTGGTTTCATGTATATATACTTCTCTTAAATTTTGCACTAATGACTTTATATTATGTTAGAAACAAACCAGATATTTGTTTCATCTTATAAATTTTGAACTGGCCACAAAAGTGAGTTTCTTTTATTATGATTGATACGATGGAGTTGTGAGAATGAATGTAAGCTTGAAGTAAAAATTGTTTAGAAATTTTTTCCCCAAGAAGAAAGGCTGTGTTGTTTGGTGATAGCCAGGGACTGGCTGAGCGTTTTGGCTTTATTCCGAATTCTGCCACTGACTCACTGTGTTTTTTGGCAAGTAGCTTACCTTCCCTGAAACAAGTTCTTGATTCTTTACTTCTCTGCTTGTAAAGCTAGCATAATAATATTGTACTGACCTCAGATGGGTTGTGTAATACTTTCCCACTTTTGAACTTCTCAGCATAAAAATATTATGAATTTTCAGCACCTTGCTTTTTAAAATAAATGTTTCTAAATCATTATTTCTCTATTAGGTAAGTACATTAAAGAGGCAATTTAAAGGTAAAATAAAAACCTTACTGTCCTGTTTAAAACATAGGCAAGCCTGATGGTACCCTGTGAAGTATGATTGATTATTTTATTCTTTATTGTAGTGTCAGAAAAAAGAAGAATTTATAGAAAGAATTCAAGGATTAGATTTTGATACAAAGGCAGCAGTTGCCGCACATATTCAAGAGGTAATAACCTGCATAAATTTTTATTACTTTTTATGAAGCTTGTGATAAGTGTACTTACATTTTTCCCAGAATACTTAGTCGTAGGAAAAGCAGAACAAATAAAGATCAAATATAAACAGATCCTATTTTTATACAAATTGTCTTATTTTTGGAGCTAGCTCCTTAAGTGAATCATCTTATACATGGCGCATTGCCTATATGATGATACAGGGGAAAAGTGTTACTGAAGAATGAAGTATATGTCTTTGTTAGTCAACACAGAATGAATCATATAATAAATGGAAGCAACATAAAGTGGAATAGTGCTTATAATTTAAAACTGTAGAGACTTAGAATAAGATTATGTCATTCCTGTGATTCTCTTTTAAATGAATAGATGTAAAAAATTTTTATTACAAATATTACTTGAAGTATAAATTCATTGGTAATTTGTAACATACACATGAAACTTTGGACATAATGTACAGTGTCAAGAGTCAATATATATTTTAAGATTTATTTTAAAAGCTACTGTTTGTCCATCTATCTACTCTTGGACTTTTAATCATGTAAAGACTTTAGAGTCTAGGGTAGTATATTAAACTACATGTTAATTAGAAAAGGGAAAGAGTTGAGAAGGAGAATGAAAATTTTTTAATAGTGAACATTGGTAGTACTTAAAATATTCTTAATTTATATTTCTTTGTATTTTGTATATTATCTTTTAATTAAAATATATAGAATCGGGCCAGAGATTTAGCTTAGTGGCACCACACATGCCTCGCAAATGCGAGCTCCTAAGTTCAGTCCCCGGCACCAAAGAAAAACTTAATATAATTCACAGCTACTAAAATGAGAACCAAGACTTGTCATGTAGAGGTACAAGATTCCAACAATGAATGTAACTGTACTGTATCCCTAAAATGTACCAATAAACTCAATTAAAGCTGAAAAAAAAAGGACGTGAAGACATAATTTTACAGTAACAGGCACATACCCACGTTTATAGCAGCACAATTCATAATAGTTACATCTTAGAAGTGACCTGTATGTCCATCAGCAGATGAATGGATAAAGAAAATGAGGTATTTATACATAACGGAGTACTACTCTGCTATAAAGAAGAATAAATTTGAGTCATTTGTAGGAAAATGGGTGCATCTTGAGATCATAATGTTAAATGAAGTGAATTATACATAGGACATTAAATACTGTATGTTTTCTCTTATGTAAGAAACCCAGAGTATAAATTAAAGAACAAAATAAAAGATGGATAAGAGGAAATAAGGAGATAATATTTTTTTGCAGATGGGAGGGGACCAAGAGAAGAGGAAGGGAAGGGGATTTAAAAAGAATTAGGGTGTGTTCATGTACGTGTACCAAATATGTACAGTGAAAGTAGCTATGGGCTGGGGATTTAGCTCAGTGGTGCTGCTGCCTGCCTCACAAGGTCAAGGTTGGGAGTTCAATCCCTGTACCAAAAAAAGAAAAGTAGTAATTATGTATCACAAACAAGTACTAATTTAAGAAATCATACAGGCTATATTTTTCAGTAACATTGTTTTCAATAATAAGCATATTAGTACTTTTAAATGTGTGTGTTTATACTAGATTGGTGGTTTTATTTCATTTTGAATAAATGCTGAGTATTATAAGTTGCTGAACTTCTATCATCCTTGAAAGTGTTATTTTTGCTATTTGTTGTAAAAGTTAAAACAAAATACCAGAATCATAGCAAGAAATGGAAAGCAGCAAGTATTTTGTTTATGTAACTTTTCCATTGTTTTAAAAATACTGTGTTGAGCATAATTTCTCCTAAGGTTCTTTGATCACATCACCTTCAAAATCTACAAGCCGGGTGTGGTGGCACACACCTGTAATCCCAGCACTCGGGAGTCTGAGGCAGGAGGATCGCTGTGAGTTCGAGACCACCCTGGGCTACATAGTGAGTTCCAGGTCAGTCTCAACTACATAGTGAGACCCTGTCTCAAAACACCAAAAAAAACTACAAAGATTTAACTATTCAAATAAAATACAGTAACATATATTCTACAGGATTAAAACTTTGCTTTTGAATTGTTAAAATACAATTTTAACTACTTCTGTAGACATAATAGCTTTATATTTTATATATTTGAGCTAATACTGTAATAAAATGAAAGCAATTTTAAAATAGCAGCCATGTTTTAGTTGTTTATTTTGCTTGCTTTTCTAAAGGTAACCCATAATCAAGAAAATGTATTTGATCTGCAGTGGATGGAAGGGACAGATATGTCTCAGGAGGATATAGAACCTCTCTTGAAAAATATGGCATTGCATCTAAAAAGACTTATAGATGAGAGAGATGAACATTCAGAGGTTTGTAAATTTCTTTCAGTATATTATGAAACTTTGCATTCTAAGAGAAAATAGTAGTGTCAGAGATTTTCAAAAATCAGTAAGAAAGTGCAGTCATCCCTTGGTATCTGTGGAATAATGGGTTTAGGACCTTTGGAGGAAACTAAAATCCTTGAATTCTTAAGTATCTTACATAAAATGATGTATTGTTTATGTATAATTTATATAATTTGCACACATCCTTTTATTTATTTTGTTATCTCTAGATTACTTAATACAATGTAAATGTTATATATACATAGTTGTTACACCATATTGTTTAGGGTACGATGTCAAGATAAAAAGTGTGTACATATGTCAGTACCAACACAGTGTCCCCCCTCTTTTTGGGGGGGTACCAGAGATAGAACTCAGGACCTTGTGCTTGTGAGGCAGGCGGCAGCACCACTGAGCTAAATCCCTGGCCCCTCCCTGAATATTTTTTCTCCACAGGTTTTTTAATCTATGTATGTAGAACCCATATGAAGGGCTAGGTGTACTTTTTTTTTTTTTTTTTTTTTGTTGAACTCCAAATATAAGAATACCTAATTGCTAGTAAACAAGTTGCAATTAGATACTCTTTTCTCCCTTCCTTTTAGAATAGTATTAGTCTAATTTTACTTCTATGTGTTTTTCAAGTCATCTTCACAGCTCTGGCAACAGTACTGAAGCGTGAAAATGAAAATATAGGTTATGTAAGTGGAAAAATTATTGCCTGCAGCATAAGAATTTGCTTAAGGTTAATTTCATAGTTTATTACCACATTTTTAAGTTGGAAAAATAAGTATTAATAAAAGGAGAATGACAGGTGTTCTGAATAAAATGTCCCACATAGAGCTCAAATTTTTGTAGTGTAATGAGGTGTGATTTTAAAGAGAATTATTATGAACTCCTTAAAATAGAATTTTGCTGTTTAAAAGAATAAAATAGCACTGAATTAGTTTTTTGTACTCTGAAAGCAATTTATAATTTTAGAGAAGTCCAGACTTTAATGATGAGTAATATTTACTTAATTGTAGATGAAAGTTGCTATTCAGGTAAAAGTATAGCTTTCATTAGTTGTTCTATTTCAATATGAGAAACAGTTTTGAGGTTAGAAAATTTGTAAGCGTGTTCTTGGTACCATGGTGAGACTAATATAGGAAGTTTCTAAAGTTTTTTTTTTGTAAACAAAATTTTCATGTCTCTGTAGAATGTCTTCAGTTTTCATGAGAATTTTAATTTTTCTTCAGGTATTAAAAGAGAAGAAAATACAAGAAATAAATATTCTAAAGTAACAATTTTTTATATAATTAGAACAAAGATCAGTGGAAGGAAAGAAATGCATTAAAAAATAATCCTACTGTGTATCATACTTGTCTTGAGATACTTAATTTCATTTTTAAACCATATGTTGTATCTTCTTTTGGTTTCACTGTCTTTTTTACTGCTGTATTTATTATATAGATTATTCCTTTATTTGTATTTTAAATTTTAAAGATAATGAAATAAGATATCTTCCAGGTTCTGAGGACTTACTTTTAAAAATCTGTACTTCGGTTTTGTATGACTCATGGGCATGTATAAGTTGCTTTTCTCATTTCACATGACTTGATTAATAGGGGTGAACAAAAATACGTGTCATTACACGATTGTCTGACAGATGTAATGGGAATATGATGAAATCTAGATAGAGATTATTTAGAAAACCTTTTAGAACATATACTGCCAGAATAAGCACTTTTTTATGAACTACTTTTTCTAATTAAGGAAAATAATAAGCAGCCATACTCATCTGACTCAGATATTTGGGAAGCACGTTGCTAGCTGGTTAAATCTAATTCTGTGGGGAAGTTTTATCTTTCAAATTTGAGTCAATAGGCAAATTATAAAAAAATCCTTATAAATTTGTGAAAATGCTAGACAAATGTTAAGATAGTATGTAAATAGAGTAATTTTCTGTCATTCAATAAAATTAAGTTCTTATTTAGATGTTTTTCTTTGTTTTGGAAAGTTTTTTGTTTATTTTGTGTAGTGCTGTGGCTTTAACTCAGGCTCTTGAACATGCTAAGCAAATGCCCTACTACTGAGCTACACCAGCTTCTTTTTTTCTCTTTTGACTATTGTGTCATAATTGTTTTATATCATCCTAAAATATATACATTTGGCCACCCTGATTTTAATTTTTCTTTACTTTTTTTTTTTTTTTTTTTTTTTTTTTTTTTTTTTTTTTTTGCAGTATTGGGAAACCCCAGACCTCACACACATTAGTCAAGTGCTCTGTAACTGACTAACTAATATCCTCATCCCTTTTTTTGTTTTGTTTTGTTTTTGTTTGTTGAGATAGTATCTTGCTACGTAGCCCAGGCTGGCCTTGAACTCAGCAATACTGCTGCCTCAGCTTCTCTAGCGCTGAAATTACAAGTGTGCGCCACCATTTCTGGCCCACAGCCTTTTTAAAATCTTATTTTGAAATATGGTCTTGCTAAGTCGCCCAAGTTGGCCTTGAACATGTACTCCTGCTTTCTCACCTACTAAGTATGTGGGATATTTAAAGCACGTGACACTACCCTGAGTACTTTTTTGTTCTTAATGCCATGGAATATGTATGTCTTCAGTATTCTTTAACTAAACACTAAATAGATTTTAATGAATCTCTTTATTGTCACTATTTGATGCCACACTTCGTGTTCCAAGTTTAGCCATACTTTCTTATTAAATCTGTATAATAACCAGATTTTATAGATGAAGATGCTTAAGCTCAGAGAAGTTAAGTAATTTACTAGGTCTGTATCACTCCAGTGCCTGTGTTCCAAATTATTATACCTTTGCTTCTTTGAATGTTTGTACTGAGAACATCTCTATTCTTTTCCATAATAATGATTTTTATAAGTCAAATTAGTAGGTCACCAGAATTTTTTTATTAGCATTGATATATCTTTTTCTATTCATTATTGAATATATGTTAACAAACACCTGCTTTTTGGTAGGATCTTGTTAGTGTTTCAGACCTACAAACTTTCAAAAAAAGAATCAAAGGGGCTGAGGATTTTAGTTCAGTGGTTCCGCTGCCTGCCTTACAAGCACAAGGTTGCAAGTTCAATCTCCTGTACCCCCCCAAAAGAATCAAAGATTATTATAATCTAATAGGAAAATTCTTTTAATAAAATATTGAAAGTAATATATACTTAAAATACTAGGAATTTAAGTTGAACATTTACTTGGAACTGCTACTTGGAAGGAATAAGGGAAGCCTATGAAATTAGTTCTTTAATGACATTTCCTCTTAGATTATTTTGAAAATTATATGAGAAAACTTGAGCTATAATGAAGCCACTGTCAGTGAAGAAAAGTAAAAGCTAATAATAATAATATTTTTAATAGCTAAAACTTGGAAACAGCCCAATAGCCCATCATTTGGAGATTAGATAAGATAATGTGGGTTTTTAAAACTAAAATGGAGTACTGCTCATCGATAAAGAATGAGAAATTAGAGACATTTAGAGCAAAATGGATGCACCTTGAGGCCATATTCTTAAGTGAAATTAATAGGACAGATGTGTAAGTACCGAATAGTTTTTCTGGTGTGAGAAACTAAAAGTGTAATAAGGATCTAAAGACATAATAGATATTGTGAAATAGGAAGAAAAGGTCCAAAAGGGAAGGGGAAATGGGAGTGATAGGGGAAAGGAAAGAAGGGAATGGAATTAATGTGAGAAAATGAAAAAATGGAAACAAAGTCTTTGTAAATAGGGAAGGGTGGAGGGGTTGAAGGGAGGGCAGGAGAATGGGGAAAAAACAAGAACCAAGACAGATTGTGTGAAGGTGCACATTTCCAATGATGAATGTCATTATATTGTATACTTTAAATGTACCAATAAAATTAATTTTTAAAATGTCTAAATAACTTTTAATGGCAAATGCATCTCTGGATACTGTTAACTTTTATTTTTTTATTAGTACGTGTTTATAGTACATGAAGTTGGGGAGTAGGTACATGTACATAACAGCTTATTTTTTAATGTTAGCTCTTTTTTTGGTACGGGGAATGTTAGCTTTTAAGACAAGGTTACTTCTCTTTTTTAATTTTTACTTTGGCAACACATAGCTCTTTTCTGCTCTATTTACTGACATTAGGAAGCTCTTGATATCTCCATTTTATTACCATTTATGTTCTAATGTATCTGTCTTTTATACTTGAATTTTCTGACTTGTCAGTTGCTTAATTAAATATTTTTGAGTATCTCTTTTTGTTCAATACTATGCTAAGTAATATGGGAAAATGAGAGATACAAGGGAGGTATAAGAAAGATTATGGTTCATTAAGGTAAACTACATTGTTTATAAATGAAAATACGAGCCTTATGTATAATTAGGAGTTAAATTTTGTGCATGAATCAATATTTATTAAATACTATCAGTTACTCTTATTACAGTCAGTAAATGTTGGAGTGTAGAATTAAAAGGGATGGGAGGAAATATTCACATAACAATTAAATACAAGGAGGTGAAGCCTGAGCCACTATGGAGATTAGTAGCTTCAGCCACAGATACAGGAAGTGGGGATGAGATACTCAGTTGATAGAAGAAAGTATGAACATAGAAACTACCTTTTAAAACGTAACAGAAAAGAATATGGTAGGCCAGGAATTTAGCTCAGTGGTTCTGCCACCTGCCTGGCATAAGGACCTGAGTTCAAACCCCAGTACCCTCCCCCCAAAAAAAAGGAATGTGGTGTTTTTTTACTGGATAGAAGAAATTTATGTGTATACCTTTGAAGAACAAGGGAAATAAGCCAGTGGGAAGAAAGAAATTTAAAAGGTTTCAGTAAGGAACATATGTTGGGAGCAAAAGATGCATACGAACAGAGGAGGTAACCTAGTTGATATTGTTTCTTGGATAAATTAGGGAACAGATCACTTTTTGGAAGTGAGGAGGGCAGCTGGCAATTGGAGGCTCAGGTAGAGGAAAAGGAACATGCTTACAGAAGTCTTTGTAGGAAATTTGCTTGCAAAATTAAGATTCCAATAAAAGGATTGATGAGTATGAAGAGCTTTATTGGAAACAGATGGCATGATCCTGTGTAGGGCTGTGTGATTTTTTTTTTCTTTAAAATCTTTATCACCTTAGAACAGGAATAGAGAAAACTGATGAAAACAGTATTAAGAGTCAAACTTGAATTTTAATTCCTGCTCTAACTATCACTGGTTATGTGATTTTGGTTATTTAATCCTTTAAGTTTCCTCATTTGTAAAATACACATAATATATCTGTTGTTTATTACATACTGGATTAGAGACTCCCCTCATTAGAAATTGTGTGTGTGTGTGCACGCGCGTGTGTGCAAATGATCCACTGAATAGAAGTAGCTAGAATTAATTTCTTTGGGCAAGATGGCAGAAGTTCAGTGATGAAAGGTTAAAATATAGGTATGATGATGTATAAACCGTGATAGTAAAAGAGGCATGTCACAGGAAGAATTGACTCCTTTACTGGAGAAGCCTGCATATGTTGAAAAGAGAGAATGGACATGGAGTTGTTAGAGACAAGAGGAACTGCAAAGTTGCGTGAAGATTAACAGCATGCATGCTGAGATCTTTGAAAGCAGTAGTTGCAGGCAAAACGGCAAGATAGACCTTGATAAAGGTACTGAAATATATCCCAAGAATAATGAGCTGGTGAGGGTTGATAGACTTGATGATGAGAAATAAGGATTGTGATTTCCTAGACCCAAGTTAGTAACCCCACTCATTGCATTTGCAATAATAGAACAGTTGCTTCTTTTGAAAAGATACCCAGCAGAGGGATGGCTGGGTTAATTGGAACTTCTAATCTTAGTTCTTTGAGGTACCTCCATATTGATTTCCATAGTGGTTGCACCAGTCTGCACTCCCACCAACAGTGGAGAAGGGTTCTTTTCTCCCCACGACCCCGCCAACATTAGTTATTCATTGATTTCTTGATATCGGCCATTCTTTGTGGGGTGAGGTGGAATCTCAGTGTTGTTTTCATCTCCATCTCTCAAATGACCAGTGAAGTGGAACATTTTTTCATATATTTACTTGCTGCTTTTACTTCTTTGTCTGAGAAATGTCTGTTCATTTCAAATGCCCATTAGTGAATCGGGTCTTTATACTTGGGGGGGGCTGATTTTTTTGAGTTCTTTATATATTCTAGATAATATTCCTTTCCTGAGGAGCAGCTGGTAAAAAATTTTTTCAACATTGTAGGTTGTCTTTTAGTTCTGTTCATGGTTTCTTTTGTAGTGCAGAAGCTTTTTAATAAGATGAGATCCCAGTTGTTTATTCTTTCTGCTAGTTCCTGTGCTACTGAAGATTTTTCCATAAAGTTTTTTCCTATGCCAATGTCTTCAAGAGTTCTGCCTAATTTATCTTCCAGCAAGTTTAGTGACTCTTTTCTAATATTAGATCTTTAATCCACTTGGATTTTAGTTTAGTGCATGGTGAAAGATAAGGGTCTAGTTTTGGGGATTTTTTGTTTTGTTTTGTTTTTTTGTTTTTTGTTTTTTGTTTTTTGTTTTTTTTTTTTTTGAGACAGGGTCTCTCTATGTAATTGAGACTGACCTGGAACTCACTATGTAGCCCGGGCTGATTTTGAACTCACAGCAATCCTCCTGCCTCATCCTCCCAAATGCTGGTATTACAGGCATGTGCCACCACGCCTGGCTGATAAGGTTCTAGTTTTTATCTTTGGCAGGTTGAAATCCAGTTTTTCTAACACCATTTATTAAAGAGGCTAACTTGCCTCCAGTGAGAATGGTTGGCTCCTTTGTCAAAGAGTTGTTTCTGTATCTTCCAATCTATTCCATTGATCCTCAGGTCTGTTTCTTTGCCAGTGCCCATGCTGTTTTTATCACAGTGGCTTTGTAGTATAGTTTCAATTGGGAATTGTTATATACCCTGCCATGTCTCTGTTGCCTAGGATGGCTTTTGCTATTCTAGGTCTCTTCTGGTTCCAAATCAATTTTTGGATTATTTTTCTAGTTCTGTGAAATATACTGTTCGAATTTCAATTGGCATTGCTTTGAATCTGTATAGCAGTTTTGGTAGTATGGCCGTTTTGACTATGTTGATTCTTCCTACCCAGGAGCAGGGAATATCTTTCCATTTTCTTATGTCTTCTTTGATCTCTTTTTTCAGAGTGCTGTAGTTTTCAGTGTAGAGGCCTTTTGCTTCTTTTGTTAGATTAATTCCTAGGTACTTCATTTTTTTTGGATGCTATTAGGAAAGGAATTGTTTCCCTAATTTCTCTCTCAGTGAGTCTGTTATTTGTGTACAAGAAGGCTATTGATTTTTTAGTGTTAATCTTGTATCCAGCTACTTGACTGCAAGTGTCAATTAAGTCTAGAAGTCGTTTGGTGGAATTTTTGGGTCTTCAATGTAGAGTATCATATCATCAGCATATATGCACACCCATGTTTATAGCGGCACAGTTTCTAATAGCTAAAACTTGGAAACAGCCCATTTGCCTATCAGTTGGAGACTGGATAAAGAAGATGTGGTTTTCCTATAAAATGGAATACTACTCAGCCATAAAGAATGAGAAATGAGAGTCATTCATAGGAAAATGGATGCATATTGAGGATGTACTCTTAAATGTAATAAATAAGTCACACATGTGTAAATACTGAATAGTTTCTCTGGTGTGAAAAACTATAATTGTACATAATATCCTAATGGTATAATTGACAAAGTGAAATAGGAAGAAAAGGGCTAAAGGTGTAGGGGAAGTGGGAAGGGTAGGGGAAAGGAAATAAGGGAAAAGAAAAAAAAATGAGAAAATTAAAAAATGGAAATAAAGTATTTGTAAATAGGGAGGGGAAGAGGGGGTGAAGGGAGGGCAGGGGTAAGGGGAAAAAATTAGAACCAAGACCTGTCATGTAAAAAAAGGTACAAGATCCCAATGATGTAACTGTACTGTATACCTAAAATGTACCAATAAAGTCAATGAGAAAAAAAATAGAACAGGTGAAATTGCTTTAAAAGATCATTTCTATTTGCCTGACAACTTTGAAATTCAAGCTGAGAAATTTGTTTAGAATTACAGAATTTACTAATATACACAAAGAAAATTAGGGATACAGTTATGTGAGGTAAATGTGGGTTAAATACCTCTCGAAGCTGGGTGTGGTGGTGCACATCTGTAATCTGTACTTGGTGTAATCTGTACTTGGGAGGCTGAGGCAGGAGGATTGCTGGCAGTTCAAGGACATCCTGAGGCTACACAGTGAGTTCAAGGCCAGTGTGAACTACATAGCTGAAAAAACTAAAAAAGCTCTTTAAAAAAAAAAAAGTTCAAATTTATGAAAAGGGATGTGTGTACCACCTAGAGTGGTCTCTAGAGAAAATAAAGGAAGCCCTGAGTCAAAAGTAGGTCAGAACTAGTACTATATCTAGGAGAGAAAGTGGGATATAGAGCCTTGCATAGCTGTTGCCTAGAAGTGATTGGAGCAGGTCAGTCTTCATACCCTTTAATTACAAAGGAAAGAGTTTAAACTGAATCTCTAAGATTTTATTAGTTGTTAGTTCCCTTTAGAGATTGGTCCCTTTAGAATTTTATAATCCTAGAGCAACATTGTCCCATTCTTCAGTGATAACAGTACAGTATTTCTGGACCCTGTAGTATAGTAACCATATGTAGCTGTCAGATGCTTGAAATGTAGCTAGTTTAACTAATGGCTACCACATTGGAGAGCACTCTGAGGAAAATTTCTTTAGTTATCAAGTTTTTTTATGCCTGTCCAACAGTTGCTATCTTGTTATTTTATCATAATTGATTTTCTTTGTTTAAAAAACCTAGGTAGGAAAAAAGTATTGTTCTAGTGTTATCTACTAAATAGCTTGTGCATTAATTGTTGAATTAAATTTTAAAATCATAACTAAATATGATGAACTTGTGATCACCAGATTCTTTTTCATATAAGAAAAATAATTAGACCCAGTGAATGGTGTCGATATATTTAGTTTGCTGATATGTAGAATACTAAAATTGATTTTGTATTTATTTCCGTAATTCATTAGACTATTGTAGAGCTCTCTGAAGAACGAGATGGTCTTCATTTTCTACCCCATGCCTCTTCATCTGCACAGTCACCCTGCAGTTCTCCAGGCATGAAGCGAACAGAAAGTCGACAGCATCTGTCAGTGGAACTGGCAGATGCTAAAGCCAAGATAAGAAGGCTTAGGCAGGAACTGTAAGTTGCTAATTTATAAGATTCATTGAATTTACGTGGTCACAAAGGTGACCTAAATAATATTTTCTAGGCTGATGGAATATAATTAGTGATACTTCATTGCCACTCTGTACCAGTTTTCACTAGAATTTGTTAAAATTGAAAAAAATAAGGAATCTGGCATATGATTTTCCTAATGTTAAATCTTACTAATTTAAAAGATACCCTTTATTCTTGGTATAGATATAGATATATTTGTTATTGTTCTGTTCTGGTTTTTTTTTTGGCATTGGGGGTCGAACTCAGAACCTTGAACTTGAAAGGCACGTGGTGGAACCACTGAGCTAAATCCTCGGCCCTGCTTTCTTTTTTTTTTTTTTTGACACAAGGTCTCACTGTGTAGTTCTTGAACTCGCTATATAGCCCAGGCTGGTCTCAAACTCACAGTGATCCTCCTGGCTCAGCCTCCCAACTGCTATGATTACAGGCATATGCCATCATGCCTGGCTCTGTTCTGTGCTTTTGATGACCTTCCTGTCCCAGAACTGTTAAAATTATTTTTCTTGTACAAAGTAGTGTCCTTCTTTGGCAAATTGGGGGTGAGAAGGTTCTCCTTGCTTGTTTTATTTTTACAGTTCTTGAAATCTAAAATAATGGGAATGACTAATAAAATCTGTAAGTTTTCAAAGATTGAATTATTGACATACACTGTTACAAAAATAATGTATCTTCTGCAGCAAGTAATTGAAACGCTTAGGTTATATACTTAGTAGAAGTAAAAATTCAAATTTGCTTAATATTGGTAGAATTTTATTTATTCAACTTTCTAAGATCATTATAGTTAAGTCAGTATAACTAATCACACAGACAATTTCCTTGGTTAACCATGAGACATGTCATGACCAAACTCTGCTGGAGATTTTTTATTATTTATTTTTTGTACTTTAAAAAGAACAAAGGACTTTTGTTTGAGGGACTTTTTCTTTTTTGTTTGTTTTCCTGGAGTTTCAGCTTCAGAATGTAGATTTTAAATTTAAGACTGCAATATAGTTATTAAATTTATCGACTGAGTATTTAAAGTGACTTGATT
This sequence comes from Fukomys damarensis, assembly GCF_012274545.1. Taxonomy (NCBI): domain Eukaryota; kingdom Metazoa; phylum Chordata; class Mammalia; order Rodentia; family Bathyergidae; genus Fukomys; species Fukomys damarensis. The sequence goes on along the minus strand of NW_022900914.1, from coordinate 33,238,155 downwards.
ATGCAAGGTAGAAAAAAATATTGTAGTGTATAAGGAAATTTGAAAACAAAAAATAGAGCTTTCATTTGTGGATGTCTGCATTATTATCTATCTATTGAAGTGAACACGCCCAAGATATTCTATAAACAGCTGCACCAGGAAAATTAGGAAAGAGATTGCTGTTATTAGTTTGACTGGCAGCTAATGGATAGCCTAAACAGTGAGCACTAGTTTGTTCCATATAATTTAGCACAATCTTCTCCAGTCTTTAGATAAAGCATGTAATTAGAATGACAATAATGGCTATGAATTCATTTAACACTTTGCAGTATATTAGAATTTAATTTTTAAATAAAAGTTACTTGAACATGGAGTATATTAAAATTCCAAACAACAAAGAGAGATTGACAAAATTTGGCGTCATTCATACTGATTACAAAATGTAAATGGATGTTTTATAGCAAGTCCTATATTCCCAGTAACTAGCACCTCATCAAATACTATGCTTTGAAAATTTATTCTTTCATTTTTTTTTTGTACTAACATTTATTTTAAGCCCTTTTATGGGGCTAAATTTTTATTAAAATCAACAGGCATGATGGGCAGAAAAATTGCTTTATACCTAAGGAAAATTATATAATGAATATTTGTAATTAGAATGCACAGATTGCCTCATAATATATTTTTGAATAGTGCATTATAATATAGTTTCTTCTGGTTTATAAACAGTAAAATTATAATTTGTGATTTGGATGGGAAAAGACCACTGAATTTACAGGTACGATAGAAACTTGACAAGCAAGAGTGACCTGTTCATCCAGGGTATAGAGAAAAGCTATCAGTATGGCATGTGGGAGGTAAGAGTACTGCCTTCTGCCGAGCCCCTCAGATCCTTGGAGTTGTTTGCCGGACCAAGGATTGGCAGAAGAGAGACATAGATAGCTCCAGAGCACTAGAGTCTTAACAGGTGAATAAAGTAGAATGAATTACAAGAGCCAATGTCAGGAACACAACCTGGAAACCTCAGATCAGCACTACCACACATCATAGTCAAAATCTTAGCAACTCAAAGCAAGAATCCTAAAAGCTATTGGAGAAACGCACCAAATTACCTACGGGGGTAGACCCATCAGAGTAATAGATTTCTCAACACAAACCTTAAAGGCCGGGAGAACTTGGAGTGAAGTTTTTTAAGCCCTAATTGCCAGCACAAGTTACTGTATCTTATAAAATTATCCCTCAACATTAAGAGAGGAATAAAAACCTTCACGATAAAATTAAAGAAATGATTCGCCATCAAATCAGTGCTGCAGAAAATATTGATGGGAACCCTGAGCAGAGACAAGGAAGACAACAGTATCCATGAGGAAGGGAAACAGTATGGATTTGCAGAGAGAGTAGTTATTCAAAAGAATGCAGAGAAGAATTAGGCCCTGTAAAAATAATATAATGACAAGCATCAGTAAAAACTTCGCAGTAATAGTGTAAATAATCTTAACTCTTCAGAGAAAAGACTGGCAGATTGGACAAAAAACATCCCAGCATATATTAACTGCAAGAGACAAACCTCATCTGTAGACACACACAGAATAAAATTGAAAAGACAGAAAAACCTACTTCAAGCAGCTGGAGCCTGAAAGGAAACAGGCATGGGTATTTTAATTTCTAATAAAGCTGACCTCAGACTAAAACTGGTCAAGAGATAAAGTAGATCATTATATATTTATTGGTAAAGAGAACAATCCAACAAGAAGAGGTAACAACTGTAGAATAATACATTTGCAATTCTGAACACCTACACATGCAATTTCATAAGAAAAACTATGCAACATAAAATAACAGACACCAACATAATCATAGTGGGGGACTTCAATACCTCACTCTTAGAAATAAGTCAACTAGACCAAAAAAAATCAGTAAATATCAGGGTTAAGTTATATCACAGAGCAAATGAATAACAAATATCTAAAGAATGATTCATCTAGCATTAGCACATCACACATTCTTTTCATAAGCCCAGAGGACTTTTCTCTAAAATAGACTATACTTTATTTTTAAAAATTAATTATATTGGTGCAGTGTAAATATATATAACAGACACATTCATCAAAGGGAATTTGTACCTGTACATGGTATATCTTGATTCCTCTTTTTCTCCCAATCCCCTCCTCTCCTTTCAGCCACCCCCCATTTACAAAAGCTTTGTTTCCATTTTTGCCGCCTTTTCTCTTTTTTTTTTCTTCCTTTTTTCCCCCTCCACCTTCAGAGTTTCCCTTTCCTTTTGAACAGCCTCTTCCTGTTTCATATTACCTATTATACATTTTGGTCTTTATTTATCCTTTCAGTTTCTCACACCAGAGAGACAATGTGATAGTTACATATCTGTATCCAACTTACTTCACTTAAGAGTATAGTCTCATGTTGTATCCAAATAGTGCAAAGAATCAACAACTGGGATCTCCTCTTACTAAAAAGTTTTTGAATTGCAAAAGAAATCAAGGGTGATGAGACGACCCTCAGAGTGGGAAAAAATCTTAGTCAGTAGTCCCTCAGATAAAGGACTCATATCTAGAACATACAAAGAATCAAAAAATTCAGACCCCCCCAAATTTAAATAGCCAATCCAAAAATGGACATCAGAAATGAATAGACATTTCTCAGATGAAGAAGTAGAAATAGCAAATAAATATATGAAAAATTCAACATCAGTGGCCGTCTGAGAGATGCAAATTAAAACAGTGCTGAGTTTCTATCTCTAGAGTGCTGTTATCAAGAAATCAGCCCACTACTAATCCTGGCGGGGATGTGGGTAAAAAGAAACCTTCCTCCACTGTTGGTAGGACTGCAGACTGGTACAACCATTGTGGGATCAGTGTTGAGATTCCTCAAAAAATTAGTATTAGAGATCCCATTTGACCCAGCTATTCCCCTGTTAGGTATCTTCCTGAAAGAATGGTTTATAATAGCTAAATCTTGGAAACAACCCAAATGCATCATCAACCAATGAATGGATAAAAAAGATGTGTTTTTTTTTTAATACAATATGTGCTACTCAGTCATAAAGAAAAATAAACTCATTTAGACCATAAAGCATGTCTCAATGAATAGAAAAAAATTGAACTTACTCTATCCTATCAGATCCCAATGGCATGAAACTAGAAATCAAGAGTAGAAGAAACTATACAAACAGAAACTGCACAAACACATAGCGATTGAATAAGATACATTCTGGAACAATCATTGGGCCATGGAAGAAATTTGGGGGAAGGAACTTTAAAATGATAAGGAAATACAACATAGAATCTATAAGACACAAAGCAATGGAAACTTATAAATGTGAATGCCTACATTAGCAAAAGAGTGATCCCAAATAAATTAGTGATGCACTTCAGGGTCTTAGAAAAACAGAACATTTAAAACCCAAGACTTGTAGAAGACAGGTCAGAGTGGAACTTAATGAAATTGAAACTTGTAAAAAAACAGCAATACATAGGATCAGAGAATCAGTTCTTTGAAAGGATAAATGAGATTGACAAACCATTAGCCAACTTATCAAAAGAAAAAGAACAGCCATATACATAAAACCAGAGATGAATAAGGGTTGGGGATTTAGCTCAGTGGTTCCATCACCTGCCTTGGCAAGTGCAAGATCCCAAGTTTGATCCCTGGTACCCAAAAAACAACGAAAAAAACGTGTGTGTGTGTGTGTGTATATATATATATATATTTTAAAGTTAAATTACAACACACACCACTGAAATCAGGAGGAGCATTAGAAGCTGTTTTGAAAACTTATATAGCAATAAATTGGATTATGTGGAAGAAATGAATTAAGTTCCTATGCTCATAAAAATTGAACCAGAGCTGGGTGTGGTCACACATGCCTGTAATCCCAGTGCCCGGGAGGTAGAGGCAGGAGGACCGTTTTGAGTTTGAAGCCAACCTGGGCTACACAGTGAGTTCAAGGCCAGCATGAACTCCATAGTGAGATCCTGTCTAAAAAAAAAAAAAAAAAATCAAACCAAGAGGATTACCAAAAACACAGAATAGACCAATAATAAACAATAAATTTGCCACAATAATAAAAACACTACAACCAAGAAAAGAAAGCACAATACCCAATGGGCTCACTTCTGGATTTACCAGAATGTTAAAGAACTAACAAACACCAGCAACACTTATACTTTTCCATGCAATTGAAACTCATTCCTTGAAGCCAGTGTTACCGTTATACCAAAAGTATATTAAGTACTCAACAGAAACAAAAAGTACAACCAGTATCCTTGATAAATTTAGAAACAGAATCTTTAACATGCTTATAAACAGAATTCAAGAAAACATTTTTAAAAGAGTCATACATCATACCAAGTCAGCTGCAAGGGATGCAAGGATGGTTCAACATATATAAATCAGTATAGCAGACTATATCAAAAGAACCAAGGGTAAAAATTTTAGAGATACTTTTTTTTTTTTTTTTGGTACCAGGGATCAAACTTTGGGACCTTGTACTTGCAAGGCAGGCAGCGGAACGACTGAGCTAAATCCCTGGCCTGAAATTTTAAATTACATGATTATCATATGATTATCTCAGTATCCTTTGACAAAAATCCAACATCCCTTCAGAATGACCTTAGCTCAAACTGTTACAAGCCATTTGACAAAATCAAACATGCTTTGATGATTAACCAAAACAGATGAAAACAAGTGTAGAAGAACCTTACCTCAAACTAGTACAGTCTATGTATATGACAAAGCCCACATCATACTGAATGGAAAACTAATCACTCCTTCTAAAATCTGGAAGGAAACAAGTTGTCCATTCTAACCAGTCTTGTTCAGTATATTACTTGAAACTGAGAGGTATATGAATAGGAAACCAAGAAGTCAAATTATTTATTTGCAGATGATATGATTTTTTACATAGAAGACCCAGAAAATTTTAAGAGCTATTAAATCAGCAAAATGGCAAACTACAAAGCCAACACTCAGATATCAATAATGAACTACTAAGAAAGAAATTAGAAAAAAATTATATTCACAGTTCCTTAGAAAAATAGGAATTAACCTAACCACATGAGGTGGAAAATCTCTGTAATCAAGATTGCAGAGCTCTAAAGAAAAATACCAAAGAATATTAGAAAATGGAAAGATCTGCTATTTTGGATAGGTAGAATTAATAATCATTAAAATATCTATATTATCAAAAGTGATATAGATTCAATGTAACCCCTATTAAAATACCAACAATGTGATTCACAGAAATAGAAAGAAATTCTAAAATTAATATGAAACCAAAAGAGACCCAGAATAGCCTAAGCAATCCTGAGAAAAAAGCAAAGGAGGAAGTATTACAATACCAGATTTCAGGATATACTACAGAGGTATGTAACGAAAACTTCATGCTGCTGGCAGAAGAATAAATATGTAGACCAATGAAATAGAACAGAAGACATAGAAACAAACCTGTGTACCTTCAACAGTCTGGCTTTTGACAGAGACCAAATCATACATTAGAGAAAAAACAGCCTCTTAAACAACTGGGGCTTGGCTAGAAAAACTGGTTATTCATATGTAGAAGATTTAAACTAGATGCATATTGTGTATCTTGCACCTTGCACCCAGAGACATAAATATAGAATCAGATTCTTTGAAACTGCTGAAAGAAAACATGAAAATGGTTGAGACCATAAGCACAAGCAAGGATTTCTGAATAGAACTCAAATAGCATAGGAAATAATATCAAGAATCAACAAATGGGATTCGGCCAGATTTAAAACCTACACAACAAAGGAGTAAACAGAATTAAAAAAAAAAACTATAGGATGGGAAAGAAGTTCTGCCACCTCCTCTTCTGATAATAGACTGATCTCTATCCTATATAAGAACTTTAAAAATAACAACTACACCTCCAAAAATAACCCAGTCAAAAAATAGGTAATTGAAAGTAGTAGACCCTTCTAAAATAAAGATGTATAAGTGGCCAATAAGTACATGAAAAATTGTTCATCACCCATACCCATTAGAGAAATAACAAATCAGAACAACTCTGAGATTGCAGTTTAACACAGTCAAAATGACTATCCTTAATGCAAAAGCCAGCAAATGCTTGTGAGGGTGTGGGAGAAATGGAATCCTTCTACATTGTTGAGAATGTACAACCACTATGGAAATCAGTGTGTAGATTCCTAAAAATGCTAAAAATAGAAATTCCAGCCAAATATCTTCAGGATATATTCCTGAGAGTTAAATATATACTATGTAAGGATACATGCGTGCCTATGTCTATAGCAGATAAATTTTCAATGGTTAAGCGCCGAAAACAGCCTTGATACCCATCAATAATAGAGAAATGTATAAAGTGTGGCATATGTACTCCATGAAATATTAGAAATCATGCCATTTCCAGGAAAATGGTTGGAGCTTTTCTTAAGTAAGTCAGACATGGTAAAATACCATGTTTTCTCATACATAAGAAATATAAAATATAAAAAAGAAAAGATGCTACGAAGCAGAAGGAGCAACTGGGGAAATGGCGAGAGGGACTCAATGAGGGCTTAGGAAGGGGATAAGGGATATAAAATGATTAAGATATGTTTACATATATGTAAACATTTTCCAGAATGAACTTTGCTATTAAGTATTACAAATGTACGCTAATAAAATAATGCTTTTATGAACATATATGTGCATTTTTATGGACATTTTCCATGTATACAGTGAGGAACAAACATTTGACACTGAATGTAATTCTACTGAATTGTACACTTAAAATGATCAGAATGGCAATTTTTGTTATATATGTTATCACAATGAAAAATTAATTTTTAAAAATATTCAACCATCTAATAAACATTTATAAGAAATAATTTATTCACAAAAGGTATTTTATCTAAAAAAATCTTTTGGAAATTTAGAAATTAAATGTGATCTAATAATTCACAAAATGAGAAAATAGCATAGAGGAAAAATTGGGCTTTTCTTAGTGTTCAGAGAAATATAAATTAGAACAACAAAAGCATTTTTCACTATTAAATTATTTTACATACAGGCACCATTATCTTTTTCAGGTTGGTGATGACCTTTCTAGAGTGTAGTTTGACAATATATGCCAAGTACTATTAACCCTGCATTGTACTTTTAGAAATACGTGTTACATCTTTAAATATATATGATTCTTTTGCATATGTAGTTTCTTCATTGCGCTGTTATTCTTTACAGTGAAAAATGGAACCCATGTAATAAAATGTGGTGTTTCTCTCAAAGGGAATACTTTTCTGCCATTGAAAATTATGGTTTCCACCCAGCATTCAGGAGGGTGAGGCAAGAGGACTGCAGTGAGTTCAGTTTTCATGAGTTGCACTATATAGTGAGTTTAAGACCAACCTAAACTATATAGCAAGACCCTGTCTAAAAAGAAAAAATAGTTTGCAAAAATATAGCAAGTGTATGAAGAGCTGTGGGCAGTTGTTTATTTATATAGGAACTTTTTGTTACTAACAGAAAGTTGAGAAGTAGAGATAATGAATGTAGGCTTACTTTGAAGAGACTAACTCTGAAGGGGAGATTGAAAAAGAGACTTAGAAGTAAGTAGTTCCAAAATAAAAAAATTACAGGCCGGCGTGGTGGCGCACACCTGTAATCCCAGCACTCAGGAGGCTGAGGTGGGAGGATCGCTGTGAGTTCGAGACCAACCTGGGCTACATAGTTCCAGATCAGTCTCAACTACATAGTGAAACCCTGTCTCAAAACACCAAAACAAAAAACAAAAACAAACAAACAAACAAATAAAAAAATATATATACACACACACACACACACACACAAGTCTCTCTCTCTCTCTATATATATATATATATATATATATATATATATATATATATATGAACTTGAGGACATTTAAAAGCTGCAAGAGAAGTTAAGATTGTAAGTATCTGTATAACAAGTACTAACTGTATAGTTTCTTTTTTGGCCATGTAGATGGTGAAAATAGTTTGGAGACTTAGCATCTCAGAACCAGATAAATACTGCACTGCATAAAACCTTTTTCATTTTATCTTAGACCATGCAGAAAGGGAAGAGAAAGCAGAGGAGACAGATGGAGCAGGGAACAGGAAAGATAAAGAGAGAGAGAAAAAAATACATTATGAACTATGAGGATATTAGTCATTGGGGTTAACCTTTAAAGAATATTAAGAGGAAGTGTGGGCTGGGGATTTAGCTCAGTGGTTCTGCCGCCTGTTTCACAAGCATAAAGTCCTGAGTTCGATCCCTAGTACAAAAAAAAAAAAAAAAAAAAAAAGAGGAAGTGTGTGTGATGACATCTAATCATATTCATTCCTATTATCTTTTTCTTTTTTTCTCCTCTGGGTTGGGCTTATGGTTAATACTATTTTCAACTGGTTACTAAGGGTAATTCATTTGTATTCTTGCAGATGATTATGGTTTTTGAAAGTAGTAAGCTTTAATAAATATGTTCTTTATTTTAGGGAGGAAAAGACTGAACAGTTATTGGACTGTAAACAAGAACTTGAACAAATGGAAATAGAACTAAAAAGGCTGCAACAAGAGGTTTGTACTTGGAACTCTTACAATACAAACCACCAAATAATTGGAAATTGATTTTTTCTAGTAATTTATAACCTTGACCTTAATGTGTTTTGTCCATAATTGAGATAACTGCAGCTTAAAGAAATTGGATGATTTTTTCATTGTCTCATCAAAAATGGCAGAGCCTGGGCCAGGAATTTAACTTAGTAGTTCTGCCACCTACCTCACAAGTTCAAGGTCCTGAGTATTAAAAATAAATAAATACATAGTATAATGGCAAAGCCAAAACTAGAAATAAAAGTCATAGGACTTTTCTCTCTGCTGTTTAGAATATGCTGTGATTCAAAAGAGCCTCTGAGAACGGGGGCAATTCTAACTCTCTGTTTTTGGGTGATTAACTTCTTTGGCCTTGGAAGCTGGAACCACCTACAGAGTGTAAATTGTGTTGTTTATGTGTATCTTCCTGTGTCTCTGTACTTTGGTGTTGAGTATTATTACATATGATTGAATGCTTTTTAGTTTTTAGTCTTTTCCTATTTAATGAGGTCAAACCTGTGTCTTAGAAAATAATTTTTAATTTTATTTAAAGACTTCTCATTTTGAACTAAGATTATTTAATAGTTTATTTCTTTTTTAGTCACTGTTTTATTTTCATTTTGGAATAGCTTATGAGCTCTTTAACCCATAGATGATAAGGCCTGAGTAAATCACTTCTTCTCTTATATTCCCCTTATGTGGTGTTTTCTTTCACTATTATAAACTGGGACCTTTCCAAATGAATGATGCTGAATATCATAGTTTTTATTTATGATGTGCAGTGGCTGCACTTCCACTTCATAGTAGAGGTTTTTATGGTATGTTCCTGTTGTAAAGGAATTGTTCTCCAAAACAAAACAACAAAATTTAGGGGGAAAATTTGGTACTATTATATTTTTGCAAGTCTCTTTAGTACCTGGCATAATCAGCACCTAAATTTTCATTTCTGTTTCTGCATTCTATTTTTGAGATGTCACTGCCATGCAGCCTGTGGAAAACTACAGCACCATCATGAGACAATAAAAGTAAAAAAGACAAATAACGCCAGTGTTTATTATGAAAATAGTTTAGACTTCATGAACTCCCCAAAAAGGTCCAGAGACATACAAAGACCCTGGCTTATGTTTTGCAAACTTCTCTTCTAAAAGATTATAATGAGGCTCTTAACCTTTTGAAGGTTAGCTTAGTTACTTTCTTGCTACTGAAACAAAGACCCAAAGTTAAAGAAGAGCAGGCTTATTTCAGCTCATAGTTTGTAGATGTTTCAGTCCATAGTTGGCTGGTTCCAAAGCAGAGTGGGGTGACAGAGGGGCATCGCAGAGGAGAAACAGTCTGTGGCAAAGCAGGCAGGAGACAGCGAAACAACATATAGCCAGCAGCAAGCCAGCCTTTCCCTTTATAATCCATCCATTAGTGCCATGCATACCTAGGTGGGGTTTCCATTATGCAAACCCAGAACAAGGCTAAACTCATTCATTTAATCACACACTCATTCATTTAATTGATTCAACCACCTCTGAAAAACTTCACTCGTGAACACATGAGGCTTTGGGTGAAACATTAGATAAAAGCCATTAAAAAAAAACTCCAGGCTAATCTGAGAAATACAGACTTCTTACTAAGAAGAGTCTTCTTCCATGTAACACCACAACCTCCACTAGTCAAAAGTTTGGATTGTAACATTTATCTCAAATGGCATTGAAATTTGTACTATTCATTTTACTTTGAAGCATTAAAAAAGTCCAAAAAGATGCTGCCAAAGTAACAGGTGATCAATTTTTTTTTTTATTGAGTTTATTGGTACATTTAGGGATACAGTACAGTTACATTCATTGTTGGGATCATGTACCTTTACATGGCAAGTCTTGATTCTCATTTTTTTCCCCTTACCTCTGCCCTCCCTTCACCCCCTCCTCCCCTCCCCATCTACAAACACTTTATTTTCATCTTTTCATTCTCTCACATTTTTTTCTTTTCCCTTTTTGTTCTTCCCCTACGTATCACACCTTCCCTACACCTTTAGCTCCTTTCCTCCCATTTCTAAATGTCAGTAATCTTATTAGAATCTTATGCATTGTTGCAGAATATTCACACCAGGGAAACTATTTGGTATTTACACATGTGGGACTTATTTATTTCACTTAGGAGTATATCTTCAATATGTATCCATTTTCCTATGAATGAATCTATTCTCTCGCTCTTTATGGCTGAGTAATATTCCATTTTATAGAAAAACCACAACTTCTTTATCCAGTTTCCAACGGATGGGCAAATAGGTTGTTTCCAAGATTTAGCTATTACAAACTGTGCCGCTATAAACATGGGTGCACATACTTCTCTGTGATATGATTCTTTTAGTTCTCTTGGAAAGATACCCAACAGAGGGATGGCTGGGTCAAATGGAACCTCCAGTCCAAGCTCTTTGAGGTATCTCCATATTGATTTCCATAGTGGTTGCACTAGTCTGCACTCCCACCAACAATGGAGGAGGGTTCCTTTCTCCCCACAACCCCGCCAACATTTGTTATTGTGTGATTTCTTGATAGCAGCCATTCTTTGTGGGGTGAGGTGGAATCTCAGTGTTGTTTTCATCTGCATCTCTCGAATGACCAGTGATGTGGAACATTTTTTCATATATTTTCTTGCTGCTTTCACTTCTTTGTATGAGAAATGTCTGTTCATTTCGGATGCCCATTTTTGGATCGGGTCTTTATATTTGGGGGGACTGATTGTTTTGAGTTCTTTATATATCCTTGATAATAGTCCTTTGTCTGAGGTACAGCTGGTAAAAATTTTTTCCCACATTGTAGATTGTCTCTTAGTTCTGCTAATGGTTTCTTTTGAAGTACAGAAGCTTTTTAGTAAGATGAGATCCCAGTTGTTGATTCTTTCTGCTAGTTCCCGTGCTACTGAGGATTTGTTCATAAAGTCTTTTCCTATACCAATGTCTTCCAGAGTTCTGCCTAACTTACCTTCCAGCAAGTTTAATGTTTCTGTTTTAATATTTAGATCTTTAATCCATTTGGATTTTAATTTAGTGCATGGTGAAAGATAAGGGTCTAATTTTAATCTGTGGCAGGTTGATATCCAGTTTTTCCAACACCATTTATTAAAGAGGCTATCTTTCCTCCACTGAGGATGGTGAGCTCCTTTGTCAAAGATGAGGTAGCTGAGTACATCTGCATTTGTTTTTGTGTCTTCCAGTCTGTTCCATTGATCCTCAGGCCTATTTCTTTGCCAGTACCATGCTGTTTTTATCACAGTGGCTTTGTAGTATAGTTTCAAATTGGGAATTGTTACAACAGGTGATCAATTTTAATAATGGAACTGCTTTTTCTTTTTTGGTACCTGGGATCAAACTCAGGACCTTCCACTTTCAAGACAGGTGGCAACACCACTGAGCTAAATCCCTGGCCCTGGAACTGCTTTTTCTTTATTTTCACTGTCCTATGGTTTAAAGTTACCTTTTTTATCTTCACTTAGTAGCAAGTCATTGTGAAGTAGAGGTAAACTTATTTTGAAATATCTTTAAGTTTTACATTCGTGGTAGAGAACATTATATAAAAATTTGCATATCATCATAAATATATGTTTAAAATCCTTTTATTTTTGGTTTAAGAATAAATATTTTGCCATGTGATTCTTTGTACAGTTTATCCTGATGTTCCTTGTAATGCAGTAGTGGCTCTTTCTCCTCCCCTCTTCTTTTTCAGTCATTTTGTAAACCCCATAATTATGAAGCAGTTGCTTGAATAAATTACATATACACATAGAATAGAATACACTGGCCAAGGTGGTTTGCAATTTCTTTTTTTTTTTAAACTAGGTTATTTATAATTATTTCTGAACCAATTGGCAGGAATTCACAACACTTAATGTTTATACATTTTTTTTCAGCTTTAATTGAGTTTATTGGTACATTTTAGGGATACAGTACAGTTACATTCATTGTTGGGATCTTGTACCTCTACATGACAAGTCTTGATTCTCATTTATTCCCCTAACCTCTGCCTTAATGTTTATATTTTGAGTAAAGGAAGCTAAAACCATGTCTGCTTTTTGGTACTACTACATGCATTAACAAAAGGTTAGTTTTGTTCTCCACTGAAGTGCTATTTAACATCTTAGACAAAATCTTGCATGTTCTATAGTTTTGCATTAAATCATTGAGTCATTTCTTATGCACTATGTCAAGTAAAAACAGGTGGTTTGCCTGTTACAATAGTTGCTAACAAATTCCCCTGCAGCTTCAGGCTGGTTTTTGTAAACGTAGAGTCAAAGACAGCACCTGAGTGTCCCAAGTAGTTCTGTGCACAGCTCATCCCTCTAAACCCAGCTGGGCATAAAAGTATGTAGTTGGTAGGTGCATTGTGTGGAAGCTGCAGACAACTAGGCCTTTTAATCATTGATTTCTCTCCCCAGGTACTAAGTTTTTAATCTATATATACCTAATTGATTTTTTTCCTACAACTTCAACTAAGCTGGTGATTTCTTCCATGTAATATCATATACTCTATTGTGTATAGAAGAAGCTGGTAAGAGTGCCCTCCTACATAAATACGCTGCAATTGCAGTGTTTTGCATGCAAATTTTTAAAAATTAAATCATCCTGATTTAATTTTGTAAATGGAGAAACAATATTCCTTTCTCAGAAGTAATGGAGGGAGCGCTTTGTGCATTTTTTATATATTTGAGTTCACTTTTCTGTAGTGTCATACTTTTCACACAATTGAGTTTCTCATAAGTATCCTAGTTCATGTACATCTGAATGCTAAATAATACTGTGTTTAAGTTTTGTGTTGCAAGAACAAATGGAAGAAACTTGAATGGTGCTACAGCTCAAAAAAATTAATAAAATCAAATAAAGGTTTTTTATATATTCCTATTTTAAAAACAACTGAGGTATAATTTATATCCCATAAAATTTCACTTTTTATGATCCTTGACTCATTTTGAGTAAGTGTATTAAATTGTATAACCAAGGAATAAAGAGTTGAAAATGAAAAGTAATAGTAAAATCATTATTATTTATTTATATTTAGAATATGAATTTGCTGTCGGATGCTCGTTCTGCTAGAATGTACCGAGATGAATTAGATGCACTCCGAGAGAAGGCAATCAGAGTTGATAAACTTGAAAGTGAAGTCAGTAGATATAAAGAAAGACTACATGATATTGAATTTTATAAGGCAAGAGTAGAGGTATGTTGCATAATGAACCATTCACAAAATTTTTTCTTGAACGCAATTTTCAAAATGCATTTGAAATGCACTTAATGTTGAGCAATTGTTGCTTAGACTTTTACAAAGAGATTTTTGGACTTTATTAATTTTAATTTAACTCTTTGGGACTCTTTCTTTATCTAGCATCATAGAGCAGACTTTTGAAGTCCTTCCTATAAACTTACAGTCTCTGTAAGTACTTGTCTCTGCTAATGTCTAACTTGTTCCCAAAAGTGAAAGAAAAACATATTTTTTATAGCTTTTGAGATTGCTAAATCAGGATTAGCAAAGGCTTTGTATATACAAATGAAGAAAAAAGAACTTTTTCTCCTTGATCTTTGCAAATAATGTTACATGAAGTTAAATTGACAGAAGGAATTTGGTACTCCTTTCATCCTTTTTTCTTTTCTCAGATTTCTTTATTTTCTGTAAACAGGAGATTTTGGTCAGTTTCAGTATGAGAATAAGAAGAATATGCAAAATTAAAAAATGAAAATGTAAGAATCGAACATTTTAGCCTGAAAGTTATCAGTAAATACACTCAATTGGACTGTAAGATAAAGTACATATACTTCGCCAGTTATTCAGATACACATGGCACTATTAAAGAATCATCAGAGACTCTACTATTTTATATTTCCTTCAAACTTTGTTGGCTACGGGCATATATAATTTAGCAAGAGGAAATTGCAAATACTTTCAAATCATATGTAGGGGCTTTTAAGTATTCCCTCAATATGTTCATATAAAGTATTTTATCAATGGAGCATTAGTTTATTTGAGTCTTGTTTTTTACTGCAAAAACTTAAAACCCTTCACTTTAAAGTTAAAACTCTTAGTTGGAGAGAAATGTGTAATTCTTTTTCATCAGTAAGGTAAGCTCTGATTCTATGGAGATGTGTCTTAAATATTTGGAAGACTCCTTATACTTTGGCCCTTATCCTTGTGACTAAGGAATTTAAATATATTCCACAGTTTTCTGTGAAATTATAATGATATTACTTTTCCTTCTACAAGTACTAAATATTTTTATTACATAATTCCTTAAAATTTGGGGGAAAATGAAGGCAAAAAACTTTCTGTTACTCAGTAATATAAACTCTTACATAAACTGTTGATAAAGATGGCTTAATGTTTTAGTTTACAATAATTTTTATGTTCAAAATCTTTAAAAATTTAACAGATTTTTAGCACATTTGTGATAAAGCTTATTTGAAATGTTTATAGGAATTAAAAGAAGACAATCAAGTTTTGTTAGAAACAAAAACTATGTTGGAAGACCAACTAGAAGGAACTCGAGCTCGTTCTGATAAATTACATGAGTTAGAAAAAGAGAATTTACAACTAAAGGCTAAACTGCATGATATGGAAATGGTAAGTTTTATGGGATAAATTACATGGCCTCTCGGGAGAAATTCTAAGATTTGACTGACTTTTCTGTAATGACACAGAATGCTAAAGTCCTAGAAGCTTCAGCAGAGAAAAGATAGATGAGTTAGATGCTTGTAACTTTATATAAATATAACTCTACTACATGAATAAGTAATAGACATTTCTGCTTCTGTTATAGGTAGATTTTTTTTGTTTGTTTTTTTGTTTTTTTGTCTATCTTTCAAACCCACAATAAAGTATTGTGTAAGAATGTCTTTTAAAATACAGAAAACTACTGGCTAAAATTTAAAATGCAGTCAGAATTCTTTGTAGAATTCATAGTTAATGTACTGACTACAATGAAGCACTTTCATATTGTCCCAAAAGATCACTTTAAAAGGATATCTGGCACTTGATAATGACTAGTAATAATAACTGATTATTTCCTTCAAACTGAAATTTTTAAGGCACTCAAAATTTATCCTCGTTCAGTTTCTAATAAATTATGAGTGATAAAATGGTAGTGCCTTGAAATTGTACTATTTCTTAGTTTTCTATTCTGTCCCTTCTCCCTGCCAATAAAAAAGGAACGAGATATGGATAGAAAAAAGATTGAAGAATTAATGGAAGAAAATATGACTTTGGAAATGGCACAGAAACAAAGTATGGATGAATCATTACATCTTGGCTGGGAACTGGAACAGATATCCAGAACTAGTGAACTTTCTGAAGGTATTCCAAATTTTATTATATTTAAATAGATGAATGAATAAATGAAGTGTGGTAATGTTTACATTTATGGCTATTTTATCAATTCTTTATTTTTCACGGCTGTAGATACCTCAGGAGGCCAGCTTCTCTCTAAAAACGATCGTACCCAGAAGTTTATTGTTTCTTCCTTTTGAGTTCTGGTCCTTAGCTTTGCATGTCTTATAATTCAGTTTTATAATGCAGTAACAGATTTAATTGATTTAGGCACTATTTCATTTTTGTGTCACACATTGCTGGAATACCGGTTTATTTCTTTTAAGAAATATAGCCATCTAGTAAATAGAACACAAAAGTCATTTTAGTTGATCAGCCTGTTCTTTGAATATAGACAAACCAAAATAGAAAGAATACAATGGGAAGATTCTTCTGTAAATATGAAGTCAGAGTAAAGGAAGTTTAGGATCTTATGACTACTTTCATATATGTAATCATGATTACAGTATTGTACCTGCCAATCAGTTCATACTGAAGATAATAAATGCCCACCAGAGAAATTTTTAACTTTTGACTCTTTATTTGTTCCCCTGAGCTCCACATTGATTTGTCCTCTTTCTTAAAACAGGGGCCAATTGCATGTGATACAGTTGTTTTAAGTTATTACTTAGGTCACATGTGTTCAAAGTAGACAGTTCCATAATTGTTCAGTTATTAGTCTACCGCATTTCTTTAGCAAATATGTATTAAACACTTACCTAGTGTAAAACACTGTACCAGACCCTAGGGACATAGTGTTGAAGTAGATACAAGCTCTGAGAAAGTTCATATTTTGGTGTTTATAGAATAATTACTTATATAGATAATGCATCTTATATATTGTCTCTTAGATTATTCCTAATTTCACTCTTAAGAACCTAATTTCAAATTCTGATGCCTCATGTACTGACTACATAATACATGATAAGTTTTTTGTCAGTGAAATTTTGGAGATGTGTTATATAAAGTATTTTTGTAAATTTTTTATTTTATTTTATTTTATTTGCAAATAAAACAATTTAGGCTTAAATTTTTCTATGAAAATAGTTAAAATTATAGGGCGAGGGATTTAGCTCAATGGTTCTGGCACCTGCCTCACAAGTTCAAGAACCCAAGTTCAATCCCCGGTACAAAAAAAAACCAAAAAACCCCAAAAAACAACACAAAACAAAAAAAAATAGTTAAAATTATAGTTAAGAATATCCTCATCTAAGTGGGGGACAAAAGTACCTTCTAGGGTTGTGAAGATTAAATTTCTTGGTATATATGAAGTCCTTGGAATAGTATCTACTAAATAGTAAGCAGTCAAGTGTTAGCTATTGTTACTACCATTATATCACAATTTTGTAATTGTAGATCAGAATGTTTGACTTAATGTGAAGTAGTTGTTTTAATTATACAGGGGACTTTCTAGAAATTTTGTAGAAGGTAAAACAAAAGGGAGGAAATAAGAATCACTGATAAGCTGGGTATGGTAGTGCCTGTAATCCCAGCATTCTGGAGGCTGAGGCAGGAGGATCCATGTGAGTTCAAGACCATCCTGGGCTACATAGTGAGTTCCAGATCCGTCTCAACTACATAGGGAGACCCTGTCTCCAAAAAAAAAAATAAATAAATAAATAAATAAATAAATCACTGATAATCTCCTTATATCACTTTTACATTTCAGAATATTTGCTTCAGAACATTTCTACAAATGTATAGGTAACTTAAATATTATAAGGTTGGGCCAGGGATTTAGCTCAGCAGTTCGGTGGGCTGCCTTGCAAGCACAAGGAAACATTATAAGATTAATGTGTATATATAAAATACAGGCTGATATACCACCAGATTATAAATCTCCCATGTTGTGAAAAATGTGTCAGGAACATCATTTTTTAATATTTCATAGTATAAATTGAAGTTTCACTAAAGCACTGTCATAGTGTTGGAAATATTAATGTTTATTTGAAATCATGACTACATATCTTTATTGAGAATTGATTAGACTGAATCATGATGAAACAGAAAATCTAAAAAGACCACTAATGATTAAAGAAATTGAATCATTAATAAAAATCTCCCATCAAAGAAAAGCCCAGGACCTATTTAGCTTCACTGATAAAATGAACTAATACCACTCCTTCCTAAACTCTTCCAGCCAATTAAAAAGGAAGGAATGCTTCCAGTCTCATATTACAAGGTTGGCATCACCCTTATACTTTGAAGCTAGGCAAGAACACTACAAAAAAATTGTAGGCCAGTTTCCTGATAAACATAGAATAGAAAATCCTCAACAAAATACTAGCAAATCAAATCAGTCTATTAAAAGGATCATTCATCATGATCAAATGGGATTTAACCCTGATATTAAGGGACGGATGAACATACACAAATAAATGAATGTGACACATCACATTAACAGAATAAAGGACAAAAATTGTTATCCTATCAATGGATTATAAGAAGAATTTTACAAAATTCAACCTCCTTTCCTGATGAAAACTCAACAAAGTAGATATGAGAGCAATTTCAAATTCTAACTGTAGATGCAACCCAGCAATTACCTCAATATAATAAAGACCATAAAAGATAAGCCCATAGTATCATATTCAGAAGTGAAAACTTAAAACATCAACCGTAAGACAAAGATACCCACTCTTGCCCCTTCTGTCCAATATAATGTAGAAGTCCTAGCCAGGGTATTTAGACAGGAGACAAATAAAAGGTAACTGTATTTGTCAGCTTTCCTGAGAGGTTTATTTGGCACATAGTTTCAAGAGATTAGTTCATAAAATTGGCTGGTTTCCAGGCAGAAATGGCATGATTGAAGGACTAGTGAAAGAAAGCTGCTCAATCCATAACAACCAAGAAGCAGAAGCCAGGAGCCAGGGATAAGAATATATCCTTCCAGGTCATGCCTCCAAAGGCCACCCATTCTCTTCAGTCATGTCCATCTCGTAACAGTACATTCGCTCATGACTCACCAGTGGATTACTCCACTGATAAGTATGGTGTCCCCATGGTCCAATCACTTTCCACAGCCCTACCTCTGAACATGTAAGACATTGAGGGAATATTGTATCTACCTGCATTTAGCTATTCCACACCATATATATATATATATTTTTTTTTTAAACATCATGTTGTATATATACAGCCTGTGTTGTTGAGTTTCTATATGCAACTTGTCAGTTAAAGACAAGTAAATAAATATATTATTGGTGGCAGCATGAAAACAGTAAAAAAAAATGTTATTCAATGAAAGTGTCCACTCAAGGTTAATATATAGAGCCATTTGTGGTGGTCATTTGTCATCCCAGCTGCTTGGGGGGCTGTGATGGGATAACCTCAAATTCAAGGCCAGTCAGGGCACTGTGTGTGATGAGAACTGATGTCAAGCAAAACAAAAACAAAGTTTAATACAGAGAATTTCTATAATTCATAACTTTATTTCATTCTTTAGTTACAATTAAAGAAGGTAGTAATTTGATTCCTTGGACCAAACCAATATATGAACTTGAATAAGGACAATAAGGGTTAACATTTACATGTTTTTAATGTGATAAATGAGCTTGTTTTTTATTAAAATATCTAATTCAAGTTGGATTGGCAATAATGTTACACTCAGGAATGATGCATATCCAAATTGTTTTTATGCTATGTTTTAACCCTATGAGACACGCAGATTTACAAAGGGATGGTGATGATAATGGGAAAAAAGCAATTTTAAAATAATTTCAGCATGCTCACTTTTTAAAAACTTTAACCAAAATGAAAAGTGTTCGTTGTATTTTTCAGAACTTGTTTAATACTTCAGTAGATTCTAGTTATACAATGTATCCTATAAGTCTATTGTTAAATTTAAACCTTTTTGTGAGCTAAATAAATTGTAGATTAAAACAAAACAGACTTGGGAAACTAAAAGAATTTAAAAACTCAATGACTGTCTAGTAAATTTTAAGTGTAAGATTAACCACAGTTGGATTTTGTGATTATACCTGTAATCTCATCTACTAAGAAGGCTAAGGGATGAAGATGGAGAGTGCAGTGTCAGCCTGGGCAATTTAGTGAAACCTGTTTCAAAAGTTTAGAAAAAGGTCTGGGGATATAGTTTAATGGTTGAGTGTTTGCCAAGCATGCATATGACCCTAGGTTCAGTCTTCATTATGTCCAAAAAGGAAAAAAAATCTAGTGATATCCTAATGAAAATAGTAATAAATATTGAGAATTTGTTGACTTTAACTATGGGATTATTTACTATACCTAATTTGGAAGAGTATGTACTACACATTTGGAAACATTCACTGTATGAATACGATATCTTGATTTTTATGAAGAAGGATTTCAAATATGCACAAAATAGACCTAGAAATACCTTCCATTACCTTCATCCATTTTCCTCCTTTACATCTAGAATTTCAGAATGAATTCTGGGTACAGTATTTCATTTTGAAATCTTTTTTTTTTTTTGGTACCAGGGATTAAACTTGGGTCCTTGCGCTTGCAAGGCAGGCCACTGAACCACTGAGCTAAATCCCCGGCCCTAAATCTATTTTTTTAAAGATGGGTTTTTCCTATGTTAGACTACTCAAGTAATCTTTTTTAAAAATTAATTTTATTGATACATTTAATGTATACAATATAATGACATTTATTTTTGTAAATTTGTATCTTTACATAATCAGTCTTGTTTCTTAGTTTTTCCCCATACCCCTGCACTCCTTTCAACCCTTTCCTCCCTCCCTCCCTGTGTACAAATACTTTGTTTCCATTATTTTTCATTTTCTCATATTAATTCAATTCCTTTCTTTCCTTTCCCCTACCCCTTTCATTTTTCCTTTCTCTTTCTCTCTTTTCTTCCTATTTCACATTATCTATTATACCTTTTAATCCTTATTAACACTTTCAGTTTCTCACATTAGAAAAACTATTCAGTAGTAACACGTGTGTCCTCTTTATATCACCTAAAAGTATCACCTCAGGGCAGGGGATTTAGCTCAGTGATTCCCATGCCTGACATGCAAGTGAAAGGTCCTAATTTCCATCCCTGGTACCCCCTGCCCCCCCAAAAAAGTATCACCGCAATGTGTATCCATTTAGCTATAAATGTCTCTTAATTTCTCATTTTTTATTACTGAGTCATATTCCATTTTATTTTATTTTTTTTAACCCACATTTTCTTTATCCAGTCTCCCAAGGATGGGCAGTTGGGCCGCTTTCAAATTTTAGCTATTACAAATTGTGCTGCTATGAGCATGGGTGCACATATATCACTATGGTATGATTCTCTTAATTCTTTAGGGAAGATACCCAGCAGGAGAATACCTGGTCAAATGGGACTTTCAATCCTAGTTCTTTGAGGTATCTCCATACTTCTTTCCACAGTGGTTGCACCAGTCTACAGTCCCACCAATAGTGGAGAAGGGTTCCTTTCACCCCACAACCCTGCCAGTATTTGTTATTGGTTGATTTCTTGATAGCAGCCATTCTTTCTGTGGTAAGATATCTCCATACTGCTTTCCACAGTGGTTGCACCAGCCTACACTCCCACCAGCAGTGTAGCAGGGTTCTTCTCTCCCAACAACCCTGCCAGAATTTGTTGTTGTTTGATTTTATAATAGCAGCCATTCTTTCTAGGGTGAGATGAAATCTCAGCATTGTTTTCATTTGCATTTCTCGAATGACCAGTGATGTTGAACATTTTTTCATCTTTATTCGCTATTTCTACTTCTTTATTTGAGGAATGTCTATTCATTTCTGATGCCCATTTTTGGATTGGATCTTTAGATTTGGGAGGTCTGATTTTTAAAAGATCTTTAAATATTCTAGATAGGAGACCTTTTTCTAAGGAACAGAAATAAATTTTGATGAAAATTTTTTCACACATTGTGGGTTGTCTCTTCATGCTGTTGGTCATTTCTCTTGCTGGGAAGAAGCTTTTTAATAAGACATACCACATGATGATTGTGCTAGCTCATGAGCAACTGAGGTTTTTGTTCATAAAATTTTTTCCTACACTAGTGTCTTCAAGAGTTCTACCTAACCTCTCTTCCAGCTGGTTTATTGTTTCTGTTTTAATATTTAGATCTTTAATCCATTTTGATTTTACTTTAGTGCATGGTGAGAGATATAGGTCTAGTTTTCATCTTTGGCAAGTTGAAACTCTGTTTTTCCAGCACTATTTATTAAAGAGGCTGTCTTTCCTCCAGTGAGGGTGTTTGGTTCCTTTGCCAAAGATGATGCAGCTGAGTATGGCTGGAGTTGTTTTTGCATCTCCTAATCTGTTCCACTGGTCCTCGGGTCTGTTTCTTTACCAGTACCATGCTGTTTTTATCACAGTAGCTTTGTAGTATAGTTTCAAATTGGGGATTGTGATACCCCCTAACTTCTCTTTATTGCCTAAACTTGCTTGTGCTATTCTAGGTCTCTTTTTATTTCAAATGAATTTTTGGATTGTTTTCTCAAACTGTGAAGTATGCTGCTGGGATTTCAATGGGATTGCGTTGAATCTATATAGCAGTTTGGGAAGTATGACCATATTCATTATGTTGATTCTTACCCAGGAGCAAAGGATATCTTTCCATTTTCTGATATCCTCTTCAAGTCTGTTTTTTCAGAGTGCTGTAGTTTTCAGAGTAGAGGTCTTTGATTTCTTTTGTTAGGTTGATTCCTAGGTATTTCAGATTTTTGGATGCTATTGTGAAAGGAATTTATTGCCCCATTTCTCAGTGAATCTGTTTTTCATGTACAGAAAAAGGATTGATTTTTGTGTGTTAACCTTGTATCCAGCTACTTTACTGAATTTGTTTATTAAGTCTAGAAGACTTGTTGGAATTCTGAGTGTCTTCAATATAGAGTATCATGTCATCTGCAAATAATGACAGTTTGACTTCTTCCTTTCCTATCTTTATTCCTTTTATTTCTTTCTCATGTCTAATTGCTGTGGCTGTTACCAAATCTATATTGAACGGGAGTGGTGATAATGGACATCCTTGTCTTGTTCCTGGTTTTAATGCGAAGGATTTTAGTTTTTGACCATTTAGTGTGATATTGACTGTTGGATTTTCATTGATGGCTTTTTATCAGATTGGGGTAGCAGCCATCTATTCCAATTTCCTGTAGGGTTTTTATCTTGAATGTGTGTTCGATTTTGTTGAATGCTTTTTTTTTTTCATCTATTGAGACGATCTATTAATATAGTGTATTACATTTATTGATTTGTGTATGTTGAACCATCCTTGCATTCCTGGGATGACTCCCACTTGGCCAGGGTGTATGATCTTCTTGATGATCTTCTGCATTCTAGTTGCCAGTATCTTTTTAAGAATTTTTGCATCTGTGTTCATTAATGAAATAGGCCTGTAGTTCTCTTTTTCGGTTGGATCTTTCTCTGCTTTGGGGAACAAGGTGATGCTTGCTTCCAGGAATGAATTTGTAAATATTGCTTCCCTTTCAATTTCATTGAAGAACTTAGAGAGTAGTGGCAGTAGTTCCTCTCTAAATGTCTTGTAGAATTCAGCAGTGAAGCCATCAGGACCTGGGCTTTTCTTAGGATGTTTTTAATTACATTTTCAATTTCATTGATTGATATTAGGTCGTTTAGAATTTTTAGGTCATGCTCATTCAACTTTGGTAATACATACAAATCTAGGAATCTGTCCATTTCTTCTGTATTTTCCATCTTACTGGTACTTGGAGTAGGTATTGATGATCTCATGGATTTCTGCTGGGTTCATTGCAATTTCACCCTTTTCATTCCTAATTGCATGGATTTGGGCTCTTTGTTTACTTTTTTTGATAAGGTTTGCTAAGAGTGTGTCAATTTTGTTTATTCTTTCAAAGAACCTACTCTTGGCTTCTTTGATTTTTTTGTATTGTTCTTTTAGTCTCCGTGCATTAAGTTCTGCTCTGATCTTTATAATTTCCTCTCTTGTATGAACTTTGGGTTTGTCCTGCTCTTCTTTTTCTAGAAGCATGAGGTTCAGCATCAGGTTGTTTAATTGAGCTGGCTCTGTTTTCCTAATATTCAGTGAATATAGTGCTATGAATTTCCCTCACAAGACTGCTTTCATTGTGTCCCACAAACTCCAGTATGTTCTATTGTCATTGTCATTTAATTATAGGAACTGTCTGATTTCTTCTTTAATATCCTTCATGACCCATTGCTTATTTAGAAGTGTGTTGTTCAATTTCCATATGTCTGTGAAATACTTGCAGTTTATTTTGCTATTCATCTCCAATTTCATGTCACTATGGTCTGATAATATACAGGGAATAACTTCAGTTCCTTTGCAGTTACTTAGACATATTCTATGAGTGAGTATGTGATCTCTTTTGGATAATGATCCATGTGAAGCTGAAAAGAATGTGTATTCTAATTTTGTGGGGTAGAAAACTGTAAACATCTATTAAGTTCATTTGTTCAAGAGTTTGATTTCTAGTATTTCGTTGTTTATTTTCTCTCTAGTTTATCTATTTGTGACAGTGAGGTATTGAGATCCCCCATTACTATTGTGTTAGTGCTCAATTGATTTTTCATGTCCATTAGTATTTCTTTTAGACAGTTGGGCACACTGTTTTGTACATATATATTTATGATTGTCATCTCATCCACTTGGATTGTTCCCTTTAGAGGGATGTAGTGTCCTTTGTGTTGTCTCTCTTCTTTTTTTCTCATTGAGTTTATTGATACATTTTAGGTATACAGTACAATTACATTCTTTATTGGGATCTTATACCTTTACATGACAGGTCTTGGTTCTCATTTTTACCCCTTGTCCCTGCCCTCCCTTCACCCCCTCCTCCCCTCCCCATTTACAAACATTTTATTTCCATATTTTCATTTTCTCATATTTGTTTTCTTTCCCCTATTACCTTCTCCTACCCTTCCCACTTTCCCTACACCTTGGACCCTTTTCTTCCTATTTCACATTGTCCATTATTTCATTAGTATCTCATGTACTATTATAGTTTGTTCACACCAGAGAAACTATTTGGTATTTACACATGTGTGACTTATTCATTTCACTTAGGAGTATATCCTCAATATGTATCCATTTTCCTACGAATGAATCTAAATTCTCATTCTTTATGGCTGAGTAGTATTCCATTTTATAGAAAAACCACATCTTCTTTATCCAGTTTCAAACTGATGGGCAAATGGGCTGTTTCCAAGTTTTAGGTATTACAAACTGTGCTGCTATATATCACTGTGCGCATATATCACTGTGATATGATTCTTTTAATTTTTTTGAATAGATACCCAGCAGAGGGATGACTCGTTTAAATGAAACCTCTAGTCCTAGCTCTTTGAGGCATCTCCATATTGATTTCCATAGTGGCTGCACCAGTCTGCACTCCCACCAACAATGGAGAAGGGTTCCTTTCTCCCCATAACCCCGCCAGCATTTGTGATTGTGTGATTTCTTAAAAGCAGCCATTCTTTGTGGGGTGAGGTGGAATCTCAGTGTTGTTTTCATCTGCATCTCTCAAATGGCCAGTGATGTGAAGCATTTTTTCATATATTTACTTGCTGCTTTTATGTTGTCTGAAAAATGTCTGCTTATTTCAGATGCCCATTTTTGAATCGGGTCCTTGTATTTGGGGGGTGCTGATAGTTTTGAGTTCTTTATATATTCTAGATCATAATCCTTTGTCTGAGGAGCGGCTACTAAAAATTTTTTCCCACATTATAGATTGTCTCTTAGTTCTGTTGATTATTTGTTTTGCAGTGCAGAAGCTTTTTAATAAGATGAGATCCCACTTGTTGATTCTTTGTGCTAGTTCCCGTGCTACTAAGGATTTGTTCATAAAGTCTTTTCCTATGTCAGTGTCTTCAAGAGTTCTGCCTAACTTATCTTCCTGCAAGTTTAGTGACTCTTTTTTAATATTTAGATCTTTAATCCACTTGGATATTAATTTAGTGCATGGTGAAAGACAAGGGTCTAGTTTTAATCTTTGGCAGGTTGAGATCCAGTTTTTCCAACACCATTTATTAAAGAGGCTATCTTTCTTCTACTGTGGATGGTCAGCTCCTTTATCAAAGATGATGTAGCTGTGTGCATCTGGAGTTGTTTTTGTGTCTTCCCCACAAAATCAGAATATACATTCTTTTTGGCTGCACATGGGTCATTCTCCAGGATAGACCACAGACTAGCTCACAGAAGAGGTTTGAATAAATGCAAAAGAATCAAAGTTATTCCCTGCATATTATCAGATCATAGTGCAGTGAAGCTGGAGATCAATAGCACAAGAAACCATAGGAACTTCACAAACACATGGAAATTGAACAACACTCTCCTGAACAATCAATGGATCACAGAGGAAATTAAAGAAGAAATTAGACAGTTTTGACAAATAAACACAAATGCATAGCACTGAATGCCCACACTAGGAAAACAGAGCGAGCTAAAATAACCTAATGATGAACCTTAGACTCCTAGAAGAAACAAGAGCAAGAAAAACCCAAAGCTCGAACAAGAGAGGAAATTATAAAGTTTAGCGCAGAAATCAATGCAGTGGAAACTTTTTTGTCTCTCTTAATCAGTGTTGGTTTGAAATCCACGTGATCTGCAAAGAGGATAGCTATTCCTATATTTTTTCAGGTTCCTGTCACATGGAGTATTGTTTTCCACTCTTCAACTTTTCAGTCTGTGAATCTCTATTTGAATTAAGTGTGTTTCTTGTATGCAGCATATTGTTGGCTCTTGGTTCTTGACCCATTCTGGCAATTTCTTTCTTTTTTTTTTTTTTTAATTGAATCTATTGGTACATTCTAGGTATACAGTACAGTTACATTCATTACTGGGATCTTGTACCTTTACATGACAGGTCTTAGCTCATTTTTTCCCCTTGTCCCCACTCTCCTTTCACCCCCTTCTCTCCTCCCCACCTACAAACAATTTAATTCCATTTTTACATTTTCTCACATTTTTTTCCCTTTCCTTCATTCCCCTTCCTCTACCCTTCCCACTGTCCCTACACCTTTAGCGCTTTTCTTCTATTTCACATTGCTAATTATCTTGTTAGGATCTTAAGTACTATTTTAGTTTTTCATTCCAGAGAAACTATTCAGTCTTTACACATGTGTGACTTATTTATTTCACTTAGGAGTATATCCTCAAAATGTACCCATTTAACTATGAATGAATCTACTTTCTCATTCTTTATGGCTGAGTAGTATTCCATTTTATAGAAAAAAAAACCACGTCTTCTTTGTCCAGTTTCCAATTGATGGGCAGATGGGCTGTTTCCAAGTTTTAGCTATTACAAACTGTGCCGCTATAAACATGGGTGCACATATATCACTGTGGTATGATTCTTTTAATTCTTTTGGAGAGATACCCAGCAGAGGGATAGCAGACTCACCTCAGGCCACAAGGACCAATTTGAGCTCCTCAATCTCCTGCAGGGTTGAACTCCAGAGAGTTCTATCACAGGTTTCCCCTGCCCCTTCTTTAAAGATGTTCAAATTTGGGAGCTCAGAAAAATCACCCTTTATAACCAGCCATGTCTCTGTGGAGTAGGTCCAAGGACTGGCACAGTCAGGGGATCTGAGAGCGTGGGGGTGGGGTGGAACAATGTCGCTGCCTGCCACCAGTTTATTTCTTTTGATTGGTGAATTGAGACCATTAACATTAGTGGCTATAACTGATATGTATTGACTTATCCTTGTCATGACTTTTTTTTATTGTTGGATTCTCCCTTTTCATTTAATTTCTTGTCATGCCAGATGGATTCATTGTGCTGGGCTTCCTGGGGTTGTTATCCTCATTGTCATTTCCTAGTATATTGTTTAAACTTTTCTGGAGCGCTGATTTGGTATTCATGAAGTTTCTAAGGTGTTCTTTGTCATGAAAGTATCTTATTTCTCCATCAGTTTTGAAAGATAGTTTTGCAGGATTCATCAATCTAGGTTGGAGGCTGTTTTCCTTTAGGGCTTGAAATACATCACTCCAAGCTCTTGCCTGGAGGGTTTGTGTTAAGAAGTCTGCTGTGATTCTGATAGGCTTTACTTTGTATGTGATTTGTTTCTCTATTTGCAGAATTTTGTTTTTTGGTTGGCTTTTTGGAATCTTAGCCATTATATGCCTATGTGTAGACTTTTTTTATATATCATATTGGCTGGATTCCTATATGCCTTACTTATCTGTATGTCAAATTGTTTTTCCCTACTTGGGAAGTTTTCTGCCGTTATTTTTGTGAAGTTTTTTTAATGTTGTCTGCACACTCTGCTGTTTCTTTGTTGACTCTGATCACTCTTACATTATTTTTCTTTGCATCATCTAGCAGCTGTTGGAGTGATATCTCATGGTCCCTTACTATTTTTAGGAAATTTTTCTTTTCTTGCTCACTAATTGCAATCCTCTCTTCTATATTTGAAATTCTATCTTTGCATTGGCTCATTCTTCTGCATAAACTTTCAGTGGAGTTTTTAATTTCCTGGAAGTCTGTTTGCATCTATTTTATGGATTCCATTTGTTTCCTATGTTGAGATTCCATCATGTTCCTTAGCTCCTCTATTTTTATCTGTGTTCACTCTAGATTTATTAATCATGTCTTACACTATGGGCATAATCTCTGCTGTTATCTGAGAAATTATTTCTGACTTCATTTTTTTTCAGATCTCTTTTGTAGCTCATTCAGGAAGACGAGGTAGTTGAATATCAGATTGTTCCACCTTTTTTCCCTTTGTGGTTGCCTTAGGTGATCTGGAAGTCTGGTTTTGGGACTTGTTTCCATGTCTTCTCATTTCAGTAGATGCAGCCTGCTGTGCCTCTCTTGAGACCACTTTTTGCTCACCCAGTGGTCTTCAATTCTCACCAAGCTACCAAGATGCCTTTTCTCTGCTAATCACCAGTACACCAATTCCTGGGTTCAAACCATTGATGCTATGGGGTGGGCGTCCTATTGAAGGTTTTGCACCCCTGCAGCTCTTTCCTGACCTTGGCTGGGCAGGATTGCCCGAGCCTTTGGGCTCAGAGCAGATCCCTAGCTGGAATCTACCTTCAGCTATGCTGTTCTGGACCATACCCTCAAGTGATCTTTCTTCCTCTGCCTATCCTAGTAGTTTTACATCATCAAAATATTTTATAAGTCTGCTATTATAAATTTATTAAAAATAACTATTTTGTCTCATTTTAAAGAATTTACAGAAGTAGACACCAAGTTTTTCTTATTTTAAAAAATTAATGCTGAAATCTGCTTACAGAATGTTTTCTCTTGGCAAAATAGTATACTTCCCATATAAGCTTAGCATCAGTTTTTTATTTTCAATTAAATGACCAGCATGTACTGTTTAGACTCTTTGCAAGCCATATTAGGATTGTTCCTCTGTCTGGTTTTTAATTTTTGAAGGTTTTGTTTAGGATATGCTTCATATTTCTTAAATTTTAGTCACACAGTAACTCTGTGGGATTACAAGGTAGTATCTAAATTTTTTTTTGTTTTTTTTTTATTGAGTTTATTGGTACATTTTAGGTATACAGTACAGTTACATTCATTATTGGGATCTTGTACCTTTACATGAAAGGTCTTGGTTCTCATTTATTCCCCTTGTCCCTGCCCTCCCTTCACCCCCTCCTAAATTTTTTGAAATAACCTAAGATTGGTTGAGTATAATGTAGTTAATTTCTCATGAAACTAAAACTGGAACTCTGTCATCTCTTCAGGTTAAATTCTGTATATTAAAAATTCTTCATTTGTGTTTCCTTGAAATTATGTCTACTTATATAATTACTAATTTTTTATAAAGATGAGGTATGAATTTAACATTAACACTCAAATATTTCAAATAGCAAAGAGGAAACAGTCTTACTGATAGCATATCTTCAACATTACAGCACCACAAAAATCCTTGGGCCATGAGGTGAATGAGCTGACATCCAGTAGGTTGTTGAAGTTGGAGATGGAAAACCAGAGTTTAACAAAAACTGTAGAAGAGCTTCGAAGTAATATGGATTCTACAGAAGGCAATACTTCCAAAATCCTAAAATTTGAGAAAGAAAATCAAAGGCTAAGTAAAAAGGTAAACAAAAATATAATGTTTCCTCTTATAGTATTAATTTATATGAGAATGATTAGCACATCTACTCTACGGACATGTAAAAATTTCCGTAAGTTGAAACAATATTAAAGATACATTGTACATTTAGAGTGAAAGATAAATGTGCTTTTAATATATGAGGTTTGGGGGAACATTGTAGGGCCAAGTGATAAAGTTCTTTTCTAGATTTTTAGAATTACATAATTTGAATATGTTATATAGTAATATCATCCATCATTAGGCATGTTTCTAGTTTGTAATTGATAGTCCATACTTATTGACCAGTAACATTACATCTTTAAAATACATCAAGCAATATAAATTTAAATTTAAAATACAAGTGTTTGTTACAGTTTCGTTCACTTTTCTCTTTATGCTTACTTTTCTCATTTTAAACAAAGTTCCTTCTTCCTTCCTCATTGAATTTAATACCACAGTTTCTCATGTTTTCTTTTATGCTTTTTATATTCTCTTCCTTGCTCTTGTTCACTAAAATTCTGTGACTACAATTAAAATTTCACATTATAAATCCATTTAATCTAAAAGAATCTTTCAGTAATATTTGCTCGGTCCTCATATAGTTTATCATTATCATTTACTCATTTAGATTTGTCTTTGTGTTTAGAAATAGAAATTTGCCCTAATATATTCAGAGGATAAGCAAATCATATCTATATATTTCATATAGCTATTATTAGTATGCAGTAGCACCTAATTTTTATACTGAATTCTTAAATTTTACCATTTGGATATTAAAGTTCTATCCTTTATTCAAGGATTATCTTTTGGTATGTTTCTTGTGTTGCAAAATATTTACATTTTGTTTTGTGATTTAATTTTCTCTAGGTTGAAATCCTTGAAAATGAGATAATTCAAGAAAAGCAAAGTCTTCATAATTGTCAGAATTTGAGCAAGGATCTAATGAAGGAGAAGGCACAGCTTGAAAAAACAATTGAAACACTTAGAGAAAATTCAGAGAGACAGGTTCATAAATTTCTTACTTAAGCAAAGAACATATTTTAAAATTTATTAACAAAAGTTCAAGTATATGCAAACAAAATATTCATAAAACATTAAAAGAAAATATCTTAGAATTCTTTAGAATTTAAAGTAAAAACAGCAGTTCCTCCATAGTATGTAAAGTTTTGGTTTCTACAGTTCCAGTTATAGATAACCTCATCCCAAAAGCTTTTCATTGAAAATTATAAATGAACCATTTGTAAGTTTTAAATTATGTGCCATTCCAAGTAGTGTGGTGAATTCTCCTGACCTTCTGCTTTATCCTGCCTGGAATGTGAATCATCCTGTCCAGAGTATTCATGCTGTATATACTATCTTCCCTGTTACTGTTTTTTCTGGCCAACTGTCATAGCGTCACAGTGCACTCTCTTGGTCCCTAATTTTAAGATAAATGATACTAATAATTCAGATATGCCAAGAGCTGGGTGTGGTGGCATACACTTGTAACCCCAGATCTTGGTGGGGGCTGAGGCAAGAGGATTCCCATCAATTCAAGGTCAACCTGGACTACCTAGTGAGTTCAAGGTCACCCTGAACTACACAGGAAGACCTTGTCTCAAAATAAACAAAGAAAAACAAGAAAAGGAAAGCTATTAAGTGCTTCTGTTAAAAGTGAAAAGGTGAAAGTTCTTAAATGAATAAGAAAAAATACGCTGAGGTTTACAATAAACTATTGTTAATCACTTACTGTACCTAATTTGTAAATTAAATTTTATTGTAGGTGTGTAGAGGAAACAACAGGAAGGAGTACATGCATGGTTCAGTACAATTCAGTTTTAGATATACACTGGAGATCTTTGAATATATTCTCATTGATAAGGAGGAGCTATTATGTCATTGTACCTCATTTTCTATACATCATATTTTAGAAAAATTGGAGAGATAATTTAGTTAATTGCCAGCATGTTTAACAATAATCTAGAATAAAATTTTGCAGTACTTATACTTTTTGTTTTTTTTTCGTTTGTTTTTTTTGGTCCCAGGGATCGAATTCAGGACCTTGTGCTTGCAAGGCAGGGGCAGAACCACTGAGCTAAATCCCCAGCCCTGTACCTGTACTTTTAAGAAGTATCTACAGAAGAGTACTGCTGATTTTAAAGCCCTTCCTTAATAGAATTGCAGAGAAATGCAGTTGTACCCAACTAAAGAGGGAGAAGTATGGTGGCAGCAGACATTTTAGATACTATCAGATTTACTTTCAACTCTTTATTGATCATTCTTTTTTTTTTTTTTTTGGTACCGGGGATCGAACTCTGGTCCTTGCACTTGTGAGGCAGGAACGGAACCACTGAGCTAAGTCCCTGTCCCGATCATTCTTATATTTGAGGAAACTGAGATCTGGATAGATTGAGTGACTTGCCATTTTGAATTTTTTTTTAATTTGTTTTATATTTTCCCTAGTCCTCAGACTACTAGTAATAATTCACATTTCTCTAATGTACAGAACAAAAATTCTAGAGCTAAGTATGAGTCTGTTTTTTTTTACAAGTTTCCAATATTAAGCTATGCTACAAGTTAAATGAATTTATCAAATGTATCACAAAGAAGTATCTAATTACCATTATTTTTAGGAATGAATATACTTACATGCACAAACGCGTGCACACATTTACTGAAAACCTACTTGTATAGAAATTATAAAAAGTTTTAGCTGGTGTGGTGACACTCATTATTCCAGTACTTGGTAGGCTAGGGCAGGAGGATCATTAAGGTCAAGGCAGCCTAGGCTATAAAGGGAGACCATGTCTCAAAACAAGAAAAATAAATTATTTGGTGAAAGTAAAACCTTGTCTTCAACGATGTATGTGTATGTATTTCATCTTTATTTATATATGAATTTAAAGCATGTTAACTATAAATCTGAAGACCATTTTGATCAATAGTAAATACATGTCTCTTAACCATTCCTTTAAATTGTGAACTAACACAAAGACATGAACTAAAGTGAGCTGATAATACATATATACAGTAGTCTTTCAGGAAATACTTGTCAAATTAAAAGTAACATGTCCTTTCTAGCACTCCTTTATGTTGTTTCCCTATTAGTTTTTGGAAGGTTAAAAAGTATGTAATTAGAAATACTTAGCTTTTGCTCATCTAGTTTAAATTTTTCTTCTTTATTTTTTTAATTAGATTAAAATATTGGAACAGGAAAATGAACATCTGAATCAGACAGTGTCTTCCTTGAGACAGCGCTCTCAAATAAGTGCTGAAGCAAGGGTGAAAGACATTGAAAAAGAAAACAAAATTCTACATGAGTCAATTAAAGAAACAAGTAGCAAGCTAAACAAGATTGAATATGAAAAAAGACAAATTAGAAAAGAATTGGAACATTATAAAGAAAAAGGAGAACGGGCAGAAGAACTTGAAAATGAGTTGCATCATCTTGAAAAAGAAAATGAATTGTTACAGAAAAAGATAACTAATTTAAAAATTACTTGTGAAAAAATAGAGGCCCTAGAGCAAGAAAATTCAGAGCTAGAAAGAGAAAATAGAAAATTAAAAAAAACATTGGATAGCTTTAAAAACCTTACTTTTCAGTTAGAATCATTAGAAAAAGAGAATTCCCAACTTGACGTGGAAAACTTAGAACTGCGAAGGAATGTTGAGTCATTGAAGTGTGCAAGCATGAAAATGGCTCAGCTACAACTAGAAAACAAGGAGCTAGAAAGTGAAAAAGAGCAACTTAAAAAGGGTTTGGAGCTCATGAAAGCATCTTTCAAGAAAACAGAGCGCTTGGAACTTAGCTACCAGGGATTAGATACAGAAAATCAAAGGTTACAGAAAGCTCTGGAAAATAGCAATAAAAAAATCCAGCAGTTAGAGAGTGAACTACAAGACTTAGAAATGGAAAATCAAACATTGCAAAAAAACCTAGAAGAATTGAAAATATCTAGCAAAAGACTAGAACAATTAGAAAAAGAAAATAAATCATTAGAGCAAGAGACATCACAACTAGAAAAGGATAAGAAACAATTAGAGAAAGAAAATAAGAGACTACGACAGCAAGCAGAAATAAAAGATACTACATTAGAAGAAAATAATGTGAAGATTGGAAATTTAGAAAAAGAAAACAAAACCCTGTTCAAAGAAATTGGTATATATAAAGACTCTTGTGTTCGTCTGAAAGAATTAGAGAAAGAAAATAAGGAACTTGTGAAAAGAGCAACTATTGACCTAAAAACTTTGGTTACGTTACGTGAGGTAAATATATTTACTTAAATTTAAGGCAGATTTTATTTATATTTTAACCCCAGATTTGCTTAAGTTTAATTGGAATCATCAGTAAAAACAACTTCCAAGTTTCCTATTTTTGTTACTCTGAAAATTATATGACTTGTAGTAACAAGTAGTATAGTTAAGTAAGATTTTATAAAATATAAACTATTTTTAAAGCTTTGTAGTAATAAAGTTTTTCTGGAATAGCTGATTAGTAAATTTCATTAGAATTTTGAACTTTAATTTTGAAGTAAAATATCTGAAGCCCTTTTACTGAATACTAAATATATTAGAAGGCATTATAGCTACTATTTGTTGAGTGCTGTGTGCCAAGTACTTTGCTAAGGAATTACATATAAGTTGAACTACATGTGTTTATAATTTTTAACCAGTCCTTTTTTATATTATCTTCATTTTTTCATATTAGAAAACAGTTTCAAAATCATTGAGGATTGCACAGCAGAGTTGAATTTCTAGATTCAAACCCAAATCTTTCAGATTCTAGACCCCATGAATTTTTAAAAAGCAAAAAAATGCAAATCAAGTTTCAATTTAAAGGTCAAATACTGAACAACTGATAGTTGCAAGGATCTGTGTATTAAGAATAACTCTGGGGCTGGGATTTAGCTCAGTGGTTCCACCGCCTGCTTTGCAAGCACAAGGTCCCAAGTTTGATCCCTGGTACCAAAAAAAAAAAAAAGAATAACTCTGAACCCAGTGTTGTAGCCCCAGTATAATCCCATCTCCCAGGAGGCTGAGACAGAAATATCTCTGAGAATTCCAAACCAGCCTGTGCTGCAAATGAGTTTAAGGCCAGTCTGGAAAAAAGTGAAACCTGCCTAAAAAATAAAAAAATAATTCTGAAGATTTATGAGTGAAAATTGGTAATATATCTTTTAAAGCACAATTGGTATAGATAAGATAGTATGTTTGGCTTTTTTTTTTCTGATAATGCACTGCAACGTTTGATAACTAACCCTTTATGTTCAATAAGGAGGAAAAAAGCATTCACTCTGGCTAAAAGTTGCATTGGGCAGTTTGCATTTATGCTAAGAAGGCAATGAAGGGACCTTACTATTTTCTTTCTGTTGTTCAGTAGTTGTGCAGACATGAAGTTCCTTGTACCTGATTTTGTGTGTATGGTACAAGGGATTGAACTCAGGACCTTGTACTTGGGAGACAGGCAGTGGCACCACTGAGCTAAATTCCCAGCCTCTCTGTGCCTGAACTTCTAAGAACATCTAGTTCTTAAAATCAATATTTTAGCTTTTCCACCTGGAGAAAGGGACTTGCGACAGGAAGTGTTATACAGTGTACTTGCGTAATAAGGAATTGCATTAAAGTTTCTGCTCATTATTAAAGATGTGTATTTTTTTTTTATTTTCTCTGTAACAGTTTTCAAACCTAATGTGGATATTCAAAAGAGTTTCTCCCATTTAGTTTTTAACATTAGGGTTTAAAAAGTATTAGCACAAGAACAGAAAGAATTGTTTCACCTGTGCTGTAACTTCATTGCTTAATTACTTTTTAATGATAATAGAAAGATTCATTTACAGTATCTATTTCATCCCTGGTTCAAATTATATGTATTCCTGGATGATAACAATTAGAATCTTGGCTGACTTCTTAGATTTTTATGTTCTTGACACTTAAGTGAGTTGTGCATTCCTTTTAAAATAAGGATTTGGTGAGTGAAAAATTGAAGACTCAACAAATGAGCAATGATCTCGAAAAATTAACTCATGAGCTTGAGAAGATAGGGTTAAATAAAGAGAGACTCTTACATGATGAACAAAGTACTGATGACAGGTGAGTACTATTTGGCAAACAGTTGAAATTATTTTGCTCAAGTTCTTTCCTGTACTCTCTGGAGAAAACACTTAGTACTGGCTACAGAAACAACTCTTCCCTTAGAGAAAAATCAAAGACAACTCTATCATGTATATAAATTTTAATATAATATAAATACAGTTATAAAACAGGATGTCACCATGTAGTGGAAGATCAGAGGCTATAATGAAAATAGAATAAAGCATCAACAACCAACCTCCCTCTCATAAAATACTCAAGTTATTTTTCACTTGTATCATATGCTTAAATACCTCCGTGCTTTATTTCGTCAGAATAGGAACTTCAAAAAATGGAGGAAAAGTGTGAAACAAGGGAATATATACTGAGAAATAAAACAAAAATTATGTTAAAAACAGACTTTACAAACAAGATAAAAACTAGCTTATATACCCTTTAAATTAAAAATGATTAACATAGATTTAAAGAATATTTCTATACTTCCACAGTAATTAGCCTATCAACTAGATTTATTCTGATTTTCAGGTAGTATACTGCTTAGCATCCATTGGTCTAATTGATTCCAGCTAGAATGGATTCTCTATTATTAATAATATTATTTTATATATAGACTGGATTTTAGTTCATTGGAATTTTTATAATTTATATTTTATTACCTACCCATTATTATTGTTATGAAACATATTCAATATTAATGTATATAGAACGGTATATACAAATTAAAAAGCCATTGCTGCAACTTCAAGGGTAGCCTGGGTTACATAGTTCAAGGTCAGTTTGGACTACATAGACTCTGTCTCAAGAACACAAATTAGGAAAAACTAATGCTTATTATTTGGCATTTGCTAATGTAGTTTTTAAAATATTAAAAATAAATTACACTGTGGCTGGGGATTTAGCTCAGTGGCATAGCACCTGCATGGCAAGCCTGAGGTCCTGAGTTTGATCCCCCGTACCCAAAATTTTTTCTAAAAAATTAAAAGGTCAATTGTGCAACAGTTGAAATAATTTTAGGCATTCATTCCAACATTCTGTTTAAGTCAGGCAAGTATTAATGAATTAATACTTAGAATATTTCATGAGAAAATATTTGCTTGAATCAGAAAAGTCAAAGTGCCATTTTAATTGACTGCCTTTTCATGTAGATACTGATTATGCACCACTTCTTTTAGATTCCTGTTATGCACTGCATGTTTTTGACAAAAGAAAACAGATTAAAAACTATACCATTGCCCTGATTGATTCTGATATAAATTTATTAATCTGGGTCTGAGTGGTCTGTTTTTTTGGCCGCTTCTTCCCAAACTAATTCATACATTTAGATAGTGTTAATTGAGCTTTTT
This sequence comes from Fukomys damarensis, assembly GCF_012274545.1. Lineage (NCBI taxonomy): Eukaryota > Metazoa > Chordata > Mammalia > Rodentia > Bathyergidae > Fukomys > Fukomys damarensis. The sequence continues at coordinate 33,200,839 of NW_022900914.1, read as the reverse complement.
GTTTTCTGTTGATCATGAAGAATTTAAAAAGCAATAAGGCTTCAGCTGAAGCATTAAAGAATGATAGAAGTTTTCAAAGTGGAAACAGCAGCAAAGGACATTTCATTCAGACAGACACATTTGTACAAAAACATAAAGCATGCGCTTTTTACAGAGATAAGAAAGATGTAAGGCATAATATGATGGATTTCTTCTGCACCTATTTATATAATGAAAGCACTGGACATGAAGATGGGATTGAGAGCAAATGATAACCATGATCAGATTTAGGGAAATAGGAAAGTGTCTTAAGCCACTAATCCACCTTCTTTAATAGTGTGTAAGCTTTTATGTTACAAAGAAAGGTTCACAAACATCAATTCTTTTAATCTGCCACTTTTTATATCATATCAACCTTAGATGATATCTATCATTACTTTATTAGTTTCATCTTTTTCTAATGTTACTCCTTCTGACTTCCTTTGAAGATACAGCTGTTATTGTTATTTTGCCATAAAGGAATTTATAGGATAGTTATGGAGTTGAATGTATAAATGAACATTAAAATGCAAGAAAGTAAGTTTGGTGGTAGAGTTTTAAATAGATATGATCACTCTTTTTAGCCTGTGTCTTTTTTTTTTTTTTATTGCATTTCTTTCCTGTAGTTTTCTTTTTAGTTCTTTGGCCATTCATTTTGTGTGTTGAGCATTCCTATCATCTCACCTGAGATTTTACTTTTCTCTGCTTACTCTGCACTACTGTCAGGATAGTCCAGAAGCAACCCATATCACATTTTAACATATCCAAAATCAAACTTAATAAATGCATTAAAAATATTTGTTGGGGCCAGGGATTTAGCTTAGTGGTACTGCCGTCTGCCTTGCAAACACAAGGGCTTAAGTTCGATCCCCGGTGTCCCCCCCAAAAAATTGTTGATTCAAACCAATACTAACAATGATATTTATTCTCTGTTTTCAGTGTACTTAAAATCTGACGAGCAGAAATCTATATACATACAAATTACTATAACAGAATGTGTTAAAATGTCTTACATATACTTTTTTTAAAAATAGAGTTTATTGGTACATTTTAGGAATACAGTACAGTTACATTTATTATTGGGATCTTGTACCTTTACATGACAGGTCTTGGTTCTCATTTTCCCCCTTGTCCCTGCCCTCCCTTCACCCCCTCCTCCTCTCCCCATTTATAGACACTTTATTTCCATTTTTTCATTTTCTCATATTTTTTTCTTTTCCCTTATTCCCTTTCCCCTACCCTTCCCACTTTCCCTACACCTTTATCTTACATATACTTTTAAGTTTGTATTTGGTTTTGTCTTCATGATCTTTAGGTATAAGAAATGAATTAATCAATATTTGGTTCATAGTACACTCAAATTATGTTCATATGCCATCCTTTTTTTTAAAAATGTTATCTAATAATTTATTCACATTCCATCATTCAAAAAGAGTGTAACTAGAATATTGATGGTTGCATCTATCTTTCTATTGCCATCCTATATCATGGACCTGTCATTACCCTTTTTGATATAACTATTCTGTACACTAAAGATAGTCTTCAATAGTTTTTAATTCTTAATTATTCATTGGCCTTTGTGTAAATACTTTACTTAATAATAGATGCAAATCCTTTGATGACTTGAAAAATCCATCCACTTTATAAGACTGATTTTAATCTTATAAAACAAAAAGGAATATTTTGGAGTTAAATCTTCCAAATTCCTTTTTTGAGCATAAATTGTTGCTTTCGACAATCTAGGATGTATTCTGGAGGTCTGTTCACTTATTGATTTTGTTGTTGTTGTTATTGCTTCATGACCAGGAATACTTTTTTTTTTTTTTTAAGAGGGATTCATTCGGGCAGTAAAAAGAAGTTAATTTAATTTGTCTCTTAAAACAAAAAGACTTTTGTAAGGCTTATTTATGGCATCAATTTTTGTGGTCATAATTATATTTAAAAATTATTTTCTAGCCTCCAGTGATGAACCATATTACTTTTGTATTTGAATAGTAGGTATAAACTTTTGGAATCAAAATTAGAATCCACTCTTAAGAAGTCTCTTGAAATAAAAGAAGAAAAAATTGCTGCTTTAGAAGCTCGATTAGAAGAATCCACAAATTATAACCAGCAATTGCGCCAAGAACTTAAAACAGTAAGTGATTTAATGGGAAAGAATGTTATTTATTTTGTGAATATTTGGACAAATGTGTAAAGTAGAAAATAAAAACCAAAACATCATTTTCTATTTAATCTATTTCTTACATTTTCATAAATTTGAGAGCATTCCTAGACAGATCTTTGTGGTATGATTAATGTAGGGATTATATGCTATAATTTATTCAATCCTAATTCATGCATATAGTGTCCCTCATGCAGTTGGGAACATACTAGAATTATGGTGGGATGGGAAAGAGATGTATTTCCCTGAGTAAACAATATGATAGACATTTCAGTTTGGCACTCTTCTCAATGAGAAGCCAGATAAGATTTTGATAGGCAAATATGTCACTGTGAAGATACCAAGTAGAGGGAAATCATATTTATGGTATAAAATAAACAAGTCCTCATAAGTGTGAGGTCCTCTCTATGCCTGTTTTCTTGTGATACAGTTGGGATTATTTAGTGAAATGAGCCTGTTTTCCCTAAGTAAGTAATTGAAACATTAGAGATTTGCCCATTCCACAGTGTTAGCTGATGAAACAGTCTTGTTTGATTTATTGCTCCTTTTATGATCTCTGCATTGCCCCAGGAGTGGTTTTAAGGTCAACTAAACATTTAGACAGATTACCGTAGGCCACATTTAAAACTACTGTACTCAAAACACTAGAGGAAATACAAATAGATAACAGGGCTGTGTCACATGTCCATTTTCATATAATTGCCTGCAACCTTCCCACCAAGTAGTGCCTTAGATGTGAGATGAGATTTACATTGGATGTAAAGGGGAGTTTACCTGGCTTTGTAACCTCATGCTTCACAGCAGTCATTATCTCTGGCAACTCCAAAGGCATAGATTTTTATTAAGATTTCTATTGCAGTCAGGTATGGTGATGTATACCTGTAATCCCAGCACTTGGAAGGCTGAGGCAGAGGGATAACTGAGTCTGAGGACAGCCTGGACTACACAGTGAAACCCTATCTCTCACACATACACACAAACACACACCTCCCATTATGCACATACCAGTCATAAAAGTTGCTTCATCGAGAATTTAGAGATAAGACTTTCTGTTGGGTATTAATAGTTCTTCCAATCTAAATACAATACCAATTGGGTTCATTTTTCCTAAAACTGATAATGCCTAGAAACATAAGTGTTCAAATTTACTACAAGGTTTCTAGAGAAACAATTAAACTTGTATTTTTTTATGCAAAAGAGAGAAAGTTTTGTTGACCATTTGCCTACACCATCATTACTAGTATTTGTCACATACTTTGCCGTGGAACATACGTTGTTATAGAATAAGTTGTAGAACTTTGCTTAGTTAACATAAATGAGTATCTATAAATAGTAAAATAAGTCTTGGTGCTGCATTTTCTTTATTTGCTTTATGTCCTGAAATTTTTACCAAATTAATATCTGTGGGTTATAAAAAAAAGTCAACCCCATGAAGCTACTCAACAAGAAAATAAATGTGGGTGTGGGGTTGGTATATGTTATGTTTCAGGTCTAAAAGTATAGATTTAAAATTCCATAGTCTTTTTTAGCCAAAAGGACAGGGCCTAACCAGATGCTGCCTATAAAACTTTGATGAAAAATGGTAATTCTAACCCTAACCAAAAGAATACTATCGTGGCTATATTAATAGAAGACAAAGTAAATTTTAGAGCAATAAATAAATACCTGGACTGAGGAGTTTATTTCACAGTTATAAAGGAGTCATTTTAACATAAAGATAAAAGATTGAGGGCCTGGGGATTTAGCTCAGTGGTTCCACTGCCTGCCTCGCAAGTGCAAGGACCCAAGTTCGATCCCCGGTACCAAAAAAAAAGTGAATGTTTACATACTTAATAACAACTTCAAAATACATGAAACAAATATTGAAAGAACTATATGGAGAAAGACAAAGCCATAGAGATTGATGGTTTAATTCCAAGCTCAATGAGTAAAAAGAACTTCAACCAGGAAAGAGTTTTTATGCATACCTATTGTAATCATCCTTGATGGTGAAAATTACTTTCTGATCAGGAAGAAACCAAAGTTTGCTCTGACTATATCTATTAAATGTTGAACTGTTGGTTTTACTCATTGTATTAAGATAAGAAGAAAAAGCATACAGATTTTAAAGGAAATAAAGCCTTTTCTCTGACATGATTATATTCACAGTAAAGCCCAAAAATTTTACAGGAAACTTTGTATAACTAAAGTGGATTTATCAGTGAAAAGTTGTAAAGTACAAGTTAAAAGAAAACCTCCATCATAATACCATAAAATAATATGAACTACCTAAAGAATGAAATTAAGAAAATATGTGTAAGAAGTCTACTACAAATTTTAAACACTTTTTAAGCTGAACTTTATATTAGCAACATCTAAAATTTTGTTCATGAATTGGATTACTTAATACTGTTAAAAGGCACATTCTCCCCAAATCTGTTGATTCCACATAACCCTAATCAAAATTCCAGCAGCAGAATTAATATATAAACACACTAACTCTAAAATTTATATTGAAATATTTATCAAGTGTTGGTGAGACTTTAAAGCAACTGGAACTGTTGTACTAGTGGGAATGTAAGATGGCATAACTAATTTAGAAAGTAGTATTATATAGTAGGCATGGTGGCACAACCCTATAATCCCAGCACTCTGGAGGCTCACAGGTTTGAGCCCAGCCTGGGACACTTAATGGCAAGATCCTGTCTCAAAATAAAAAAGACTAGATATGTAGCTCAGTCTGAAGGCCGAGTTCAATCCCCAGTACAAAAACAAAAGAGAAAGAAAGAACGTGAGTTTCTCATAAAGTTAGATGTACACATAGTTTGTAAAAATGACAGTTCTGTTTATTCCATGAAAATGAAAACATAAATGAGGTTCGAGTTGTTTGCTTTGTTTGTTTTTGAGACAAGATTTTGCTATATAGTTCAGGCTGGCCTCGAACTCCCGATGGAAGCCAAGTTGGCCTCGAACTTTCGATATCTCCTACCTCAGCCTCCTAAGTGCTGGGATTTCAGATATGCATCACCATGCCCAGCCTAGAAAATTGAGTTTTTATAATACCTTCGTTTGTCATTTAAAAAAAAAATAACAAAACTAGAAATAACTCAGTTCCCATCACATGGTAATTGAATACACAAATTCTGATATATCCATATAATGGAAGACAACATAGTAATAGAAAAAAAAAAAAACTCATGAAGTGCTGTACTTTTGTGTATGTGTGTAGTATTGGGGTGTAAAATCAGTGCCTCATACTTCATTACCAAGCACTTTACCACTGAACTATATCTGCAGCTTTTTGTTGTTGTTGTTGTCGTTACCAGGTATTGAACTCAGGATATTGTGCTTGTGAGACAGGCAGTGAAACCACTGAGCCAAATCCCTGGCCCCTTTATTTTTATTTTGAGACAGGACCTGAGTTGCTCAGGCTGGTTTTAAACCTGCACATTCCTCCTGTCTCAGCCTTTTAGGTAGATGGGATTAGACACGTATGGCATCATGCCCAGGTAATCTATTCTTGAAGGCCATTTTCATCACAACCAGTTTGAAATTATATGACATATTGTAGGAGTATATGCCACAGAAACAATATGTTTAATATTTCTAGGTGGAAATGTTTTGCTTTAGAAGTTTAAATTGTCATGATAATAATGATAATCATACATACTGTTTAACACATTTAAAAATAAGTGTCACATTCACCAGACCAATGCAGAGTCAAATTAATTGTGAGAAACATAACTGATTTCTTTCTTTCCAATGAAATATTTTAAATAAAATTTTAGGTGAAAAAAAATTATGAAGCTCTCAAGCAGAGACAAGATGAGGAAAGGATGGTGCAGAGCTCTCCTCCAGTATCTGGTGAAGATAATAAATGGGAGAGAGAAAGTCAAGAAACAACTAGAGAGCTTCTAAAAGTTAAAGACAGATTAATTGAAGTAGAAAGAAATGTAAGTATTTTAAAATTTTTAGTAGGAACATACTATTTTAGAAATAAAATATCATTGACTATATTTATCTTAGATGAATTAGATAACTTATCTGGTGGTATTTCTTTAAAACTATAGTGACTGATTTATAGTACCAAAAAAGACTAAAGATACCCCACCCATACCAGAGATCGAACTCAGGACCTTGGGCTTGAGAGGTAGGTGCAACACCACTGAGCTAAATCCCTGGTCCCAAGAGTAAGGATTTAATAATTTAATAAACCTCTCTCAACCTTACCTAAGTCCATAAGTAAGCTTTATCAATTTTATTTTAGAAATAGAACCCAAACACATCTACTTCTTTTGGTCTCTGCTGCTACCACTCTACCTCTCATCTTGACTATTAGAATATTATAGTCCTAACTGGTCCCTTTTTCCACTCCTGCCCCACTCAAATTTCTCAGTATGTAGAATAATCTTATCACATATTCTAGATCATGTCACTTCATTATTGGAATCTTCAATGAATTCTAGTTTCAATTAAATAAAATCCAGGTTCTTTACTGTATCCTTGTCCTGCATTGCTCTGAACCTATGCCATACCAAGTCTCCCTGCCCTTACTTAAAATCTGGAGATAATAGTATTAACTGTTAATAGTCGGGAGATACCTCAACAATTCCTGGTGCATAACTATACTAATTCTAATAATACTGACCTTTTTCTGTTTGTTTCTACCTCAGGGTTTTTGTTGTTGTTGTTGTTTGTTTTCTTTGCCTGAATATATGTCTGACTCCCCCTTAGCATTGAGGTGCCATATCTTATGTCCTGCATGAAGTCTTCCCTGACCTTTCCCCTGGTAAAGCAGCTGTGCCAAACCTAAAGCACTTACTAAAATAGCACTGCCATGATTAGTTTCTTCCTAGCACTTTTCATTAATGAAGTTATATTGTTAATTAAATTTATTTACTGTTTTTTAAAAATCTACAGTGGCAAGCAGTCTTTCCATTTCAAAACTGTACCTTCAGTATCTAGAATAGAGCTTGGCGAGTAAAAGACTTTTTTTAAAAAATAAAAGCTTTTATTCATGTTTGTATTACATAATGAATACATTCATCTTGAGGAATTGGTACAGATACATACCAAATCTGTATTGTTTCTTCCCCTCCCTCTCTTCTCTATCACTAGGTACCTTTCCTGTCTACAAAAGGACTACTTCCCTGTTTCCTATCATCTTTTATTTTGCTCTTGAAATTATTTATACTTTGGGTTCCTCATACAAGAGAAACCATGCAATATTTAACCTTCTGTGGTCTAATTTATATAATCTAACATTGTAGGGTGCATCTATTTTCTTATAAATGACTCAGTTATTCTGCTTTATGGCTGAGTAGTACTCCATTGTGTATACACACCACATTTTCTTTATCCACATATGTGCTGATGGACATATTAGCTGTTTCCAAGATTTAGCTATTGTGAATTGTACTACTCTAAACAAGGTTTTGTTGCTGGGCAAGGTGGCACACACTTGTAATTCCAGCACTCAGTAGGCTGACTCAGGATAATCACCTTAAGTTCGAGGCCAGCCTGGAATATATAGGAAGAACCTGTCTCAAAAAACAAAAATAAATAAAAACATAAACAAAAGTATGCATGTATCACTGAATATGATGTCTTTAACTTTTGGGTGAAGATATCCAGAAAAAATATAGTAAAATTGAATGAAATTTCTGTTCTGACTTTCTTAAGGAATGCACGTACTCCGTTACTAGTTCATATTCTCATCAACAGTAGAGAAGGGTTCCTTTTTCCCTTGCAGCCTTGGCAGCATTTGTTGTTTTTTGAGTTTGTGATGGTGGCCATTCTTTCTGGAGTAAGATGGAATCTCATTGTTTTAATTTGCTTTTCTGTAATGGCCAGAGATGTTGAAATATTTTTCAGGTATTTATTGACCATTTGTACTTCTTATGAGGAGTATCTATTCACTTCAGTTTCCATTTTTGATTGGGTCTTTTTGGGGAAGTCTATTTTTTATAGTTCTTTATATATTCTAATATTAGTGGTCTGCCTAAAGAGTAGCTGGCAAAATATTTCTTCCTCCTATAGTTTGTCTCTGTTTTGTTAATTTCTTTCGTTGTGCAAAAGGTTTTTAATTTGATATAATCAAATTTGTTGATTCTAGATGTTATTTCTTGTGCAGTTAGTACTGCTCAGAAAGTTCTTGCATTTGCCTGTGTCTTCAAAAGTTTTACTCACTTTATCTTCCAGAAGATTCATTGTTTTAATAATTTTTTTATCCATTTTAGTTTTATTTTAATACCTAGTGAGAAATATAAGTCTAAAGTCATTCTTCTGCCTGTGGATAATCAGTTTTCAGAGCATTTTTTGTTAAAGAGGGTTTCTCTAGGGTATGTTTTTAGCTCCTTTCTACATCCTCTGTTCTGTTTCATTGGTTAATGTTTGTTTTGTGCCAGTGGTTTGTAATATAACATGAAATCCAGGATTATTATGTCTCCTGCTTTGCTTTTGTTACCAAGGATTGCTTCTACTCTTCTAGTTGGATATATAATTTAGGATGGTTTTTTACCTATTTCTGTGAAGAAATGCCATTCATATTTTAAGGAGGATTGCACTAAATCCATTTATCAGTTTTGATACTATAGCCATTTGGACAATATTGGTTGCACCAGGGATTGGGGCATCTTTCCATTTCTCACTGTCTTCTTCTGTCTCTTTCTTTCAGGATACTGTACCGTGGTTTTGTTACAGAAGTCTTTCACTTCCTTGGTTAGGTTAATCATTAAATATTTAATTTTTTGTTTTTTGGTTTTTTGAGACAGGGTCTCACTATGTATTTGAGACTGACCTGAAACTCACTATGTAGCTCAGGCTGGTCTCGAACTCACAGCGATCCTCCTGCCTCAGCCTCCCGAGTGCTGGGATTACAGGCGTGCTCCACCATGCCCGGCCAATATTTAATTTTTTGATGCTATTGTGGATGAGATTTTATCCTTATTTCTTTTCATTGGGTTCATTATTGGTGTACAGAAACACTACTGATTTTTGTGTTGATTTTATATCCTGCTACATTGCTGAATTTATTAATTCTAGGAATCTTTTGGATGAGTTTTTTGGTTACATGTAAAGGATCGTGCCATCTCGGAATAAGAATAGATTATTTCTTTCCTTTCCTATATGTATTCCTTTTATTTTTCTTTTCTCGTCTGATTGTTGTGCTTAGTTTCAAGTGTTATATTGAACAGGAGTGGCGAGAGAATGGACACCTTTGCCTTCTTCCTGACTGGAGAAAAGCTTTCATTTTTTTCTTCATTAACTGAAATGTTGGTAGTGGGTTTGTCATATACATGGCTTTTTATCAGATTGAGATAATGTCCTTGTATATCTTATTTTCTTCAAGATTTTTAACATGAATGCACGTTGTATGTATTTTGCCAAAGGCTCCTTCCTTTGTGTCTACTGAGTTGATCATGTGATTCTTGTCTTGCTTTTATTGATGTGATATATTACAGTTACGGATTTATAAATATTAAGCCATCCTTCCATGTCTGGGATAAATCCATCTTGGTCTGTTATGATCTTTTTAATGATCTATAGCATTCTGTTTGCCAGTATCATGTTGAGGATTTTTTAGTTTATCTTCATTAAGAAGATTGGCCTGTAGATTTGCTTTTTTGATAGAGTCATTGTTCGGTGTTGGTATCAAGGTAATGCTAGCTGTCAGAAATGAGTTTGGCAGTACCCTTCCTCTGTAGAAGTTATTGAAGAGTTTGAAAAATATTAATTAAGTTTTTCCTAAAATTCTGGTAGAATTCTACCATGATTCCATTGGGTCCTAGACTTTTTTTTGTTGGTAGACCTTTCAGTACTGCCTCAAGTTCATTACCTATTTTTGTTCTACTCAGAGTTTTTAATATCTCCTTGGTTCAGTTTTAGTAATTGATATGTGTCTAGGAATTCCTCCATTCTTATAGGTTCTGTACTTTATTGGAATATAAATTTTCAAAGTAGTTTCTTATAATCTGGATTTGGCCACTTTGAGTTAGTTTTGCCTTTGTAATTTCTAATTGTATTGACACGTTTTTTGTTTATTTTTTGAAAATTGGCTAGGAGTTTATCAATCTTGTTTATGCTTTCAAAGAACCAACTCTGAGTTCATTAATTTCTATTCTGATCTTTTTAATATGTTTTCATGTGTTAATTTTAGATTTGGATTTCTCTTGTTTTTCTAGGACCTTGGGATGCATCATTAGGTTATTTATTTAGGATTATACAATTATTTAACATGTGCATTACAGCTGTAAAATTCCCTCCCTCTTTGTGTCCTATCAGTTTTGGTATCTTGTGCTTCTGTTCCCATTTGATGCTAGGAACTTTTATATTCCTTCCCTGATTAATCCATTGATTATTCAGTAATGTATTCTTTAATCTCCATGTGTTTACATAATTTCTGTGGTTTCTTTTGCTGTTGATTCCTAGCTTCACTCTACTATACTCTGATGGTATACAGGGGATTATTTTAATTCTTTTGTATTTATGTAGGTGTGCTTTATGGCTTAACATATAGTCTATTTCATAAAAAAAAGTTCGGTGTGCTGCTGAGAAAACTGGTGTATTCTTTTGTTGGATGAAATGTTATATAGATATGTTCATTTATTCAGTGATACATTTGAATGCTTATATTTCTTTAATCTTTTTGTGTGGTTCACCTAATTGTGAGAGTGGGGTGTTGAAGTCCCCTGCTACGATGGCATTGGTATTTGACCTTTTTGTCTAGTAGTTTTTGTTTATGAAGTTGTGTGTGCCAACAGTGAACCCCTTCCCATAATGGCTTCCCAAATACCGTGGACATTGCAATGAAATTCTTCCACAACTCTCCCTTGCCATTTGGAAGGTGTCATTTGGAGAATAAATCCTACAGTATATTTGTAATTTCAATAACCAGCTCATGGGGCTAGAGCTGCTGGTCCATTTTATCTCCCTAGGGCTTACTGTATCTTGTGTTTTTGGAGTAAGTCCCCTATTCCTGGAGATAGGGTTAGCATTCCAAACTTATTTCTTCTATTCTCTTTGTTGCTTTTAGTTTCTCTAGTTTTCCTGTAATTTGTAGTTTTTCAGTCAGCTCTTTCTTGATTCATGGAGCTCTTCTTTTTCTCTTGGCTAAGTTGTTTTCTAGTGCCTGCATTATAGGTCTTGGAAAGGCTGTAATAATGCTGATTTTCACCAATTTTCAGTAATTGGCAATTGATTCTTATTGCTTATTAGCTGAATGTGTTCAACTAATCTTGGTAGCAGTAAATATTTTACTTATAAAAAATGAACAAGTTTAATAATAAATTTAGATGCTAACAAAATAGCTATGGTTATTCCTGGTTTTGAAAGTAACATAAAAGTAATATATTTAATTAAAAACTTGAATGGATGAAAACAAAAATTGATCCCCACACCATTGATTCTACTTTATTAGAATTAATCACTGTAGTTTATCTTATCACTTTTGTGGTTTATCCATATATAGATGTACATTTTTTGTAAATACCTGTGAGATAGTGCTATACAAAATTCTTGTTTTCATTTTTAAATTACATTATCTTATAGATCTCTCAATTTTAGCAATGTAGTATTATCTCATTTTGTCATACTAACCATATATTTTTCTATAGCATAGATGTTACCATCATTTATTTAAATAAATTCCACATTTATGAACATTTACCTTTTTTTCAGGTTTTGCTGCAGCAAATATCCATGTATAAACACACATGTTCTTGGAGTGCTAAATTACTAACAGTGGAATTGCTAGGCCAACAGATATACACACCTGTGTGTTTGATTTTAATCAAAGGTTTTGTACTAGTCTTTAAAAATCATACCAGTTCTCTCTGCCAAGTAGTTGATTAACATTGGGTATTACCATTGTTTTAAATTTTGTTAAGGTGATAGGACGAAATATTTTAAATTATGAGTGAAGAATGCATCTTACTTTTAACTACTCAGAAATATGTGTATATATATATAATATATATGTATTATATATATATGCACATGTATCTGTCACATGGACTTATAATTACATTTCAGCAGTTGACATGACATGTGCAGTTCTATTCATGAATCTCTTTTTTCCCATGAACTATAATTTTTTCAAATGCATGTGTAGTAATACATCCATTTTTTTATTCATCAAGTTTATTGTACATATTAGGTATGCAATATGATGACATTCATCATTGGGAATTTGTGCCTTTACATGATATGTCTTGATTCTTATTTTTTTCTCCATTCCTCTGCCTTCTCTTCAACCCTTCTACCCCTCCACCCCTCCCTATTTAAAAAGATTTTGTTTCTGTTTTTTCCTTTTCTCATATTTATTCCTTTCCCTTCTTTCCTTTCCCCTCCCCTTTCCCTTTCCCCTTTGGGCCTTTTCTTCCTGTTTGACATTATCTGTTACACATTTTGGTCTATATTTATACTTTGAATTTCTCACACCAGAGAAACTGTTTGGTATTTATATATGTTTTTATTGGAAAAAAGTTACTTGATTGTCTTGTTTTTTCTGTTTTAGGTAATAGGGTTGTAAAGATGGTTCGCCTTATTATAAACTGGTAGTTTTGGTGTATTTGCCAGTATTATATTGGCTAACATTGTACTTTTTCTTACTAAATTTTTTCTTCTCTAAGATATTAAAACTTACGTTGAAGCATTTTGCTTCAGTTTTGATTTTATGGTATAGTATATAGATCAGATCATGATCTGCTTTTTATTATAATCATGATCTGCATTTTATGACATGTAGCACATTTAATATGAAAGTGAACTAACTTTTGTCTCCTAAAAGAGATAGGAATGCCCTGTTGTGAGTCATCTGTAACATGCATACTGTGGTGAGAAGCCAATTTTGGCCCTTTTGTATATTAGAGTTTTATTTCTCTTATCTGGTAGAATCTTTGTACATTTTGATGCTGATTTCTTTTTAATGAAATTTAATGTGTAAATAATCTTGAATATATAATATCCATGTCAAGCATTTTAATATCTATCACATTAAAAATTATCTATTTGTGTAGTCATTTGCTTGTTTAACTGTAAAATTAAAATATCACGATATGTACTTAAAAACTGAAAATGATGTGTTTTGTTTGGATATACTCCAGAAGTCCTACAGTTGTAATAGTTTTAGTGATTGTTTATACCAAGAAAAGAATAAAGAAAATACGTAACATCTTAATTTTATGTAGTTCTATTTTTTAATAAGATCCTTTGTTTTATTTTTCTCTCCTTACCTTGCATTTATTTCTCAAATTTTACTTCCATTTTTCCCTTCCCCACCCCTGCCATCTTTACTGTTACTATTAAGCTTTATTAGTCTTGAGATATCTAGTTGAGTCTATGCTGTTATTGTTGAATTCTTTTCTATTTTTTACGATGATTTAGTTGTGGCATTATTAGATATTTCCTGTGTGTCAATATTGGTTGTCTTTGTGTTTACATTACAGCTACAGATCTCTTTTCTATTTTCAGGGTTGTGCAGTGGTAGCTTTTTTGGTTCTTATGGTTATCCAGTTCATATTTGACTTTATGATTGCTGAATTTATTGCCATTGCCAGGGTAACATAGTTAATTTTTTCTGTATGCCAATATCTGTTTTGTCTTTATGTCATTAACAATGCTACAGTTCAAAGTCTTTCCACTACAATCAATGAGCAAAGAAATTAAATTTCTGGGCATGATGTTCATGCTTGTAATCCCAGCACTTAGAAGACTGAGGCAGGGGTAACATCTCAAATTGGAAGCCAGCCTTGGCTACATAGTTCAATTGAGGACACCCTTGACTGTGCCTCAAAATAAAGAAAACAAAAACATGAGAGAAAGGGAACAAAATGGCTCCAAAGCTAACCCATAGGACATCAAAGAGGAGGAAATCAAAAGCCAAACAGCTAAATTGTACCAAATGATAAAAGAGGAGACACACACACACACACACACACACACACACACATCAATATGGTCCTTGATGAACACAAAGATGATATAACTAAACAGATAGTGGACTTGATAAAATTATAGGAAGCTTATAGAAGACACTAATAAAAAGCCAGTTGAGCTAAATAAAATGATACAAAACATAAAGAACTAGTTTGCATAGAATTATATGAAAATGTACCAAACAGAAATCTAGGAGAGAAATTATTTTCTACTGAAAGTATGAGCACTAGAAATAACCAATTTAATGACAGTGTCAGAACTAGATGACAGGACTCATATGGGTTTCCATATACTTAGAGATATCTTAAAAACAACAAGAGAACAGGGAAAATAGATTCAGCAGCTGCTAGAGGATGCAAAGAAGGCTAAGATTATTTGGAATTTGTGAAAAATCAGAAGACAGTACATGCAACATTTTTTAAAAGCCTGTTCACAGAAATAATATCAGGAAACATTCTAGTATAGGGAAAGAATTTAACATACACAGATAAACAAGGTTTATAGTACCCCAAATAGCCGTGATCAGAAAAGATCAACTCCAGGACACATCACAATCAAATTTCCAGAAGTCCAACAGAAGAACAGAATCTTAATATCTGTTAGAGAAAAGTAACAATGACTTATAAAGGTAAACCCATTAGAATTACAGGAGTCAAAAAAATAAAAAAGAATTACAGGAGTAATTTCAATACAAACCTTAAAGGCCAGGAGAGCTTGGAGAGAAGTGTTTCAAACCCTATAAGAAAACTTACAGCTCAGACTAATATATCCTGAGAACTATCTTTCAAAATTGATGTAGATGTAAGGTCTTTCCATTAAAAAAAAAATAATAAGCACCTTAAATTCATGACCACAAAACCAGCATTGCACAAAAGTTGTCAAGGATATCCTAGAAAGAGACCAGGAGGTCAACAATGCCAAAACGTCTCATGGAATGAGTATACCAGGTAGAATGAGTAGTTAAGCAGATAGTGTGAAAAAAAGGATTTAGCACCAGGAAAATGAGTAATGACAGGAATAAGTAAATACCATTCAGCAGTAACTCAATATGAATGCTTTCATCCCCAATCAAAAAACACAGGTCAACTGACTGGATCAAAAAAAAAAAAAAAAAATCCAAATGGTACTACTAAAACTCAAACGATGGAAAACTATTCCATGTAACAGAAGCCTGAAAACAAGCAGTAGTAGCTATTTTATTTTCAGACAAAATGGGCTTCAAGCCAAAATTGATCAGAAGAAACAAAAAGGTTTCTATATTATTGGTTAAGGGAACAACTGAACAGGAAGAAACAACAGTTAGAAACATGCAGTGAATACTGGCATAGCCAGCTTCATAAAACACTATTGGATACAAAAGATCAGATAAATATCAACACAATTATAGTAGGGGACCTCAATACCCCTCTGTCACAAATAGATCAATTAGACAAAAAAACAACAAAGAAGTATTGGAGTTGAATCAAACCTTTTTGCACAAAAGGACTTAATGGATATTTACAGAGTGTTCCACCCAACAGCAACAGAATATATATTCTCAACATCACAAAGAACTTTCACAGACCAAAAAAAACATGCTTAAACTGGGGATTTAGCTCATTGATTCAGTTGCCTGCCTCACAAACACAGGGACTTGAATTTGATCCCTGGTACAAAAAAAAAAAAAAAATGGTTAAGTAAATGGAAAAGAATCAAACTATCGCATTCATTTTATTAGATCATAGCACAATGAACTAGAAATCAGAGGCAAAAATATTGAGAAATTATACAAACGTGAAAATTAAATATTACACTCTTGAATAATCACTGGGTCACAAAATAAATCCAGGAAGAAATTAAACAATTTCTAGAAGAAAATGATAATGCCAGTACACATAGCAGAACCCATGGAACACGGTGAAAGCAGTCCTGAGAGGGAATTTATAGCTGTGCATGTCCACATCAGAAAAACAGTGATCCTAAATAACCTAATAACATATCTCCAGATCCTAGAAGAAAACGAACAATACAAATTCAAAGCAAGTAAAGGAAAGATCAGAGAAGAAATTACTGAAATTGAAAGATAAAAAAGTCATTGAAGTTCTTCAATAGAGTAAACAATATAGAAAAACTCTTAGTTATATGTGCTTACACAAAAAAGACCCATATCAATGCAATCAGAAATGAAAAAGTCAAGCCGGGCATGGTGGCACACGCCTATAATCCCAGCACTCAGGAGGGTGAGGCAGGAGGATTGCTATGTGTTTGAGACCAGCCTGGGCTACATAGTGAGTTCCAGGTCAGTCTCAACTACATAATGAGACCCTGTCTCAAAAAAACAAAAAAAGGGGGGGGGCAAAAATCACACAGATATCGCAAAATCCTGAAGATTGTTAGTAGCTAATTTGAAAACCTGTACTTGAGCACATGGAAAATCCAGAAGAATTGCATATACATACATGTATGCGTATGTGTATGTGTGTGTGTGTATGAATTACCAAAACCAAGAAAATATCTCAATTTGATAAAAGCCATTTATGACAAACTAACTGCCAATGTTATATTAAATTAGGGAAAGCTAAAAGCATTTCCCTGAAATCAGGAACAAGATTAAAATGTCCACTATCACCAGTGTAGTACTCAAAATGCTAGCAGAACAGTAAGGCCAGAGAAAGAAATAAAATGGAAAGAAAGAAGTCTATTATTTGCAGATAACCTGATCTTTTATGTAGAAGACCCAAAAAATACCACCAAGAGATGTCTGGAATTGAGTAACCGTACTCAGTAATGTAGCAGGATATATTGTCAGTGCACAGAAATTAGTATTGTTCTTGTATACGAATAATGAATTCACCAAGATGGAAATTAGAAAAACAATACCATTCACAGTAGCATCAAGAAAATTAGGGACTAACCTAACCAAGGAAGTGAAGGAACTATAAAATTACCATACTTTGAAAAAGGAGATCAAAGTTTAAGACATCAGAAAATGGAAATTTGTCCCCTGTTGCTGGATAGACAAACCAGTACTGTCAGAATGGCTGTATACCAAAAGAGATACATAGATTTAGTGCAGTCCCAATAAAAAAACTAATAGCAGTGCTTGTGGAACTAAATAAAACAATCAATTAAAATTCATGCAGTCCCAGAAATGACCCACAATAGCAAAAGCAGTTCTGAGCAATAAGAGCAGAGGAGGATGCATCACAATCCCAGATTTCAAGTTGTAGATAGCCTCTTTAACAAATGGTACTGGGAAGACTGGCTATCTATGTATAAAGGACTGAATCTAAGCCCAGATCTCCTGCCATATACTAAAGTAAAATCAAAGTAGGTAAAAGATCTACATATTCAAGCAGAAACAATCAGCTGGAAGACTAAGTATACCTCTTGAAGACAGGACTAAGCAAGGTTTTTCTGAACAGCACCCCAGTTGCACAAGAAGTAACATCAATCAACAGGTAACAGTTATATCAAATTAAAATGTTTTTGCACAGCAAACAACAGAGTGGAAAAATTTTTGGTAATTACTCCTCAGGCAGAGTACTGATATCTAGAATATATAAAGAAGTGGAAAAAACTAGACCCCTCAAATTGAAGGAAACTGAAAAGAGTGGACCCTTCTCAGAAGTACAAATTGCCAATAAGTACATGAAAAAAATGTTAAACATCTGTGGCCATTAGAGAAATGTAAATCAAATCAACAGTGACATCTTACTCCAGAAAGAAAGGCTATCATCAAGAAATGAAATAACATGCTGATGAGGGTGGTGGGGAGAAAGGAACTCTTTTTCATTTTTGGTTCGAATGTAAACTTGTGCAACCATTATGGAAATCACTGTGAGGTTTTTTCAGAAAAATTAAAACTAGCAATTCCATTTGCTCCAGCTTTTTCCCTTCTAGGTTTCTTATCAAAAGATACCATATCATGTGATACATGCATATAATTCATAATATCTAAATCTTGGAAGCTGCATCTAGAACCTTCAGATGAATGAATAAAGAAAATGTGGTATTTATACACAATAGAGTATCAGTCTGCCGTACAGAAAAGTAAATATCTAAGTCATTTATAGGAAAAATGAATGTACCTTGAAACCATAATGTTAAGTGAAATCAGAGACACAAGCTTAAATACTGCTTGGTTCCTTTTACATGAGAAACCCAAAGTATAAATAAAGACCAAAGTAAAACGTAGATAATAGGAAATAGGGAGATAGACCTTTTCTGAATAGGAAGAGAATCAAGAGATGGAGAGAGCGTAAGGGAGGGATAGAGGTTGAAAAATAAAAAGAATTAAGATGTGTTATGTACATTTGCCAACTCCCTATGATGTAATAATCATGTACTAATAAAATTTTTAAAAAGAAAATATGTAATGTCTTTTAGATCAATTATGGGTTAAATGTTTTTAACAGTTAAGATTGTTTCTGTAACCCTCCTAATATCTATTTGGAAAATACTTAGTTTTGTGGATCTCTCTGAGACTCCCACTCACCTGTATATACATTTTCCTTTGGATAAGTAGAAAAGGCAAACCCTTACAGGTGGATACAGCCCACTTCATACTTTTGAGGAGTTTTATAACCTTGAACCTGACAATCTTACTCTACTTCCTTCTGTTAATAACTGTATTTATGAAGGAATATTTTATTTGAAGGCATTATAAAGCAGACAGCACATGCACTAAAGATTTAGTATTATTGGCTCTTTATTAGATTAAGTTCTGTTTATAAGCTAGGATAAAGGGTGAATTTATAAAATTATTAAATATTCTTCTTTTTGAATTATAATAGTAATAAATGCTCATTGAACAAAATACCAGTATCTTATTTTTAAAAATGTTTGATATTTTTAATTTTCATTTTTGTGGTCTATTTTTTAAAGAATGCTACACTGCAAGCAGAAAAACAAGCATTGAAAACTCAACTGAAGCAGCTTGAAACACAGAACAATAACTTGCAGGCTCAGATTCTTGCACTTCAGAGGCAGACAGTGTCATTACAGGAGCAGAATACCACTCTTCAAACACAGAATGCCAAGCTTCAGGTTGTACTGTAATATTTTGGGGACATGCCAGACTCTTGAATTATGCTATTAAAATAAGGGAGCCTAGCCATATAAATATTCTCAGTGAGTGAATTTGATGATTAATTGAAATAAATGAAAAATTTTTACTTCCTTGCCAACTCTCAAATACTACCATTTTTACATATCAGAGCCTCCAAATATTAATAAATTCATCTCAAGATACAGAGAATTACAGATGATTTTATTTATTTTGTGATCATTTTCCATCATTTTAAGAACTGATTTTAATCAGATAGAAGCCCTTGCTTTAGAGTATAGTTGCAACATACTATTTATTTCATTTTTACTGGTTTCTTACCTAGTTAGTGAGAATTTTGTTGTGAGCCTTGTTCAAAGGATCTTTCACTTATAAAAACTGACAGTCTTTTTTAAACAGAGCAATAGTAGTGGGGGAAAGTGCAGCTCTCTCAAACCTCTTAAAGGGCAGAAACATGTTTCTTCTCTGAATTGAAAAGGGTTTTTTTTGTTTTCTGTATGTCTTTTTCAGATGGTAAAACAGGGATTAATTTGAACTTGAGAAAATTTCCAAATATAATTTTGTGCCAATTCCCAAATTCTAGAAATGATAAACTAGCATTTAAGTTCTTTACCATATAAGTAGTGATTACCTTCAATTAAAAAAACCAACCTAAGGCCGGGGGTGGTGGTGCATGCCTGTAATCCCAGCACTTGGGAGGCAGGAGAATCACTGAGTTTGAGACCAGCTGGAGCTATATAGTTCCAGGTCAGTCTCAACTACGTAGTGTCAAAAAACCAAAAACCAAACCAAAACAAAACAACCCAAAACATATATAATGTATATATGTAAATATATATATCTGTATGTTAATCTAGTACCTCCAAAAATGGTCACCTTATTTGGGAAAGCAAAATCCAACATTTCCCAGTATAATATGAATAAATCTATTACCTTATTAGTTTCCTTAAGCTATTAAACTTACAACCTTTGTTTCTGTTTTGAAGAACCACATAAACTATTCCTTTTGTCTGTTAACATGTATTCTTACAGGTTGAAAA
Organism: Fukomys damarensis; assembly: GCF_012274545.1. Lineage (NCBI taxonomy): Eukaryota > Metazoa > Chordata > Mammalia > Rodentia > Bathyergidae > Fukomys > Fukomys damarensis. The sequence goes on along the minus strand of NW_022900914.1, from coordinate 33,180,654 downwards.
TTCTACCCTTAATTCCCAAAGTACTTCACTTATGAACCAGAACGCACAACTTCTAATTCAACAGTCTTCCTTAGAAAATGAAAATGAATCTATAATCAAAGAACGAGAAGACTTGAAATCTCTGTATGATTCTCTCATCAAAGATCATGAAAAGCTGGAACTTCTTCATGAAAGGCAGGCTTCAGAATATGAATCTCTCATCTCTAAACATGGAACTCTAAAGTCTGCTCACAAAAATCTTGAGGCAGAACATAAAGACCTCGAAGACCGGTAATTTATTATACTTTGTGGTGGTGTTAATTTAAAACAAATTTTCTTCAGGTACTAAAATAAATTTTGTGTGTTAAACACATCTCAGAGGCAATTTATGAAGGAAGTTTATATAAATTCATGTGCTTTGTATCGTGTATTAATAAATTTCCATTATTTCTAAAATTTTTTGAAGAAATTATAAATTCATACTTAACTTTCTTTCCCCAGTTATAATCAGTTATTGAAACAGAAGGGACAGTTGGAAGATATGGAAAAAATGCTCAAAGTAGAGCAGGAAAAAATGCTGCTTGAAAATAAAAAACATGAGACGGTAGCTGCAAAGTACAAGAAACTTTGCGGTGAAAATGATAGGTAACAAATACTTATATGTTTTTTTTTAACACTCATGTTTTAATTCTGTAGTCCTTATATCTGAAATACATGCTAACCCTAATTTTGAATGTGATTTTTAAAAGTAAAGTATAGTATAATTGATATAATTCCTTTAAAAAATTTTTTTAAACCCAGAGTAGTAATTAAATAACAAAGTTATGCAGTTAAGAGGATCACTGAAACAAAAATCTAGCTTTCCTGTTGTCTCACATTATTCCTTTTCTGTTCAGTTAATTAAATTTTTAAGTTATATTATCAAAATTTGTATACCTGGTGACATTTTTTTCATTAAGTTTATTGGCATATTTTGGGTATACATTGTGATCACACATTTATATACTTTATTGATATAGAATGTAACTAAACCTAATTGTCTTTTCATTAATCTAATATCCTCATTCTTGCCTTTTGAAATTGCTATAAATGAGCAGCCTAATAATTTCCAGGCTAATTTATTTGTGCTTACAGTTTTACTTTTCTTATGCATTAATGGTCTTAATTGTCAGAAGACAGGTGTATTTTAACTGAAAGCCTTGAGAAATCAAAAACTGCCCACTTAGGGGGCTGGGGATTTAGTTCAGTGGTTCCGGTGCTTGCCTTGCAAGCACAAGGACCTGAGTTCAATCCCCCAGTACCAAAAAAAAAAAAAAAAAAAAAAAAAAAA
>NW_022900914.1:33143076-33179272 GCF_012274545.1 Fukomys damarensis | reverse complement strand
AAAAAAAAAAAAAAAAAAAAAAAAAAAAAAAACTGCCCACTTAGAATTGTATTGACTAAATTTGTAGTTTGGTATTAAAGTTTTAAAGGATAGTATAAAGAAACTGTTTAACATTTACCATAGAGCTATTGAGGACTTTATTATCTTTCTTTGTATGACCCATTCTCCTCACTCCTATGAAACATTGGGAGGAAAATTTTTGATTGTCGTGAGTGTTGATCTTTCATGTAGCTATGTGTCTAATTGAGGTCAAACTCATGGTATGCATCCATTCATTGATTCAGCCAATTTACTGTATGTTTCTGTTTTTGCCATTTTGGTTTTGTTTTTATCAAGTCTTGATTTTTAAAAAAAACTTAATATTCATGATTTTTAAAAGCAGACTTAAATTCTTTAAAGAAATTACTAAAACTATTAGATGTTCTAAACAAGGACAATCCTGAACAAGAATTTGTTTTGTTTGGTTGTTCCCTTTTCTGTGAGTTCCTGAACTGAAAGCTACAACAAGAGATTAGCACATGACAGCCAATGCAGTCGGCCAAATCCAGCTAGCTGTCTCTTTCAGTACAACCCCCAAACTAAGAAGTTTTTGTATTTTAAAGGATTGGTGGGATGGAGGAAAGGAGCACATGACAGAGCTGTTGTGGTCCACAAACCCCTATGTATATATTCTCTGGTCCTTTATAGAAAGTTTGTTAGTCCCTGTCCTTACAGATCAATAAACTTTGCTTGTTTTGAAGGTAAATTTTGGGAACAAAAAGCTATAGCTTGATTTTTATGAAGTAATAACTGGGGATTACATAAATAGAAACAATTTTCTACATGTGTGAAAATCTCAACAACTAAAATTGGGTTAAACCTGCACACTAATATAGTATTTCATACTGGATTTATTTATTCTCTTAATGTCCATCTTTGTTTCATGTTGAATTTCATAATCTGAAATCTCTGAAATCAAAATGGGACTGGTCTCCTCTTTTGTACTTTAATTAAAAACAGGGTGTTTCTCAGCCTTTTGGCTAAACTCAAGTGTAAAAACAGGAGTCCTTACCCCCAGGATGTCTGGGGCCTGTTAGGAACCAGTCTACACAGCAGGAGTAGAGCAGCAGACAAGCAAGCAAAGCTTGCATCTTCATTTATAGCAGCTCCCTATTGCTTCCATTACTGCCTGAGCTCTGCCTCCTGTCAGATCAGCAGAGGCTGTAAATCCTCAAAGACATGTGAACCCTACAGTGAAATGCTCCTGCAAAAGATCTGGGTTACACATTCCTTATGAGAATCTAATGTAAAAATAATTAAAACAAAATGCATAATAAATGTAATATTCTTTAATCATCCCAAAACCACCCCCCACCATTCCCAGTCCTTGGAAAAATTGTCCATGAAAAAATAGTCCATGAAACTAGTCCGTGGTGCCACAGAGGTTGGAGACCACTGATCTAAAATTTTTATTAGACTTTAAATTAATGTGGTAAATTTGTATTTTTATTTTTTCAAAGCTAAAGCTTTATTTTAAAGCTAATTTTTTTTCCTAGAGAAAGGTACTGAGAATTTTTTAAATCTGGTTTTCACAGAAAGGTAACATTCTTAAGATTCATAACTAATAAAGAATCTTTATTCTCTAAGTATATCTAAATGTAATTTATAGCATTTTCACGTTGTATAAATATAACGAAAACTATTAAGAGATTCTAATTCTTTTTCTGTCATTGCTTGTAACTATAGGTTGAATCATACATATAGTCAGCTTTTAAAAGAGACTGAAGTTTTACAAACTGACCATAAAAACTTGAAAACTCTCCTAAATAATTCTAAACTGGAACAAACAAGATTAGAAGCTGACTTTTCAAAGCTAAAGGAACAATACCAACAACTGGATATCACATCCACAAAATTGAATAACCAGTGTGAGGTAAGCCTTTAAGAGTTTAAATTACTGTTTCTTTCCTGTAGTATCAAGAGAATACTGTAGTATTCCCAAAAAATAATTACAATAGCAGTTGCAGTATATATTTAATGAGATGCTTCTAAAAGAACTGATCATGGATCATTGAGATTTACAACTCAGAAAAACTATCACTAATTTCATCATATTTTAAACTATAGTTTAGAATTTTTTAATGTTTTATAGTTTAAATTTATATGCCTAGAGACTTTGAAAATTGTAAAATTTTGTGCTTTAGTGGAAGCACCATTGTATACTCTAATGTGAAATTATAAACCAGTAGAAAGAAAAATTGGTTTGAAAGCATATAATTTACCCAGCAAAACTCAAAAAGTTCAAAGCATTTATTTTACCAATGATTCATAAAGGTCTAAATACAATATAATTAAGGTGGTATACTTTTGGAATAGTAGAGGAACATAGTAAATCAGCTCCTCAAACAATAAAATTAGTCAGAAATGTCAAAAACAACCATTTTAGGACTCTAGGAGTTAGCTAAAAAGGCATTTATTAAAGAAAAGCTATGCAACTTTGGGAGTAACTATGGTTGTCTGAGACATTTTTGTATTTTCATTTCCTTTCCATTGATAAGATACCTAGTCATTCTTACAAAGCATGGGGCAAGCATTTAAAACTAGCAGTTTTGGGTTGGTGATTTAGCACAGTGTTGCCACTGCCTGCCTTGCAAGCACAAGGTCCCAAATTCAATCCAGGTACCAAAAAAACTAGCAGTTTTGCTTTTGGAGTAGACTGACTTGTTTTGAGCAGAGCACAAAAAAAAAAAGCCTCATGACGGCCAGGTGTGGTGGCACATGCCTGTAATCCTACCACTCTGGGAAGTTAAGGCTGGAAGGTCTCAAGTTTGAGCCCAATCTAGGTAACTTAATAACTTAGCAAGACTGTCTCAAAATGAAAAAAAAAAAAAAGGCCTGGGGATGTAGCCCTGACTACCTACTCATCTCTAGTTGTCTGTCACAGTGTAGGCTAAATGTTAGCTTTTGGGAAAAGTCATGTAATGGTAAGATATAGAGAAGGTTGAAAAATAAATTTGTGGTGTAAGAGGTCAGGATGGTATACTCAGGAAAGGATGGTGATTGGAGGTTAGCACAACAGTATTTCTGGTATATGACTAATGTTCTGTTTCTTGAATGTATGCTGATTTAAGATATGTGTTAACTTTGAAATAATTCACTTAGCTGTATGTAACTTAAATTTTTTCTCTTTCTGTATATATGTCTCATCATTTGACTTTTGACATAATGTTCTATAACAACCATAAAACCTCAGAAATGATGAACATTGTTTTTTTTCAAGAGTCAGGGTTGGTGAAGCAGATATGCTGATCCACCTCACTGATGTGTAGACCAGAAGTTTGCTTCTACACCTGATTAGCTCCTCCTCCCTCCTAAGAGCTTCCAGTAGACCCCCTGGAAGCACACAGAGCCTCTTGAGGACTAGGCTGGGAGCTTCCAACATAATCACTTCCACTTTTTCTTCACCAAAAACATTCTAAATTCAAGAAGAGGAAAAATATATTTCACTGATGGGAAGAGTAAATAGTCACACTGCAAAAAAGTATAGGAAAGAGAACAAATTCATTCCATTTTTCAATGAATCTACCACATATATTTCAGTGTAACAGTGTGTAATTAAACCAAATATAATACAGTATTGATAGTTATCAATCTAGGTAGTTTAGTTATTCGTAGTATCATTCTTCCTGATTTTTTGTACCTTTTGAGAATTTTCCAGAAAAGAGGGAAGAGCAATGGTTGTAAAGGGTATGTGTTGCTTGCTTTTTTCTTTTTATTATTGTTTACATCTCTGCACTTCATTTCACATCTGCTGAATTCAAATGCTAAGGCCCAGAAATCTACTCTAAAAATGATACTAAATTTTGAATTATTGCTTTGGACTTTCTGACTTCTCTTCAAACTTTTGGGCTATCTAGGGCATATTTCCAGTTTCTACTAACTGCATACAAAAAGCCAAAACTTGCCAGTAATAATTATTGACTAAATTACCTGACCTTCCTTGATGAAATCCCCAAAACTAAACACAAACTTTCTTGAAAACAGTGGTTGGGGGAAGAAGATTTATTTAGTATCTATACTACCAGATACTTCACATAAATTATTTAATTCTTGTAACAATCTTGGTGAGTTAAGGAGCTATCCTTGTTTTATGTCTTTGAGAATTTACATGTTCTAATAGCTATTTAAATAGCTAAGAAATTTGAATCTAGCTTTTTGACAATTAAGTTATATAAATGTGAAGATAGAAGTATATTTGAAACTAGATAATTTCTTTTATATATTAGACCCAGTGTTTGCAGGAATTTTAAAAATATGTATGTACAGCAAGTAATCCAATGCTATTTTCATCATTAAAATAATCATTCAAGTTTATATCAAAGTAGTCATCTAATTGTTCAAACAGTAGAAGACTTAAGTCTTCATGAAATGCTTTAGATGTTTCAGATTATTTATGTTAAATGTGAATTTTTAAAATAGATTTTATATTTAAACAGCTGCTCAGCCAACTTAAAGGGAATTTGGAAGAAGAAAATCGACATCTACTAGATCAAATTCAGACATTAATGCTACAAAATAGAACTCTATTGGAACAGAATATGGAAAGCAAGGATCTTTTTCATGTTGAACAAAGACAGTATATGTAAGTACCAAATAATTTGCACTCTGAAATATTACTCATGATGCTATAATTGCCATACCCAGTGACAGAGAAAATTCATGCTCATTTTTTAAATTTTCAATATCATTACTTCAGTATGTGCTCATATTATAGGCACTGTTAATAAACCAGAAATAACGTGAAAATTCAAATTCTGCTATAAAAGAGTTACTAATATAAAGCAATAAATACAAGTAAATGCTTAAATACAATAATTCTATAATGGAGGTATTTGTAGGGTACTATAGAAATATAGGGAAAGAGTACCTTATTCTGGAAGGGGCAAGGTAGACTTCCCAGAAGTAAGACTAGAGCTGAGCTGAGACTTGAAGGTTCAGTGGGAGTTTCCTTGAGGTGGGATACCAGGCCATGAGCATACTAATACAACTTAATTATTGATAAGTTATGTCACCATAGAGAATATAGGAATCTGCTAAGACTCCAAGATTTGGGCCTGAGTGCTTCAGTGGGTAGTCTTTGTATTATGTCATCATTAGCCTTTACTAAATTCTCTCCTTCCCTTTGCGTACTAAAGTGAAAAATACAAAAATATAATAGAAATAGGCAGATGTTGAAATCAAACAGTTCCCAATTCATATCCCAGTTCTTCAACTTATTATCTGTATGACCTTGAACAAGTCATTTTATTTCCTCTAATCATTAGCTTCTTCTCTAATTAGAAATAATCAAAGCTACTTCCAGGATTATCCTAAGAAATAAATGAAATAATATTTCTCTGGATTTTAGACTTAATGTACATGATAAGTTAGGGTACATAGGAAGCCAGGATACATAATACTTTTCTTTTTTTTTTTCTTTTTCTTATTTATTTATTTATTATTTTATTTTATTTTATTTTATTTTTGAGACAGGGTCTCACTATGTAGTTGAGACTGACCTGGAACTCACTATGTAGCTCAGGCTGGTCTTGAACTCACAGCAATCCTCGTACCTCAGCCTCCCGAGTGCTGGGATTACAGGCATGTGCCACCACGCCCGGCTATAATACATTTTTCTGAAGCATCATATTTGTACAGAATGTAGGGTAGGAAACATTTCTATATTAATATACAGTTTGTATTTGCATTAACTTTTTGTTTTGTTTTATTTTGTTTTTTTGGTGCCAGGGATCAAACTAAGATCCTTGAGCTTGCAAGGCAGGCAGTGGAACCACTGAGCTAAATCCGGAGCCCTGCATTAACTTTTACGATAAACCTCAAAGAAATTTCATTTTCATAGATGGCCACTTTGAACTATATCTTCAACTTTTATAGGGATATGTATTTCTTTATTCACTGCCATAAGAGGTATTTTAAGTTAAGTACCACTGAATATATATAAAGCTCTTCATATTTTAGTTTGCGGTGCCTTAAGCATAGGCATTACCCAAAGTTTTGTTATCTTAATATGCGCTTCCCCTTAGGCCACGCATAGTGGTGCATGCCTGTACTCCCAGCACTTGGAAGGCTGAGGCAGAGGATTACAAGCTTGAGGCCAACCAACCTGGGCTACTTAGTGAGTTTAAAGCCAGCCTGAGCTACAAAACAAACCCTGTCTTTAAAAAAGGGGGTTGAGGGAGAAAGAGAAATATTCTGATCAGTGACATTCATTTTAGGATTTTTTTCAGTGATTGTGCCTATATAGTTGACTTCCAAATATTATTATCTATTCTGACTTACTTAATTTAAATTACACATATCCATCTTATATGTCTGACATTTATAACTGAATGCCTCGTATGTAGTTGTGGCAGAAGTGACAGAATCAGAGAAGTTGAAGAATATGATCATGTCTCAGCAGATAAAAAGGAGAATGGAGTTGAGAGCTGTGGCCTTCTGTACTGTAGACATCGATTTTTTAACCATCAAGACTTCCATAGGCTTGAGGTCCAAGTGGTTGTTGATATAACTTTTGACATATGTTTTCAGAGCATCTTCTGCAGATTCAGATCAGTTCCTCTCTGTTCTCACCACCCTATTTCAACCTTCCTACTCAACTAGACTGCCCCATTTGCGTCCTGAATTCTTTCTTTATCTCTAGGCTTTGTGATACAAAGTGGTAATTTGGTTCACAAGCTTAATTCTTTTCCATGATTCTCTGGTTGCAGAATTCGTTCCACAATTTTGATTGCAACCAAATTCTGCAACCAGAATCATGGAAAGAATTGTTAATGAAGCAAGGCACTACTGTGTCCTGATCCATCGTTAGGTTTTAAGTACCTTAAGCAAAATAATTTATAATATTACTTTAATAAAAGTCAAAATATATGATTTCTTTTTGTGAAAAATCAAAACTAAGTATCTGCTTCCTCTCTTCCTATATTCAAGCTAAACTGCTTAATTTAGCCTTTTTATCTTTCTTTTTTAGTCTGTATAATCTGGCCTTTTTCTTCACGAAGATTTTTTTGATCTTCAAAGATTAAAATATTTCCCATTTTATAGTTTCCTGTTGTACTTTATTTACAATACTTTTATTTTGGTATGCTAAGTGCCTCACAATTATTTACATGTCTTCACTCTCCCACTGTATCATAAGTAGAGCTAGTTATTGCTTATCTTTATATATACTCTACCTGATACTGTCCTCATTAAAAATGATCACTAAATGTTTACTGAGTAAACAGTATTTTTTTGCATTGCAGTTTGCTTTTTTTTTTTTTTAAAGAGATCACTATACTTTGGTCTGTGATCATTGATGTCTCTGTATGTAAAAAGTACTATTGAGAATATAAAAATGAGGCAGGGAGCTGAATGCTGTGGGGTGTGGAACTGTGGAGGCTGAGGCTGGAAGATCAAGAGTTCAGAACTAGCTTGGGCAGTATAGCAAGACCCATTCTCAAAAAAGCAGTCTAGAATGTGACAAAAGTAATATACTTATCTATTGCTGGGGTCAAGAAACAATTGTTTACAAGTAAATTAAACCCAAGTACCTGGGAGTGGTGGCACATGCCTATAATCCCAGCAATCCGGAGGCTGAGGCCGGAGGATCACTGTGAGTTTGAGACCAGCCTGTGCTACATAGTGAATTCCAGGTCAGTCTAAACTAAGTAGTAAGACTCTGTTCCAAAAAAAAAAAAAAAAAAAAGCCCAAGTAAGTCCATCAAAAAGGAAAAAATTTATTTGCATAAAGATATACTGTAGTAGGAAGATTATTTATTATATCTACAATTTGCTTATGAGCAAACTAAATATCCAACTATTTTTTGCTTATATAAAGTATAATAGAAAAATAGTTAATGTTGATACAGTGTTTAAGAGCTATAAAAAGATGTTGAGAGAATTCCTTTACAATGTAATACTATAGTATAGAAAATTTTTCTTCAAAAAAGATTTGAAACTTTGAATTCTAGATTTTTTTTTTTTTTTTTTTTTTTTAAACAGAGTCTCACTATGTAGTTGAGACTGACCTGGACTCACTATGTAGTCCAGGCTAGTCTTGAACTCACAGCGATGCTCCTGCCTCAGCCTCAGGAGAGCTGGAGTTACAGGTGTGCACCACCATGCCCAGCTAAATTCTAGATTCTTTTAAATAAGTTTTAAAATTAAATAAAAGGAGAAACATGTAAAAACTTCTATTGTTACTTCCAAGTAAACTCTTGGTTGACAATTATGGTATCTGTTTATGTTTGTGGAAGAAGTAAGATCAAAGTCATAAAATAATTTACTATCATTCATAGCTGTTTAATATGTCCTAAAATGTAATTTTAATTTTTATAGTGATAAGTTAAATGAATTAAGACGACAAAAGGAGAAATTAGAAGAGAAAATTATGGATCAATACAAATTTTATGACCCATCTCCTCCTAGAAGGTACCATTAATCAAGTTTTATGATTTTTTTATTTTGAAAAAAGGTTATGTTATTTCTAGTATTATGGACACTTCTGATTTTTGTGGAGGATTTAATGTGTTGAATTTTAGATTAAGAATTTTTTAAATTCTGTTAGGAGAGGCAACTGGATTACTCTCAAAATGAGAAAATTGATAAAGTCTAAGAAGGATATTAATCGAGAACGTCAGAAATCTCTAACATTAACACCTACCCGCTCAGACTCCAGCGAAGGATTTCTTCAGCTGCCTCATCAAGATAGTCAAGACAGTTCTTCAGTAGGGTCAAATTCTTTAGAAGATGGCCAAACCCTGGGGACCAAGAAAAGCAGCAGTGAGTGCTTAAACTCTTGAATTCAGAATCTTTTCCAAATATTTATTTTTAATATTTAGTATTTTTTATTTGACAAATATTTCTTTCAAGTCTTTTCTGATAAGTGGCATTTCTTTTTAATTCTATATGATTATAAAATTAATTGCATACTGCAATAGTACACAGCCATAATTTTCTGAGACATACAATACACAGAAATACAATTACTTGTCCAGAGAGGTAAAATATTTTAGAAAGAACATTGAAATAAGAGCCAGACTACCAGGCCTTTTACCTTTGCTTTGTACTTCATAGGTTGATCGTAAGAAGCTATGGAAAAATATGTCTTAAGACTTCATTTTCATAAATATCTATAAATTAATGAGAGTGCCTTTTATAATGAAGTTTTTGCTCTTGTACTTTGGAGCAAGGTTATTACACTGGGGGAAACAAAAGAAAAAAGATGTTATTGTCTATTAACAACTGAAGGTTAAGAAAATTATTAAAGAATGCTTAGTAGTTTTAATTGTAATGAAATGGAGATGGGAGATGTGTGTATATAAAATTGTAATATAATTTTTTCTTATACATTAGAAATACCCATTTAAAGCCCTTTATAATTTATAACCTTATTTCATTACTACTGTGCTTACTAGCTAAACAGCAAGAGCAAAGTCAAAGCCTAAATAAGTGTATTTCAAGAGAAAGAATGTTCAATACTAAGTGCTTTGAAGATGCCCAAGAAGTTGATTATCAGTGGTTTTTGTTTTTGTTTTTGTTTTTTTCTTTTTTTGATACCAGGGATTGAACTCGGGTCCTTGCGCTTGCAAGGCAGGCCACCGTACCACTGAGCTAAATCCGTGGCCCTGATTATCAGTGTTTTATAAAATATATAAGCCAGATCATTTAATACTCTCATATGATCAGTGGTGTTACTAGATTTTAAACATGTGTACACACAACACCATTTTTCTGAAATAAACAGCAAGCAAAAGCAGCTACTTCTTCCCCCAGAGGTAGACAGGGAGGAGAAAAAACTGCACCGTGTTTTGTTGGCATCAGGTGATTTATCTCTGAAAGAGACAGTATTTTAGGGAGTAGCTATTAAACATTTATAGCACATATTTCAGATTACAACTATAGAAGCCTGAAAACTAGAATCCATATTTAAGCTACAACAACAAAAAAAAGTATAACACATACAGTTGTATATATACTAATCTCCAGAAAGCAGTGTAATCCTGTATTGCTATAAAAGATTATTGTTATCCTTAGTCTTATGCCATTTATTTAGTCTCATCTACCTAACTAGAAGTTATTGTTTTGGAGAGATAATCTCAATTTTTCCTTTTAAAAAGTTGCAAATCTGCTAAGATGACATTAAGGAAAAAAAATTTTTTTAATTTAAAGATATTTCAACTCAGACATGAGAACATAGGTATAACAGTTTTTTCTGAGATCATCTTGTCTGTTTGAAATATAATTCTGTCATTCATTCATGCTCTCTGCCACAACATTCAGAATAAAAATCAATAAATATTCTCCTTTCCTACAGTTTTCCAGTTTTAGAATTTTTAAAATAAACACAGAACTCATCAATGATCATGTTCCCTTAATTTAAGTATACTTTGGGAAAAGAACATTATATAGCTCCAAAGTAATTGCCATCAAAAGAATTACATTCCCAAAAAAAAGAATTGCATCCCATCCTTGGCACACTTAAAGCTCTTTTTATCCTGTTTGAAAGAGTGTCTGTCTGTCAGTAAAGCAGTCTTTTAAAAATAGTTGAAAACAGAAAAAGGAAAACAGTATCTAAAAAGACAACGTGTGCATGCTGCAACCAATCAGCTTTGTTTGAGCTAAGTGTCCATTTTTGCATTGCTTTCCAGTTCATTTCTTTTTAATCATTGAAAACAGATGTGGTTACCAAGTTTAAAGAGAAAATAGGTCAAGCTGTGTTCTTTCACTCTTTAATGAATGATACTTGTCAGTTTCTCAAGAGTTTTGGTTATTTACAAGATGATGGCAAACCCCAAGAAACAGAATAACTATTTAGGCTGTGTATATTTGTTTTTAATTAAATTTACATGCAGGTTGTTTTCCTAACTCCTAAATTGCTTTTCCAAAAAGGTACAATACTTTTTATTCTTAAATCTCACTAAAAATGTAGCTAAAGAATTAAGTAATCTAGTGAAATTTTTGCTCTAATTGACATAAATTTATGCACAGTGTTTCATTTGATTTTTGTTAATTTCATGAATAGCATCCTTCAGAATGCTTTTTCAATGTCCAATATATTTTTGTCTGCTTTGGGTGCCTCCATTTTTCTTTATCAGGCCTTAGTGCTAACACATATTAATACTATCAAACTACTCCTTTTTTCCCCCTCTTCCTCCCAACCAACGTTTTTTGTAAAAAGAACCCAATATAATTGCTTATTTAATTTTTGGAATGACTTTGCTTTAAAGTTGTGTGTTTCTATATTGTTGTTGAATAATGCATTTGAATACAGTTTAAACCATTATTTTCTTTATTAAAGTTTAGGAGAGTAAGTTTTTAGGGCAAGTTTTTGAAGTTTCTATAGATTGTTTTAAACATCTTTTGGGCACCCTGATTTTTGTATTATTAACTCTCATAGGATGTATGTTTTCCTAAATAAATTTTTCTAAAATAAAGCCTAAAAATATTAAAAGAAAACAAGCTTGAAAAGCCTTTTTTTACATTTTCATTGTGTACACTACCAATAGCCTAGTTTTAAAAGTTTACCTTTACAACTTAACTAGCGAAATTCAATCCAGGTTTTCAAAGTATGTTCCTCATCATTGTCTTCAGTGCTTTTCCAAGTATTTTAAAGTATCGAAGTACATATTTCATATTTCATTATCACTCAGCAGCATGAGAATAATAGCTTTAATATAGCATACATAGCTGAAACTCAACATTCATTTCTGTCCTTAATTTCAACATTTAACTCCCATCTGTTCTTCTTCCTTTTTTTCTTTCATTTCCCTGTTTCTGTTTTTCCTCATGCTCTGACATTAAAGTGGTTGCACTGAAAAGACTGCCCTTTTTGAGGAACAGACCGAAGGATAAAGACAAAATGAAGGCCTGCTACCGTCGTTCTATGTGTAAGACTTTATGACAGTTCAGCTTCTTTTAAATGACTACACTGGCTTCCATTACTAATTTTTCACTAACCTTTCTCTGGACTGTACCAATTTCTTATTTTGCAAAGTGCAGTCTTCCTTTAATTCAAGGAGCTGGAAGAATATTTTTCAAAGCTGGCATTGAATTTGCATTATATGTATGTCTATACTAATACATATACATGCACTTGTTTAGTAATACATATAGTGTACTTGTAAATTTCCAGTGCTTTCTGCAAGTTGATAGAAACGAACCTTGATTTTATATGTCATAGAGATTTTTTTTCCAAAGAAATTTACTTAAGGAAAAGTATAACAAATCCTTTAGCATTAGGAATTTATTTCCTAAATGAACCCAATTTAATAAATAAAATGGCCTGTAATCTTTGAAACTGTTTGTCATTCTTTATACAATAATATTCTGGGTTTTCAGTGGTTGGGTAATTATATAATCACGTTACATGTCTGTCACTTTGGATATCATCTCTTTCAGGTTTTTATTCAGTGGTATACTTATTTGATATAAAAATGAATTATTTCTTTAGTAACCTGCTCTGACCAAGGACTCTTAAGAAATGCTTTCCATTTTAATTCATTTCATTTTTGTCACTACACACATTATAAAGGCTTCTAATTAGATTGCACATCATTGCACAAAAGCATGGCAATTGTACATATCCTGTCTGTCTTTTAAAGGGGGTGGAGAAGAGGGATAAAAGTTTTTACTAAAATTTATCTGCCTTTGGCCTCCTCATTTCATTCAGCTGAATGCATGTAATCAAATGATCTTGTAGTTATAGTTTTTTAAATGTCCATTTACATAAAGTCATAGAAGCCAAATCATTTATAATACAAAAGAAAATTAAGAGCAAATAAATTAATCATGCTGATTCATTTGCTTTCATTTGCATCCCAGCCATGAATGACCTGGTGCAGTCCATGGTCCTAGCAGGACAGTGGACAGGTAGTACTGAGAATTTGGAGGTTCCTGATGATATTTCAACGGGTAAAAGGAGAAAAGAATTGGGAGCTATGGCCTTCTCTACTACAGCCATCAACTTTTCAACTGTCAACTCTTCTGCAGGCTTCAGATCCAAGCAGTTGGTTAATAATAAAGGTATAGGCCGTCTGCTGTTTGCACTGTGGTGAAACTGTTGGCAGCAGGAATTTTAATTTGACTTTCTCCTGTGTACTTTTAAAAGCCTGAAATAATTAATGAAACAATCTAAATTTGTATGGGGAAAACTTTCAAACATTTAAAACATTACACAATTATATAAAATATTTTTAGATATTTCAAAACAATGAATTAATAAGAAAACAGAGGTAAACTAGGTAAACCAGGAAATATCATTTTGGGGATTTTTTTTCCCCAAAAAAAACCTAAAACACTACAGCTTCAACCAAAGAACCACATAGAACAACATAGATTCTTTATATTACAGAATCACAGGGGAGATTTTTGCATAGCTTCTGGTATTGTCCCTAAACAAATCAATTCAGTTTCTTACTCCTAATTTCAGTTTCTGGCTGATTCTATAAAATACGTTAAATAAATATGTGAAGAATTTCTATATTCTGTATAAATAAATTTTGTAATGAAATTTGATTTTTACAGAAATATGTTTAATCCACTTTGCTATTTTATATAGATACTACATCCTTTGAAGACATAAGTCCACCAGGTATAAGTGATGATTCTGGTACGGGATCAAGAGCTCATGGTAAGATATGAACTTTATTTAGAACACATATTAAGTACTAAATAGGAATGTTGAGAATTTTGTATTAAGTAAGTGGATGTGGCATCTCCAGCAGTCTTGTTTTTTTGTCCTGTATCTCATAGTTCTACCATTTCTTCAAACGTAATACTTACTTTTGTCCCTTAAAGATTATTTCTTTGCCTCAGTGTTCCCTCTTTTAATCAAGTTCATTTATAAAGTATGCCTGCGCAATCCTCAAAGGTAATTTTTTTCCATTTTATATAAGGTTAGTTATTATTGTTTTGCCACTAACTTAAAAATATTTTGTAAAGGATGAACTTTAGGAAATGAGTTTTCTATACTGTTCAGTATTTTAGGTTTTTAAATTTCCATCTAAAAAGTCATAAAACTAAATTATTTCAACAAATGGATAACATGTTAAAGGAATTTCAGGATTCTAAGAAGTACTGTTGGCATGTTAACTGTAAAACTGCTTCCCTTGTATAGATAGGAGTACATTACATTAACTGCAGTTGTTCATATTCTTCCTCTTCATGGCATCTCTATATTGTGTAGTTTCTTTTCCCATCTGTTTTAAGTGTCTTGATCCCTAGCATTTTGAGGAGACTGGGGAACGAGTCAGTCTGTCTGTCCAAAGTAGTTCTAATATCTATGTACAAATCATTTTCAAATGTAAATATGCATTGTTCTCATCTTTGAATCTCAGCTATTGTTTGATAAGTATCCTGTTTTGCATTGTCTATCTGAACTATCTGGAAATCCGTTTACTTTCTAATCTATAAGATTCACCTTTCTGTGGACTTGTTCAGCCTGTGACAGTATGCATGATTTCTTCCACAAAGCATTCTGTGATCAGAATGTAAGATTCATTGTTATCAGCTGGAAGTTTTATCACACTGTCTCCTGATTTTTTCATTTAGCTTCAAGACCAGCCAGCCTTGATAGTGGCAGAACATCCACTAGCAATAGCAATAATAATGCTTCACTCCATGAAGTCAAAGGTATGCTGTAGGTAAATTTATTAATGTAGTCCATCCATTTCCAGTAATATTTTTAAAATGGGAGAAGGGGTTGGGGTATAACTCATTAGTAGAGCACACATTTTACATGTACAAGGCCCTGAGTTCAATTCTCCAGTACCAAAGAGTGGGATGGGAATGTTGGAGATGGAAGAAGGTTTCTGGGGTAAAGTGTAAAATCGAAAGTCCAAATCATCTATGTTTTGAAGATAGTTCTTTGGAACATTTATACTTTTTGCATTGTAATACAGATGTATTTCAATGTATACAAATGTAAAAACAGGAGCAGTTATTTTGGTTTCAGTTTTCATCTTCACAGATAAAATACTTTTATTGTAATCTTTATACTTCAAATTTTTCTATAAGTCCTTATTTTACTTACATTTTGTCTTTCATATCTGAATGGTTGTGCTTGATTTTCTCATTATGCGTGTACATTAAACTTGCATTACTCATACTTCACAAATTTTCTAGTTTAATGTATGAATAAAATAAAGGAAAGTTTTTTGTTTTTCCTTTTAAGAAGCAGTTCTCTGGGCCAGGGATGTACCTCAGTGGCATAGCACCTAACTGGCAAATGTGAGGCCTTGAGTTTGAATCCCAGTACTAAAAAATAAATAAATAAATAAAGCAAGAAGCAATTCTCTGTGGGGGGGTGCGCAGGAGGTATATGGATACATTATATCTTCTATAAAATATTATTTGAAGATTATTTTTCCTTTTTTGTTGTTGCTTTGAGACAGGGCCTTGCTGTGTAGTTCAGGATGACCTTAAACTGTTAGCCCAGACTAGCCACAGACTCACCAAGATCCTCCTGCCCCAGCCTCCCACTAGGATTACAGGCGTGCACCACTATGCCTGGCTTCCTTAATTTTTAATTTTTATTTATTTTATTTGTTTCTTTGGTTGGTTGGTTGGTTTTGGTACCAGGGATCAAACTCAGGACCTTGCACTTGCGCAGCAGGCGGCAGAACCACTGAGCTAAATACCTGCCCATCCTTTTTGTCTTTGAAGTAATTTACTATTAATGTTATGACTTCATTACAGTAATCTGAAATATGTGCTTTTTAAGGGGAAGTTAATTTTTTCATTTTACAGTTCTGTTATATCCAGTAGAAAAATATTCTCTGAAAATACATATAAATAATTTCTTCTTCTGATTTAAAATTTTCAGAAAAATCTTATTTCTGTATTTTACATAACTTCAGACAAATTCTTTCATGATCTGCTTTTTACTCTCTATAATTAAGAAAGCATGGAACGATCCAAATTGTATAATTGACAATGTGAAATAGGAAGAAAGGGGCTAAAGGTGTAAGAGAAGTGGAAAGGGTAGGGGAAGGGAAATAAGGGAAAAGAAAAACTATGAGAAAACAAAAAAATGGAAACAAAGTCTTTGTAAATAGGGAAGGTTGAAGGAGGTGAAGGGAGGGCAGGGATATGGGAAAAAAATGAGAATCAAGATCTGTCATGTAAAGGTGCAAGATCCCAATGATAAATGTAACTGTACTGTATACCTAAAATGTACCAATAAACTCAATGAGAAAAAAAAAGCATGGAAAGTTGTACCATGAAGACAAAAAATACAACTTTCCAAGTAACCAAAACAACCTTTGCCATTCATCAAAGCAGATCAGTTCTCTTAAGAAATAACATAGGTCTTAGGAAGCTGTATTCCAACTAGCTAATTTCCATTCTATATTATTCAACCTGAACTGAATCTTGTAAGGCTATACAGGCACCATACCAGCAGTGGACAAAAACAATCATATGATTCAAATCTTCATACCTGATCTCAGCCAAAAGGCCGAGAAGCAATACATGATTCAAATCTTAAGAAAAGAAAAAGAATAAAATACTATATATTTGATTTCATACTTTTACTAGAATTTTCTAACTGCATTCTTTCTCCATTTGACTTCCTTGATATGTGTGCTAATTCAATTCAAGAATTGTTAGGATTATTCATTTAGGATGAACAGAAAAACCTTTAGATTAACTAATGACTTCATAAAGAGGCAAAGAATAAAATTTTTACTTTTGCATTTAAAACAGCTTTGAGTTTTACCATTCTGAAATAATTTAGAATTAATGTACTCATGTTCTTGTTCTAAATTGAACAGTGTTTTAAAATTATTCAAACCTGAATTTTAGTCATCAGTGTTTTAGGGGCCTTCTTTGTATGAGGCTTTCTTTAGGCTCTGAATATAGTGGTAAAAGCATATTTTTGCCTTTTTAGAACTTAAAATATTTGCCACTTTGCAAAATAAGGAGAAAGGTATAGCAGAGAGCTATTAGACTGATGAAAGAATAACATGGTTTCCTAAGCATTTCTAAATAAAACTTGAAAGTAAGTTTGGCAATTCATAGAATAAGAGCTGAGTCAACAAATATAATAATGTTATGACATAGTAATAATCTCATTTCTATTATTAAAGTCTCAATACAGTATTTACTTCTAAAGCAGGTGCAGTTAATAACCAAAGCAGGCCACAAAGCCACAGTAGTGGAGAATTTAGCCTGCTTCATGATTATGAGGCGTGGTCCAGCAGTGGAAGTAGTCCAATCCAGTACTTGAAAAGACAGACCAGATCAAGTCCAGTGCTGCAGCACAAAATGTCAGAATCACTAGAAACTCGAACACACCACAAGATAAAAACTGGTTCCCCTGGAAGTGAAGTCGTTACTCTACAACAATTTTTAGAAGAAAGCAACCAGCTTACCTCAATACAGGTTAGTTTTATGTATGGTGACCCTATCTAGATGAGTACTAGAATGTCTATAATGATAAATTTTTTTTTATTATGACGTGTTTAAGTGATACCAGCCTTATAATTTATAGCTCAATATATAAGGAAAATCAAAATAGTTTTAATTCACTTTCTGCTTTGATTTTTTTGAACAGTTAAAATCTTCAAGTCAAGAGAATCTTTTAGATGAAGTAATGAAAAGTTTATCTGTCTCTTCTGACTTTTTGGGAAAAGACAAGCCAGTTAGCTGTGGTCTGGCCAGGTCAGTAAGTGGAAAAGCCCCAGGGGACTTCTGTGATAGACGGACAGCTAAGCCTGAGTTTGTGAGAGCTGGTTCTCGAAAGACTGAAGGTGCCTACGTCATTAGTTCTGCAGGAAAACCTACACCAGGCACTCAAGGAAAGATAAAATTTGTTAAAGAAACCTCTGTGTCACGACAATCAAAAGATAGCAACCCTTATGCCACTTTACCTCGTGCAAGCAGTGTAATCTCAACTGCTGAAGGAACTACTCGCAGGACAAGCATCCATGACTTTTTGACCAAGGATAGTAGACTGCCGATGTCCGTTGACTCATCACAGCCTGCTGCTGATAGCAACATCACTGCAGCATCTAGTGAGTACACTTTACACCAGGGGTCCTCTCACATGCTTAGTGGTCTATCCCAAGATATAGGCTCTCATGCCCAAAATGACTTAACTATAGCTAAGCCTGAGTCTCTATATTCCCAAGCTAGAAACTCAAGAACAGAAAGGTCATATTTTCTAAACCAAACTTTTTCAACTACTAATGTGTCTTACGATGTATTTGGAATGTCATGTAAAGATAGCACAGAGTCATTTACTATGGCTCACTCATCTCAGCCATTCTTATCCCTGAACACAGAATTGGTTAGTAACATAAGTGGGTTTCCTCTCAGGCTGACTATCAGAGAAACAAACCAGCCTTCTGCCTCTTTGGAAGAAGCTTCACAGAAAAGTATTGAACAGTTCTCTGATAGTCAGTATCCTAGTAATAGTAACCCACAATCCTTCATGGATACCAATAATCTTGTCACTCCTGCATGCCTCTATCCTGATGACACAGAATCTACATTGTTGGTTTCTGAGGATAATCAAACTGTTTGGTATGAATATGGTTGTGTATGATCAAAAAAGCATAGTATATTGATGTTATTTGATATATACTACACTTCTCTAATCTCATTTGAAGAGCTAATGTTGTACCATTTTGGCTAGGTTTATGTTTTAAGATTGTTGCATAGTCTTCAGCTGTATGTGGTGGCATGTATATAAACATGAATGTGTACCCACACCAAAGCCTGCATGAAATGTTAATTACATTGTACATTCTCTGCATGCCTTTAAAAACCTCAGCCATACATTCTTTTCCTTCACATTTTTGTCACTTGATAAAAGATTATTACTTTCATATCCAGAAGCATGTTAAAATAGTTGCATGTTTCATTACCAAGAAGGCATTTCCAAGTCGTGTTTGCTTCGTTGCTTCTAAAAAGAATGTTCATTTCCTCCCTTCCTGCCTTTCTGACCCTCCTTCTCTGTCTTACTTTTTTTTCCCAAGAATGTGCATTTCATATTGCACATGTACAGTATCAATAAGGGATATTTATCTTTCTTTGTATTTTCCTTCATCTGATAAATGCAAGAGCATTTATCTTTCTTTCAAGATGAGTTATTTGCTTAGAATCAACTAACACAAGTTTTTCCAATTCTTTTTTTTATACAGAGTTAATGAAAAATAAAGTATATGCAACATATTGAAAACTTGTATTTTTGCTTCTCTTCTAAAAGGGTTTACAAAGTGGTATAAATTATTACTTGTACTAATTATTAAAATATATATTATAGTCTTAAAATAATTTCAAAAATAATACATCATGCTAACATATAAAACTAGGCCTTATAACCAATGAAAAATAAATGGTTTTAGGGCCGGGATTTAGCTCAGTGGTTACACCTCCTGCCTTGCAAGCACAAGGAACCGAGTTCAATTCCCAGTACCAAAAACAAAACAAAAATAAATGTTTTTAGAACAAATTATAAAGCAATACAGAATAATTAAAAAGAGACTATTTATAAATTCTGACTACAGTATTACAAACTTATCTTAGTTTATATGTATCACTTTCCAAAATCGTTAAATTTGAGTTTCTAACTCCTAAATATATTTTTAAATTTTTTTAATTTTTTTGGTACTGGGGATCAAACTAAGGTCCTTGCGCTTGCCAAGCAACCGCCAGAACCACTGAGCTAAATCCCTGGCCCCTAACTCCTATATTTTAAAAAAATCTGTAACCTTGATTTACTTCTTTCTGGAGGGAGAGGAGTATATCTTAGCTTTGTCTCTGAAATGTTTTTGCCATTTTTTAATGTTGCCTAAGTACCTAAGTATTATCGCATCTAGAATGCCTTTGAAATGTAACTTTTTTTTGGTTGTGATACTGAAGACTGAACCCAGGGGCTATATTCCCATTCCCAGCCCTTTTTATTTTGAGGAAGGGTGTTGCTAAAGCGCTAAATTGCCCAGGCCAGGCTTGTATTTGAAATCTTCCCACCTCAGCTTCTCAGAGTGCTGGGATTATGGGCATGTGCTACCACACCTGGCTGAAATGTCACTTTGTAAGTGAGGAGGTATTATTACTTTATACTTGTTATTACATGACAAAAATAATTACAGATAATCTTTGTTTAATGAAATTTGTGTCCTTTGTGAAATTGGTTATTCTCTTGTACTTACACAGGATCATTTCAGAGACTAAAGTCTCTTTTATATTGTTGACTGTGAGGATTTTTTTCATAGCTAGTACTAAACCTGCCAATTAAATGAGCACAGTCAAAAAGTCTGCAAAATTTTAGTACCAGTTAGTGAGTGTACTTTCTGCATGAATACACCATTCTAATTTACTGTCAGCTTTTTGCCTGTCAGTCCTAACACATCATATATTTTTGGTGCTAACATAATCCTTTTTTATTTATAACCTAATAATAAAATTAGGTAAATATGGCTGAAATTAGATGGAGGCCATATATGACCCAAATATAAAAGTTAGTGTCATTTATTTTCCAAATTGAGTCAAAGATCTTTTTTCACAAACATTTCAAATTTCCATATATCATAAATCTGACCATAACCACTTTAAATTTAAAATATTAATGTCATTCATTCAAAATACTTTGAAGATCCTGTGCTATTATATTTTAAATTATTTTAAAAATCAAACTTACAGGATAGAATTATTTCCTACCAAATGGCTATGTGATATATATGTGGTAAAATTGTGTGTGTGTGTGTGTGTGTGTGTGTGTGTGTGTGTGTGTGTTAAGAAAGACATACATACTGTGTCCTTGTGTTGTGAGGACTGAGAATGCAGACTAGACTTCCTTTAGAAACCATGGAGTCATAAAATCTCCCCAAAACAATACTAGTATCTCACTTAATGTTTCTTTGGAATCAAATTTTTAGGGGTAGAAAAAAATTTGTAACTCATGGAAATAGTGTCTCTCAAAAAAATTTTAAATCAGCATAATAGTTGGTATAAATGAAAATCTACATTGGTGACCCACACTTAATAAAGATAAAAGTGAATCAACTCTGATTCAATTAATTAAGCATGTGCACTTATTTTTTCCTTAGGAAAAAGATCTAGTAAATATCTTTATAAATATCTAGTTTCACAAAGGATTATTTGAGAATTATTTAAGATGGAATGCTGTCATTTTATAAATGATGGGATTGAATTGCTTTTATGTTATGTTAGATTTCTAGAAATTATACCTGTGTGATTTAGGCAATAACTGTAAACATAAGGTCATGGTTTAGGTCCACTTTGAAGGAAACAATTTCAGCTATCAATAATGTTAAGTAGGTATATTATTTGCCTCTAAAATAGGCCTCAGCCGTATTTTTCCTAGTAAATAATACACATAGTTCATTTTGGATGCTTGCTTGCTTCTGCCTTTGTGTGAAAGATTTTTTATTTAAACTGTATGGTGACCATTTAGAATAAACAAGAAGTATGTAAGCCTGTCTGACAGTCAGAGGGAAAAAAATGTGTTACAGGTTTGGTTTTTTTTAAAGCTTTCATGGGCTGGGGATTTAGCTCAGTGTTTCCAGCCCTGCCACGCAAGTGCAAGGTCCTGAGTTCAATTCCCAGTACCAAAAAAAGAAAAAGAAAAAATAAAAAAGCTTTCATGACAATGTTATTTTTACAGCTTTAAAATACAAAAAAATCAGCCTCAAGTAATGAGATATGTAAAAGATTGATAAATTTACAAGTTACTAATAAATTTACAAGTTACAGAATTCCCCTCCTTGCCCTACTGAATGACAGCTCTTTAGTTTCTTATCTCCATGTATTGTATTATGTTTAACCTTTGACTAAATAACATGAAATACTTTTCTCCTGCAGATGTGGACAAAGTACAAGAAAGCAGAAATTCAAAAAGCAGGTCTAGGGAGCAACAAAGCTCCTAATTCTATTACCCACTACATGACATGTGGGCCAAGTGGTGAGTTTACTGCTTAAAATGTAAATGAGATTAGTCTCATTTATACAAACTAACTGACTTAAATGACAGCAAGTGCACATGTCATTAACAGATGTAAATATTGCTTGCTTAATGCATTGGCTTTTCTGACCTATGTACTAGTAAAGCAAGGTTAGTTCTTTGCCATGGGTTTTTGCCTGAGAGTGCAGGAAACAGTTTATTTTAAAAATTATTTTTCTTTAAATTTAATTTTACTAATTAATATTGTGAAGTCTTTTTATGATAGAAATAACTTCACAAATTTCTTGATAATTGATGAGAATAAACTAGATGTCTATTCTCTGAAACTGATGTCTATCAAAGAAAAGTTGTCTCTGATTTTCTGTCACACTCTCATTCCCTTAGAAATGCCTGGTGCATGCTCATATTCTTATAGTGGCTGCTTTGTAATATATATTCCTCTTATCCTTAAGCTTTCCTTATATTTTCTTTCTTCTTTCTACCTTGCAACGAAATACAGAGAGAAAAATGCCCTTCAGTTTCTCAGTATGAAGCCTTTATTTGTGAAGTAACAAGACACCTAGCAACTAGAGAACCATTTTTTTAAAAATCTTTTAAGACTTTAAACAGTCCTTCGTGAATAGAGCAGGCAAGAAATACAAACCTTCATTCCTTCCTTGAATCAAGGAGCACTACTGGATTCAACTGCCAAAAGTATTAGAAGGTTTTAGGACTTAACTATACATTGTATTGTTAAGCTCTGCTGAATAAAGGACATTCTCTCAGTAAAGACCACAAGTGTTTTAAAGTTAAGTGTTACAAGAAGTACTCCAAAAACAATCTACTTCCTTCATCATTTGTTTATTAATTTATCCATGTTTGCTTAATGCTCCTGCTACGTATTAGCCAAAAGCTACTCGTTTATATTTAGTTGTATAAATCTAAATTAAATCTGTAGTATTTTGTGGAATGTATTATATATCAAGATACAGAGAAAATTGTTTTAGCATGTCAGAGCCTTTTTGGTTAGCAGACTGCATGTGTTGGTACTTTTTTTAAAGCAATTATTTCAATGCCCTGCAACAGAAATTCTGTTATAAGATACATCTGAAAAATCCATAATGAGATATACGAGTTATACAAAATTTAGTTACATGAATCTCCATATTCCTCACTAAGGTACACTAAGCATTCATACATGGGTCCAAGATAAAAGTTTTTCTGAAACGATTTTTAGTAAGATGGTTTTTCAACAACTAGCATTCCCAAGATAAAGTTGTTGTGCTTTAACTCATTTCCCTTCTTTGCTATTGGATTATGTATGTTTGTTTCTTTTAACTTAAGAGCTGTCTGTTTCTTAAGAAGTTTTCTTATGGCAGAAAAATAATGTAAATAATGTACGATGATCTACATTTTGCCAGGAACTCATTTATTAAGATTATCGTTTATTAATAAGAATTTTTCTGGTTTTTGTCCTTTATAATATTACATTAAAGTTGGTAACTATTATTGGTACTTTTGAAATATTTGTATGCATTTGTTACCTTAAACATTTGGAAGAAGCACAAAAACGTAGATTTTAGTTAACCCAGAGAAACATCAATTTTTTATTAATTCCAATTTTATATCACAGTTTTATTTTCTTATGAAATCCAAAAAAGGCAGTGATACTTGTGCAAATTCATTATTTAACATAAATATCAAAAATAATCTGAAGTGAGAAGTTATTGACTTTTTATTTTAACAGTATACTTCTTAGGCTGTCATTACCAGCTCTAAAGAACTTTTGGGAATTATTCCATATTCCATAATGTATGGTTTATGAATTCTGTGTATCATCACTAACACAGTAGCCATGGAAAAAAGCCCTCCTCACCCCTCATCTCTGTCTGTCTCTCTCTTTGGTAAGCCAGTAGTAGTGTTGTATGTATAGTTATCTTTGGAATGACCATCAATAAAAAAGAAAGACAGCATGTTTAATAGACCAGAAATTGAAATGGAAGTTAGAGAACTTGGATTTATTAAGTCAGTTTCACCATTAATGTAAGTTTTACCACCAAGTAATACTATAAATGATTTTTAAATTCTTGGATGAAAGGTGCTATGTAAATATAAATACAAAGGAATCTTACTGAAATACACATATTGCACAACAAAAATATTAAAAAATCTATTCTCTAGACTTTTAAAACTCTATCATGACTCCCTGGAGCATCAAATTAATAAATGGGTATCATGGCAGGCTAGAGACATGTGATGTAAAAAATGTAAATTTATTTTTGGTTGGATAAGTTGAAAATAAAAGTAGAAATTGTTTTAGCTAAATATAGTAAGTGGATAACTTAGATTTATATTAACTAGCATCTAATTTGCACAACTAGGACACATTCCAGGACAGTGACTGAAAGCTAAAACCTGGTGAGTACAGGGTGGCCCAATCAGTGTATATCAGTTTGACCTCTCCAAGATACTAAATCCTAAAATAGAGAACCCATTGAGTTAACCAGCACATTAATGCTTCAACAGAAAGTGCTGAATGACAGCCTGTGAAGTACTAAATCTGAGTAGAATAATCTTAATAAAGGACAACTAAAGAAACAGGATTGGACCAGGGATTTAGCTTAGTGGCACTGTGCCTGTCTGTCAAGTGCAAGCTCCTGAGTTCAATCCTGGGTACCAGTGGGAAAAAAAGAAAGAAAGAAACAACCAAGAGAATAACAAAAATTCAAATATTCTTAATTATACTCCTCACATTTTTCATGCCATTTCAAGGAAGGACTAGAAAATAACTACATGAATATTTTACTTTCTCCAAAAGCAACCCACAGAAGCAAACTTCATAGGAAGCCTTTCTTACATAAACTTCTGCCAAACAAAATAGTAAAGCCAGTTGGAACTAAGCAGTACTATTTTCCTAACAAGGGCCTACATGGTTTTAAGTGTCTGGCTCTATTATGAAGTAACACCTAAAGAAAACCCCAAGGAAACTGAAAAATTCACTATACAGGGTAATAGCTTTGGCCCAGAGCTCTAATATTGTGCTTCAGATCTAGCTATGTGGAAATGTGTTGGCCCAAACGTTTTGGTTATCAAAACGTTTATAAGACAGGTTCATACATCATAGCACCTTGCATTCAAGGCATGGTAAAAGTCTAACTTAAAAATAATCACTGTGCACATTACAGAACTGCACCTACTTCATAGAAGTACTATAGCCTGTACTGTCTTATCAGTTTATGTCAGGAAGTGAGAATAATACTGTACCAAATCTGGAATTACAATGAGGAGTAATAATGTATGCTAAATTGCTTTTGTGTTTAAAAGTTATTTTTTATGAGAAAAGTGGTGAATTTGTTTTTCTTTCTTTTCAGCTACTCTTAATCCTGAATTTTTTTTTTTAAGCCTCAAATGAATAGTACAAAAGGAGCCCATTTTATAATAAACCTTAATGCACATGTTGAGATATCTGGACAATGAAAATGCCTTAAAAAAGAATGCTTAATGAATAATGTTGCACTTCCAACACCCTTTAACAAAACTTAATTTTAAATTGTCTTTTTCTTTTCTACTAAGGGTTCTGTTTCAGTGTTTGCCATTGTACTTACAACTGTTATTAAATACCAAATCAAATAATATAAAAGCTGTAACATTTCCTTTAAAATTAAATGAGGGATTTCGAATTGGGTGGCAAAACGTTTATTACTTGACAATAAACATTAGCCACAAGAATCCAACTCATGAGACACCACTGTTTGGTTGATTTGTCTTTTTAAAACATTTATTCTCATCTTAAACTGTTTATCCTTAAAAATTTAAGTTGGATTAACATTCACTTTTCAAACTGATACAAAAATAAAACAGGTGATTTTTCTATAACAAGTGGTTATTAATCATTTTAAAATCATGTGATTTTAGCCAACTATTACTGTTTGCCCTGGAGAATTACTTTCAGATACAACCCATAATACGATTTAGATTATTTCATCCTAATCATTTGAAAATAAGAGGTTTGGGAGGAAAAGAAGACAGTTTCTCAATACTCATTCCCAGCAGAGGTTAACTATAATCTGTAGTTGTCCCCTTTATCAGAGGGGACTATGTTCCAAGACATTTATGGATGCCTAAAACTATAAATAATATCAAAGCCTATATATACTATTTTCCTGTACATACCTATGGTAAAGTTTAGTTTGTAAGTTAGGCACAGTAATAACAAAATGAAACAATTACAGTATACTGTAATAAAGTTATGGTCTTAAAATCTTACTGTACTAATGATGATGTGATATGATAAAATCCTTATATGAGAAGAGATGAAGTGAAGTGGGTAATTGGAAAAATTGTGACATTAGGCTACTGCTGATCCAGTAACCGAGAAAGCTCCAAAGTAACTAATGGTGAGGTAGTATATACAGCATGGATATGCTAGACAAATTAATGATTCATTCATATTCTAGGCAGGATGGAATGGGATGGCATGAAATTTCATCCAACTATTCAGAACACCATACAGTTTAAAACTTAGGAACTCTCTTTCTGAAACTTGCCGTTTAATATTTTTCGGCTGCAGCTGACCACAAGTAACTGAAAACTTGGTAAGCAAAATTGCAGAGAAGGGGGAACTAGTCAGGCTGCACAAATTAATCTTTCATTTTCACCTAGACACGAAAGCAATTGGCTTTATGTCCTTAAGAGTCAGTCTTTCTAGGCCTGTGTTCACCATTAGACCAGATATCCAAGGTCCTCAAATTCTATGACTCCACTCCTTTACGTGAAAGCAGCCTGAAATAAAGTTTATTTGTAGGTAAAAACGTGGAACCTTAGAATAAGGTAATCACTTTATTTTGCCTTTCAGCAGTACAACATAGTGCAAATTAAGTACAGTACCTACTAGATATAAATTATTTTCTAGGGCTGGGAATTTAGCTCAGTGGTTCTGCCACCTGCGTCGCAAATGCAAGGTCCTGAGTTTGATCCCTGGTACCAAAATATAAAAAAATAAAAAACCAAAACTCTACAAATTATTTTCTGAAGAATCCATCAGGAAAATGTGGTTAAGAATATACCATTCAGGGGCTGGGGATTTAGCTCAGTGGTTCGGTGGCCTGCCATGCAAGCGCAAAGACCCGAGTTAGAGCCCTGGTACCAAAAAAAAAAAAAAAAGACATTTGTGAAGAATATACCATTCAGGGGCGGGGAATTTAGCTGAGTGGAGCCACTGCCTGCCTCACAAGTGCAGGATGACAAGTTTGATCACCAGCACCCCCCTCCGCCGCCCCACAGAATATACCATTCAGTAGCTAGGTATGGTGGCACTCACATGTAATTACAGAACTCTGGAAGTCTGTGGCAGGAGAATCACAAATTCAAGCCTAGCCTTGGCAACTTAACTGACCTAGCTGAGTTTCCCAAAATAAAAAACTTTAGAAGGCTAGGGATGAAGATCAGTACAAAGGCCCTGGGTTCAATCCCCAGTACTACGAAAAAAATTTTTTTCTAAGTTTTTTTCATTGTACTAAGGAAAATTTAAGAATTTTCATGACCACAAGAAGAGAAATTTTTATGGTCTAGTCTTTATCAGCTCCATTAATGAAAAACTTGTGTTTGAATATAAGTAAGGTGAAAAATGTCATTCTCTCACTTCTCATTTAAGTAGCTTCTATGACAAATGACTGTATTTTCCTAGTTCAGAGGTCCCAATTAAAAGGATAAGTAAAAATATCATTGAAATAGGATAGTAAAATAGGCTAAAGGACAGAAGAAACTTGTACAGTATGTTCACACTGCTAACCCCTGAAGACTAAATATGAACATACTTTTTAATGGCTTAATGTATATTATGCTATTGAGTATTAAAGTGTGATTTTAATAGTGTGATGATTATAATAATTTTTCATTTATAGTTTGTTTTCTAGATTAAAATTACAATATTTTAAAAATAAGCCAGGCATGGTGGCACATGCCTGTAATCCCAGTATTCCAGAGGCTGAGGCAGGAGGAGCAAGTTCAAGGCCAGCCTAGATGACCTACAGTGAGTTTAAGGATAGTCTGAACTATATTGCAAGACTCTGTCAAAAAAATTTTACTGGAAAAAAATATAACTGGTTTATAAAGAAATATCCAACAATGTAAAGTTTTTATTGCCCCAAGCTGGTTTTCATGGTCTTGCTGGAGAATCCATATTCTTTAATCCTAATTTTCTACAAGTACCTACATCAACAACCTAATATATTCCTATGCCCTTTTTTATTGTTTCTCTGTATTATGTATGCTATCCTACATAAAGTTTTTATACATAATGTACTGTAATTTTTTCTACTACAAAGAACACTACAGGTAGAAACTTTTTTTTTTTTTTTTTTTTTTAGGTAGGATCTTGCTGTGTATCCCAGGCTGGCCTTAAACTCACTATGTAGGCCAGTCTAGCCTCAAACTCATGGCAGTCCTCCTCCTTCAGCATCCTAAGTGATGAGGTTACAAGTGTGCATCACCATGCCTGGCACAGGAAAGTTCATCTTTAACATGATTTTCTTAAAAAAACATATAAGGTAGTATAAAAAGTTTGCTAAGACAAAGACATTTTGTCTCTTACCTCCAACGACACCCATTCATTACAGGTCTGCCCTTCAACAATTAGAAATGCTTTTTAAAATGTAATAGTTTCAGCTGGATGTGGTAGTGCACAGCTAAGATGCCAGCACTCAGGACACTGAGGCAGGAAGATGGCTGTGAGTTTCAGGCCAGCTTGAACTAGGTAGTTTTCCTTTTTTTTGTACTGAGACTTAAACTCAGGACCTTGTGCCTGCCAGGCAAACATGGTGCCACTGAGCTACATCCCGTTCCCAGCTTGAATTACATAGTGAGACTCAAAACAAAAAAGATTAACTTTCCTCCTAAAATGGTAGTCACTTTAAATTTTTTTTAATTATAAGAATTAAATTTGTTCTGCTCTTTCTCTCTGTTCTGCTCTCCCTGCTCCCCTGAATAAAATCTCCAGTGCGGCAGGAGGAGAGACTTAAATTTACCTGCCGCGCGTGGTGACACACACCTGTAATCCCGGCACTCGGGAGGCTGAGAGAGGAGGATCACCAGGAGTTCTCGAGACCAGCTCGGGCTGCATAGTGAGTTCCAGGTTGGTCTCAACTACCTAGTGAGACCCTGTCTCAAAAAATCAAAAAAAAAAAAAAAAAAAGGGGGAAAAAAAATTAAATTTACCCTCAACATTAGCCCAGTTAGGTTTTTTTCCTTTTGTTGTGGTGCTGAGGATCACCCAGGGTCTTGCTAGGCAAACACTGCCACTGAGTATACCTACCCCACCCCACCAGCCCAATCAGTTTTTATCAAAATTTAGTATTACAGGATCATGTCCTGTTGTCTTCACAAATTTGAGAAAGTCTTCAGGACTCAATCCCATGGTGGCAGCATTGGTCATTGGATGAAAATAAACCTTCTCATGTCCACCTTCCAGAAAAGCAGAATCCAAAACAAATTTCACATCTGCATCAACACAGAAGAGTGCCAGGGGTGTAGCACAACCTTGGCCAACTTTTAGTTTTTCTAACATGGCTGTTTCATCAGCAAAGCGAAGATTTCCACTCCCAACACCTAAGTGTTTAGCAAGATCATTTAAGTTAACTTGTCTATCATGAAGAACTGTCACCAGCCAGTAGCTTTTTTTCTTTTTGTCTTTAAGAAACAAATTCTTACTATGTGCTCCTTTCAGATGTTGGATATGAGGCATCATTTCTTCAACCGTAAACACCTATAAAATATCACAGTGAGAAGTTTAGAAATAAAATAACGTGTATATATATACACACACACACACACACACACACACACACACACATGCACACATCTACTGGGTAAAAACTGCAATGTTAGGGAGTACTCATTGCTCTAACTGTAACTGGTACAGACTGTCTCAGGGTCTCAGGTAGTTTCTATTCCAGGTCCTGAATATGAATAATTATGCCCTTGCATTCCAAAAAACTTTAAACTTTTAGTACTGAAGTTGTACAGATCCCTCGACTACTTACTATTGCTTAGCGTTCTTTTACATCTAGACCATGTAACAACCTCCACTCTACAAATAAACTGTGAAGGAAAGGATAGTGAATTAAGCCCTAGATTAATACATTTTAAAAAATCAAAATATCTGATTTAAAAAATCAAAACACAAAGGGGTGTGACTATGAGGTGAGAAAATATAGATGTGACGATAAATGTAAAGGTAAATACTTTTAATGTTTTTCCTTTAAAGATCACCATTTTAGCCATTATCAGTCGTGTCGCTCAAACTCTAGGTAAAATTTATGTCCCTGCACCACTCAAGTTACACTCCAATTCCATGAAATATCTGCAAATCTTCAAAGTAGTACAGTTAGCCATGTTAAAACTGATTAAGATGGGAATAAGCCAAACGTGGTGGGGCTACTTAGGAGGCCAAGGCAGAAGGAGGATGGAAAGTGTAAGGGAAAGGGATGGGGATGTAACTCTTTGGTAGAGTGCCCCCGGGTTTGATCCCCTGAACTGGGACACATTCAGGTGTGTGTGGAGATACTTGTAAAGCTAGGCATGGCGGTGCCCTCGGGAAGCTCGCTTATACCTTCGGGGTGGGGCATACTGTAAAAGCATAAAGAACAAACAACTGATGGAGGTAACAAAACAACAAACCCTCAACTCGAGTATCCCGAAATACACATTGTCTGCACGGTAGCCACTGAATGGCCTATTTACTGCTCAGTAACTTATCTACACACAAAGCGGATAAAAGACATCCCGGACCACGGTAAGATGCGCAAGATATCTATCTGCTATGCTTCACTGTCGATATGTAAAAACTCCAAGTAGAAAACCTAAGTTTCCTCACCATAACCTCACAGTCCCAAGTCAGAAGCCCCTGCCCGTCGGTCACCTTGGCACTCTGGGACCCGGAAAAGCTCTCCTAGCGACGCCGGCTCCGTCCCTCATCCCGCACTCCTGATCTTAGCGAGCACTCCCGCAGTGACACAGCGGACGGCCCCCCGGGCCCATTAAATCCCCAGCCCCTCATCAGACATTTTTCAAAAATTACTTTTAAAACTGATGCAAAGTTTAAACTAATATCAACACTGTTCTATAATTTCAAGAAATCTGAATGTATATTACAGAGACCCAGATCTTTATTTTAGGCAAAATTTGTCCTTAAAGCAAACAAACATTAAATAAGCATTTTGAGGTTTAAAAAGGTAACGCGGCTGTCGCCGGAAGCCCAGTGCGGCCTCCTTCCGAGGCCGGCGCGGAACCCTCGCGCTGCTCTACCGCTGGCCACGTAGGCTTGGGGCTGGCCGGTGCTTACATCCGTTCTCAGAACAACCCCTGACCCTCTTCGCGTTTCCTAGGTCAGCGTATCTCTGGATTAAACAGAACCGAAGCCTCGTACTAATATACAGGGTTAGGGGCATAGAGGAAGCCAAGGCTCACATCGTTCTAAAGCTTTTCAGATTTAATTTGTAAAAACACTTTTTTATATTTTACCGTTACTTCCGATTTTTTTATTACTCTGGGAATAACTGGCACAGATAACCATGACTGCCTTTTTGCCATGGTAGAAGAAATGTCTATAGTCCAGGCTGGCCTAGCATTTGGTAATCCTCCTGCCTCAGCCTCCCAGTGCTGGGATTACAGGCATGTGCCTCCACCCTCGACATATGTTAGGTCTTTTTTACATACCTGAAACAGACATACAATTTTGTACCCTAATTCTTTTTCTGTGTTCAAACATTTTGTTCTGTTGTTTACACTGTGCTCCTGTTTTAATAAAGATGTATTTAGCTGGACACAAAATATACGTAGCTGGACATCCCACCCTTCCAGCCCTGCTTGCACATCCCTAGCTCTGGACTATAATTATCTCAACCATTTCCATATTCATGGACGTCTTTGTTAAGGATGTGATATTCTAAATTTCCAAAATAATATATGTATATTTTAAATTTTAAGGCAAAAGGGACCCTTTGTTGTAAAGGTGCTTTTTCCTGCTTACTATATATGTGTGTTTGTAATTTTAAAATGAAACACAAAAGGGCCACTTAACTGTTTAATACACATTTTCCTAATAACCAGGTGCCTGGCCATTTTTCCATGTTTATTTCTTTTCTATTTGTGAACTAGCTGTACTTATGGCTTGGCTCACTTATCCACTGAATTCATATTAATGGCTTTTACACTGATATAATCAAGCTATGTACCTTTTATTTGTCATATAGCTTCCAATTTTTTTTCTCCCCCCCCCATTTGTGCTGTGGGTATATCTACAGGAGTTACTCATTTTATGTAAACAACTGTCATTCTTTCCTTTTAAGTTTTTCTAAGTAGTAGGAAAACAACCAAAAGTAGGACCTGTATGACAGCTATGAAGAGAAATGCAGAGAAAAAATGGGCAGTGGTATGTAGCACGTTGTCTAGGTAATCGTCTTCCTAGAAACCTCTTTGGAAATGAACTGCTATCCATCAGCTGCTTAAGTCATGAATGCCTCCCCACCTCATGTAACTAATCATTCACAGTTTAATTTCTGAAATCCCATTTCTTAGCTACTCCATCACTCTACCCGAACTACTAGTGTATTTTCCCTGGTTTACACTAATGGTTTCTTAATTTTAGTGTACCCATGGTTAAATGACCCAAATATCCTATTCCAAGGCTTTTTATTATGAGACAGGTAAATCTGTCTATGCTGAAATAATTCTACATCACTTCAAAAACTATAACATGTTTAATGCAACATTTATTTATCAAATATACATGTGACCCTTATATTAAATACAAAAGGGCCAGGTGTGGTGGCACACACTTGTAATCCCAGCACTCAAAAGGTTGAGGCAGGAGGATTGCTGTGAGTTTGGTGCCAGCTGGGGCTACACAGTGCATTTGAGGCCAGCTGGAACTACATAGCAAGACCCTGTCTCAAAATAAATAAATAAGAAACAAATAAATAATGGTGCCCTTGCCACGGTCCTTTGTTCTCCAACCAAATCCACAGTCTCAAGTTTACACTGAAAACAACAAGAAAGTTTCAATTAAGCATTATCTAGAGTTAACTTGAAGAAATAGTTATCTAGTGATAGAGCCTGAATATAAAAATCTCAAGAGTCTGGGAAAATGATAGCATCTAAAAAGTGCAAGTTGCCTGACTGTTTTACAATCTACACTCTGGGCTCTCCTCTGAGTCAAGACACTACTGGCCCTTCTTCGTTGCTGTTCCTCTCTCTTTTGCTGGATTCGAGCATCTAGCTTTGAGATGGTACAAATGCCACAGATGGAGTCTTTGAGTCCCCTGCCAAGGTCCTGGAGAAAGGTTTTGACACTGTCTGCCATCTCTTTACCACCCTACACAGAAGGGAGAGAAGTGTCCCAAAATCTCTCAGCATGAAGGACCTCACAGTGCCCTCTCCCACCACTGGGCCCTCGGGCTCCTCCACCCAGCAGCCCTCTCTGCAGGGCACGCTCCCATGCTGGGCCACTGTGCCCGCAATGGGCATGCCCGGGGCCCTTCATAATCTATTCTTTGGAAGCTAGTCACTAAGTCCTGTACACACACACACACACACACACACACACACAAACAATTAAACCTCACATCCCAGTGATGGTTATATATGTGCATTATTTGAAATTACTTTATAAGGGAGATTTGTCCCTTTGCCTCATTTATTTACTCAAAGATTTGCATCAGTGTGGCTGTAAATATGCATACTCAGTATCTCAGTACTTCAGGTTACAGTTCAAAACTGTTATTTGCTGTTCAAATGTTTCTAACTTTGAACTTGGAGTATATATGCCTGGCGACAGAGTGCTCAACTAGCAATCACAAGGCCCAGCAACACACACACACACACACACACACACACACACACACACAGAGTTCCTAGCTTTGGCCATTGGGAGCCCTTTCAGGTTGGCTTCTTTGTTACTTTAATAGCCCTCATCCTTTTGTTTTTGTTGCCACTTTCTTCCTAGTTTGGTGTATACCTTGAATTTTCTACAGTAGCATGACTAGAAAATCTTTTTTATTACAAAAATCAGTTATTTCTACTTTAACATTGAAGGGAAAAAAGGATATGGCCAGAGGTTCTACCAACCTATTTCTTTCAAACGGTTGGCAGGGTGAGTAGGAACAAAACTACTTGCAGAAAGTGAACTTCAGTAGATGTCTGTGAATGGCAGGTAAAATTACAGCAACTGGAGCAAGCTTCAATAATTTTCATGTGTGTGGGTGTTAGGTTCAGATAAAACAATTTACAGGACAAGTATTCTCATTCAATCATTTAGTGCCACTGATTGGACACCTTTGTGATAGGCATGCAAAAGCCAAAAAAAAAAAGAGAGAGAAAAAGGAAAAGAAGTGGGTAGAGCTATAAATTAGGAAGTTGACCATGGGAGAGACATAAGAGCAAGCAAGTAAGCCTTAGCCTAAAAAACTTCTATACCATTTTATTAACCTAGGGCAGTGTTGAACTTTGATGACTTAAAGAAGAGTTGGTGATGACTGTGCTCAAGGGGACAGGCCTACAGATAAAGTCCAATTATGGTGAGGAGAAGCACTGAGAAGAGGCTTAGTAATCACCACAGCAAACACTTCCATGAACCAGGAGCTGTTGTCAACACTTCACCAACTCTCTAAAACCTTTCTATGATCCTGTGAAATCGGTGTGCTATGATCAGATTACAGGTGAGGAAACTGAGATGGAATTGACAAAACATCTCCAAGCCCATCCAGTGGAAATGAGCTGGTGTAGAAAACCAAGCACTTGGCTCCACTACTCCAAAAACAACTGTGCATACAAGGCGACTTCAGAAAGTACTCTACTGTACTATCACCACCTTCCTTTTCTATCTTGCTAGACATGTGTCTTTGAAGGGCAAATCATTCTCCCACATTCTTTAACTTTTCATTGTTCATAGGTAGGCACCAGCGCCGCTCCACTCGCAAGAAGCAGTAATTTCCTATAAAAATATTTTTTAAATTGGAATGGGGAATTTAGCTCAGTGGCACAGTGCCTGCCTCGCAAGCACAAGATCCTTCCATCCTTGGTACAAAGGGGGGGGGCATTTAAAAATCGACTTTCTATTTTTTAAAAAAGCAGTAATTTACTTCCTAAAAATATAGCTCAGTAGTAGGGCGGTTGCCTAACTTGCGCGAGGCCCTGGGTTTAATCCCCCGGGCTGCAAAAATACCTGCACACGGGATACACGAATGGAGGAGGTCACACACTGACGTAACGCCGCGCTCCCAGCACAGCACCGCTGGAGGCGAGGACTGTTCGGAATCTGGTGAGGAACAGCTTCCAGGGGACCGGAAGCTCTAGAGCGGACCGTCTGTGGGAC
This sequence comes from Fukomys damarensis, assembly GCF_012274545.1. Classification (NCBI taxonomy): domain Eukaryota; kingdom Metazoa; phylum Chordata; class Mammalia; order Rodentia; family Bathyergidae; genus Fukomys; species Fukomys damarensis. Next base: position 33,143,978 of record NW_022900914.1, on the reverse strand, counting down.
GGACCCACTGATCAACAGTTCCGGGCCCAGAAGTTGAACTCTGCAGCGATCAGAAAGGAGGCGCGTCACGTAGGTGGCTTCATGCAGGAGCTAAGTGAGTGGGGTTGCGTCTGGGTGGCGTGCATTATTTAGCCTTACGTGTCACGGCACAAGTCGTGCAAATTCAGTCCCACTCAGCCGGCAGCCTTTCCAAGAATCCCTTCACCCCGGCGTGACCCCGCGTTCCGAGGCCTGTGGGGCGCTCTCAGGCGGCCGGCTCCCCCCGCCAGCCTCCGCGTCCCCCGGCTTTCTGCGCACCAGTTTAAAGCGAAGCCGACCCGCGGGCGACCCTCACCGACTTCTTTTTCCTTAGCTCTGTAAGGCTTCCACCTCAGCGTTTCCACCAACGCAACCGTAATTCCAACATCCTTTTCATTTCTTTTTCTTTCTTTCAGATTCCTTGACAAGAATATCCTTGCAGGGAAACAACACAGAATTGGGAGTTAGCCTGGGTTCTAATCCCGAGTGCCATTAACTAGCGGTATGACATTGGCGAATTATTTCTGATCCTTTTGGATCCTACATCTCCTTTTCTGTAAAATTAAGGGCTCGGACTATGTAACAATAAAGGTTTGTTCCAGTGTTGACTGGCAGCTCTTGCCCCCGCTGGGTTTTTCCTAATATCTGCCTTAGTTATGTTTCTGTGCTTTGAATAATCTCCCATAGGTCCCTTCCCCCCACGACATTAACCTGAGCCCTTAACAAATCTGGTTTCAGACTCATTTTAAAATAATTTTCTAAAGAATCCTATGCTCCCTGTGAATTTTTTTTTACCTCGTAGATAGGGGACATATACCTAAATAAGGTTTTTGACTTATGCAGTTCTTTAAGTGTTTAATGCAGGATTTTTTTTTTTTTTTTTT
>NW_022900914.1:33136107-33142366 GCF_012274545.1 Fukomys damarensis | reverse complement strand
TTACGGTAGGTCAATTTATTTATTTATTTATTTTTTGAGACAGGGTCTCACTATGTAGTTGAGATTAACCTGGAACTCACTATATAGCCCAGGCTGGTCTCAACTCACAAGGATCCTCCTGCCTCAGCCTCCCCAGTGCTGGGATTATAGGCGTGTGCCACCAAGCCCACCCGGCTAGGTCAAATTCTTTTGGTCTTTACTTGATAAACTCTGTTAAGGTAAAGTACTATGTTAAATATACATGCATGGGCTGGGGATTTAGCTCAGCGCTGTTCCTGCCTTACAAGCACAGGTAACCAAACAAAAACTATATACAAAACTTCAGAATTAGATAATTCAAGATAGTGACTTATGAATATTTCTAACTCATAAGCAGTGAATCCTCAAAGCATATAAACCATCAATGAAAAACACATGATACAGTGTAAAACAGCTGGTGATTAAGTGCATACCTTATCTTATTTTCTTTTTAGAGCCTTCTAGTAGGAAGGACAGGCATTAAAACACTTTTAATTTCTTTTTACAGAGATCAGGAAAGTGAGGCCCACAGAAAAGAAGTGACTTCCTCAGTCAATCAAGATAATAACACTTCATGGTATATGTCACAGCAGGTGTTTGCCCAAGGTTCTTTTGTTGCCCAGTCAGGTACTTTCTTCACAATGCTGTGCTTTTTCCAATTATCATTTCCTTTCTTTTTTAAAGAAATCATTCAGTATATTAACTAGGTCAGGACCAAAAAATACATTTTAAGAAGATTGGTTGAAATATAACCTCTAATTTTAATTTAATGCCCAATTATGTAACAGAGCTCACTTTCCCAGAACATCAATTTCTTTGGTCTTATCTTAAAACTATGATTATTTCTGAACAATTTTAAATAAAAAATGGCAGAAATTATAAATATATAAAGAATATATGTGACATACATAAATACATTTGTATAACTATAAAATATAAGTAGAAATGCCATGAAAGAAACAGTTAAATTGTAAGACAATGTATAAGTTTAGAATTTTGTTTAAAGTAGCATTATATAATTAAAATAACCACATTGAAATATTTCATAATTTTTATTCCTTGCTTTATAATATTGAGTAATATTTAATGATATAAAGCAATCACAATATATTCTTTAATGGAACAAGTTATAAAACATGGTTTCACTTTTGTGAGTAGAATAGATATTAGCACAGAGAAAAGGTTTGAAAAGATAACACATTAAGTAGTCAAAAATGAGGTGCCCACTGCCTGCCTGCCTCCCCTTTTCCCCCCTCCCTCCCTTCCCTTCCTTCCTTCTTATTTAACCCAGGGCCTTATGCTGAGTTACACTCCCAGCATGGGTTATTTCTGACCAGTGAGTAAAAGAAAGTATATTGAATAGGCTAATAGCTCATATCTACTACTTGAAAACTTAATCTCCTTTAAAAACAAAATGTTGAAGTGACTACAATTTTCGGAAGTAACTGGGCATAGCACTGCAATGAAAATGCTACCCTGAGTTGTAGTCAGTCACTGTGTCTGCTGTGATTGATAATTTTTATAATGGAAAACTTTAAAGACAGTGAATTTGTGGAAGAGACTTTGGCTTGTTAACCTTTGCATCATCAACATTAAGCATAATGCCTGGCGTATGATACTTAGGAAATACTTCCTAAGGAGAAAACATGAAAAGCAAAGCTGTAGAAATGCAGTCTTGAGAGCAATTACAGTACTCTGGGAGGGAAAGAGCTGTATTACTAATGAATTCTGTTGTAGTTTTCTCAATAAACTCTTCTTTCATTCTAAGAGTAATATTTAAAAGACATTATCCAGTGACTATTCCTTCTTCTGACTCACTATAATGTACCTTTTTTTGGTGGGGAATGAGATAGAGAGAGAAAGACAGCTAAGAGGTAAAAGACAGTTCCAGCTAAAGGAAGGATATATGTAGGTTCAGAAATGAGATGACAAATGCCTGGAGATTACAGGTGGGTCACAATAACAAAAGTTTGGGAGATAGGAGTAGAGAGACTATTAAAGTATAAGAAATTAAATGAAAGGTTAACAGAGGGCAGATAATCCTTTTATAGCATGCTATGAAATTGTACGTTAAATTGGGGTAATGGGAAGCCATTGGAGGGTGTTTAGCTGAAAGGTGATAAATTCAGATTCATATCTTGGGAAATACACTCCAATTGTGATTTAGTTAACATTTCAAGAGGGGAAAAAAAGATCCATTTATCAAGTTGTATTTCTATTGTATTTCAGTCCTATTATAATAGTAAAATGAACAATAATAACACCTAAAATCTGGAGAGTAATTGCTATGGGATCCTATTTCTCTGATCAGACTGTGGCTCTTCAGGACAAGAACCCCGTTATACTCATTGTTGTACTCTAGTACATAGTACAGTGCTTTGCAAGTACTGTAGGAAATATTCATTTAATACTTGGTAACGTGATTGAAATGTTATTAAAATCTTTTTTGTTCCTAGGAGAAACATGAGCCAGAAGCTGCTGAAGCTGGACAACTTGCTACGGCTTCACATGATTTCTAGGCAACTACACAGCCTATATCAGAGAAAAATGTTAGCACAGTGGAGGCATGGGTTTTTGTTTCCTTCCCCGGTGTGGGCAGCTCAGCTGTATGCCTGGCCCTGGCAGACAGATGTGTTCCTTGGGGCTGCTTTATCTCAGTATAGGCGTCTAGTAACAAAGAAGGTAATTATGAATTTCTGTTACTTAGTGTATTATTTGGTTTGATATGAAAGTGTATAGAACCATAAGTAGAAATCCATTCTGGGTATTTTGTGTTTTATGGAATCTTTATTACTTAATGTTATATTCCAAGCAGTGATCTTTGTGAGGAATGGAAGTTCTGGTCATTTAGTAATAATACTGGTAAATTTGATTGCTCGGAAATAAATGTAAAACAGTGAATTAAGGATATAGGATTTTTTTTTTTTTGGTACTGGGGATCAAACTTGGGTCCTTGTGCTTGTGAGTCAGGCTCCGGAAACACTGAGCTAAATCCCCAGCCCAGGATATAGGAATTTTAATTTTAGTTGAAGGTTTAACTACTTATGAGAGTGTTGGTAGAAATAATAGCCATAACTGTAATAGATGCTCCAGAATAAATTATCCTTTAAAGTTTTTTTTTTTCTTTTTTTTTCCTTTAAAGTTTTATTTTTGTGTGTGTGTGCTTGCAAGGTAGGAATGGTGCCACTGAGCAAAATCGTCAGCTCTTGTCTCTTAAAGTTTTCTCTTCTTATTTATATGTTTGTCTTTTTAATAGGAAAAAAGACCATTGAAATCTCAGTTATCTTCATCAAAATCTAAAAAAGAAGTACAGGTATGGCTTGGAATGAGAGTTGAGGAATTGGCCAGAGCAATGGAAAAAGACATAGGTGAGCAGAGAAGTTACCCCCCGAAAAAATCATGGACAACCTAGAATTTTATTTGCAATGAGGTTAAGGCTTCGAGGGATGAAAACTACACCAGCACCTTAAGAAGATGTTAAGTTACTCATTTTACTTTAGGTCGTAACAAATCCTAATAGCTTCTTGGCTCTTTGGCAAATGAGGTGTTCTAAGATTTTGCTTTTAATAAAAGTAGAAAATATTTTCTTGTCTGAATTAAGCTTTATTTTCTTCAGAGATTTTTGTGGGCTGTTATAATAAATCTGAAGAATGTTTCTGAGCTAAGGGACATACACTGTTTTACTTTCCCTTTCTTTTCTATAATGTGTGGAACTCACGTTTGTTGAGCTGTTAATGTACTTGCACCTGTATGTAATTTTATAATTCTCAGAGTGCCCTAGAAATAGATATCCCTATATATAGGTCAGGAAAGTAAAGCATAGAGACATTAAATAATTGCCTACAATTTCACAGCAAATGTATAGTAATATGAGGATTTGGACCCAGAGAGTATGGCTGTAAAGCAGGCTCTCTTGTTCACTGACCAAATTGTCTCTCAAATTACGAATGTATTTTGTAAATTACAGCAAAGTCCAAATTTAATGTTTTCTGACTGAAAATGTTACCACTTTTTATGCATGTGTATTCTTACATACAACAGTAAATTAGCACACTGTCTTGCATTTTCATAATTTTGCATTTGGATTATGTAATCATTTTATAACTGGAAGACATTAAATATAAGTGGACATGGCTATATCATTCAGAATTTTTCCAACAAAAACTGCATTGATACAATTTTATAAATAACATGGATAAGAGACATGATTCTTAAAGCTTTATTACTGGCTATTTTTAAACAGATGCAGAAAAAATGAAATAATAAGTTTATATGTATGCCTAAGTCAGTTATAATTGTTAATAATTTTATGCATAAACATTTCAGTACTTTTCTTTTTAAAATAATCCCCCCGCCAAGAACTCAGCAATAATTCCAGGAGCCAGGCATGGTGGTGTCCACCTGTATCTCAGCATTGGGAGGCTAAGGCAAGAGAATCACTGCAAATTTGAGGCCAGCCTGGGCTGCATAGTGAATTCAAGGCCAGCTTGAACTCTGCATAGCAAGATCCTGTCTCAAAATAATAATTTTTTATATCATCAAATAGAATAATTAAATACAAACAATGCAAATGAAATGGTGTTCTAAATCTTATACTATTTGCTGTGATTTAAATACTATGCTTTTAAAGCTTGTTTAAGATTCACATCTAATTTTTATGAGATAATTACTTGTAACTACTATGTGTATTATCAAGATTAGTATGTGGTTTTTCTTTTTCCCTGGGTCAGTTAAAGCAGCTTGATGAAATTAATATTTTGAACTGAAGTACTTTAAGGCTTCCAAGTAACTGAGGTTACAGTCATGTGCCCCACACCCACCAAGAAGTTGGCTTCAATGGGACTGGAAGGATATTTTTTATATTTTGTGGTCCTTTGGATCAAACCAAGGACCTTCCACATGCTAATCAAGCAGCCTACCACTAAGCCACACTCTTAGCAACTTGGGTACTTTTCTGCATGTAAATATTAGTTTCAGATGAAGGTACTATGTATTGATAATTATATACATTTAATGTAAAAGGAAAAAATTATCCCTCTATATCAGCTACTTTGATAATTCAGGATAACTTGTTGGAAAACTATAGTAACAATTATTTGGGATTTTTAGCATTATTAAAAACAGCATTTATTTATAGTTTTTATTTATTTATTTATTTTTTCATTTGGTACCAGGGATTGAACTCAGGGACCACTGAGCTAAATCCCTGGCCATTTAATTTTTATGTTTTGAAAGAGTTTTGCAGTTCTCTGAGCATATCCCTATAGAAAATTGACTTGTAGCATTCTTAAAATGTGTTTTCTGGGGAAAAATTTAGAGAAATAAAGAGGAGGTAGTTTCTTATACTACTGTTGAATAGGACATGTGGCGTTTTGGGGCTGGCTGGTATCACTTTACAAGCCTAAACTGATATAAGCTAAACTCTTAATGAATTATGTTAGCAGGCTATTAAATACAATCATTTAAAAAAATTAAATTGTAAAGTAGTAGAAACCCATCAAAACTCTATTTGCTGATTATTTTACTGCATCTCACTTTTCCTGTTTTAATTACCTTCAGGTTATTCTTGTCTTAGTTGTATGATAGAAATACTATATAACAATGTGCTACAGTGCATTTCTTTCCATCTCTGAAGTCATTGACTTCATGTTGGCACCTTGAAATCAGCCATGGTTGGAATATTTCCACTGTAGAAACTGAGAAATACTATAAATCAGGAGAAAACATTTTTGAGAGCCTTGTTATTAAAAGCTTATCAGTGAATCACATGTTCCTTTAGTGTAAGATTCTGCTTGAGGATGCCTTTCATTTGTATCTTCTCTTTAAATTTATATTTGTAGGGTGACTAAAAGTCTGGAAACATAAAACTACTTATTTCATCATCATCACAGATATATTTATTTATTATCCATGGGAAAATATGACAGATTAAAAGAAAGCACATGAAATAAAATGAAAAAGAATAAGTAAAATTTTTCCTATGTTTCTAAATTATGGGTACATGTATTCAGAGATATAGTCTGTGTATGTACCTACAGGCAATCCTCAGCCAGGCATGGTGGTACATGTCTGTTATCCCAGCACTGTGGGAGGCTGAGGCAGGAGAATCACAAGTTTGAACTCAGACTAGGCAATTTAGCAAGACCCTGTCTCAAAATAAAAATTTAAGGGCTGGGGATTTAGCTCAGTGGTTCGGTGGCCTGCCTTGCAAGCACAAGGACATGAGTTCAATCCCCGGTAC
>NW_022900914.1:33131046-33131686 GCF_012274545.1 Fukomys damarensis | reverse complement strand
AAAAAAAAAAAAAAAAAAATCCTCATTTTTCATGGATTCTGTGCTCACAGGTTTGCCTGCTCAGTAAAGTGTTTATAGCATTTACATTTTTTGTTGTTTATATTTTTTGTTTGCAGTACTGAGGATCAACCCAGGGCCTTCACATTTAGCTACATCCCTAGAACTTTTAAAAGTAAAAAAAAAAAAAAAAAAATCCTCATTTTTCATGGATTCTGTGCTCACAGGTTTGCCTGCTCAGTAAAGTGTTTATAGCATTTACATTTTTTGTTGTTTATATTTTTTGTTTGCAGTACTGAGGATCAACCCAGGGCCTTCACATTTAGCTACATCCCTAGAACTTTTAAAAGTTGTGTGTGTGTGTGTGTGTGTGTGTGTGTGTGTGTGTGTGTGTGTGTGTGTGGTGTGGTGTGTGTGTGTGTGTGTGTGTGTGTGTGTGTGTGTGTGTGGTGGTGGTGGTGGTGGTGGGATGATTGAACTCAGGACCTTGCACTTACAAGGCAGCAGTGGCACCACTGAACTAAATCCCCAGCCCTAAAAGTTTGTTTTGAAATAGGGTCTCCCTGAGTTGATAAGTTGCCCAGGATGGGCTCAAATTTTGAATTTTCCTGCCTCCGCCTCCCAGACTACTGGTTACAGGTGT
>NW_022900914.1:33101908-33130987 GCF_012274545.1 Fukomys damarensis | reverse complement strand
ATTTAAAGTATCTGTAGATAGAAACACCTAAAACGACTGTATATTGACGAGTTGATGAAATGTTGCGACTAGAGTCAAGAAGAAACCTAACCCTGTATTTCCCCCAAGAGCAGTGGTCCAGTATTTCTTAGTCATTATTCCTTACAATTCTGTACACTACAGCTATTCCAAATAATAAGAATTGACTTTGTTAAATACATACCCTTATGTATCTGCATTATGTATGAGGCTGCAGGTTTACATAGAAATAGACTGTGGTCAATTTCAGAATACAAAACATATATAGTATATAATTTCATATTTTGTTCGTTTGGTTCATTTGGTTCAAAAGGGATGTAAATATTCAAATATTTTACATATGCAGAAATATCAGTAGTGCATCATATTTTAAGAAATTAAAAACATTTCTCAGCTTCTGTGATTTTGTTAATATTAGAGAAACAGTTTGGATATGTACATAGCCCATTGAGAGTACTATTTATATAGACTTTTGTTAATATAGGTCATTTTTTAAGCATTTAATTCATGATCCTAAAACTTGTTTGGTTCCAACCAGATTGCGTGTATGAAGCTTTATTGAACACTGCTGTTGACATAGATTCTCTGGAAGCAGATTCACATTTAGATGAAGACTGGATCAAAGAAGTGATAAAGAAATCAGGGATGAAGCTAAAGTGGAGCAAATTGAAACAAGACAAAGTCAGAGAAAACAGAGATGCTGTAAGAAGGTAAAATCTAACTATATACCAGAAGGAGAAGACCACAGAGTTTACGTCACACTTCTTAATGTGAAGATCTGACTTAAAATTTATTTTTTAATTAAAATGTTTTGTGAGTTTAGACTAAACTTTTCTTCAGAGTGTTTCAAGTACAGGGCTAGGGATGTAGCTCAGCGGTACAGCACCTGCCTGGCAAGCACAAGGCCCTGAATTTGATTAAGTGCTTCATGTACAGAAAGTATGTTTTTTTGTTTTTTGTTTTTTGTTTTTTGTACCAGGGATCGAACTCTAGTCCTTGCACTTGTGAGGCAGGTGGCAGAACCACTGAGCTAAATCCCTGGCCAGAAAATATTAAAACTCTAGAAAGTATTTTAAAACTCTAGGGTTTTTCAGAAATGCTGAGTATATATTTTAGTCTGAATTTTAAAATTTGGTTCAGTTTTTCCCATTGCTATGAAGATACCAACCATAAATAAGAAGGCATTAAATCTTCTGTTTTAAGTCACTATATGTACAGAAGGGGAAACCAGTTATATAATTAATCAAACTTGAACATTGAGTTTTATTGTTAATGGTAGCTTACAGAAATAACTACAAACCAATTCACCAGTTATAAAGTGTTTCTCATATTTAAGAAATGAAACTCCTTTGCTGTTAATTGTAGGCCACAGGCAGATCCAGCTTTATTAACCCCAAGGTCCCCAGTTGTTACTATAATGGGCCATGTCGATCATGGGAAAACGACGTTACTTGACCGACTACGAAAAACTCAAGTGGCAGCAATGGAAGCTGGAGGCATCACTCAGCACATTGGTGCCTTTCTTGGTATGGACATAAATTACCTTACAATGTGCTTGGGACCCCCACTTATTTTTTTAAGCAAATGTCATGATATGAAATATATAAATTCAAAGTAAAAGGGAAGGCTAAAGCTTAGAGCCATTGAATTGACAAAATGTAGAGCAATTGGTTAAAAGTCATTTTGTGCTTTCTATAAGAAGAAAGCCATGTCACTGCCTTTATTGTCCATTCTTAGTTTGGGTTAATAAGCATAAATTTAATTAGGTCATGCAACGTTCATTGCTAGGTTGTGAAAATGTTCTATTAATAATTAAATAATAGCTGTTGTTTACCAAGCATTGAATATTTGCTTCATCTTTCTATTTTTACTGCAACATAATGAGATAGATACTGATACTACCACTTACAGATAAGGAGGCTAAGACTTCTTCAGGTTAAGTAATTTGCCTAAAATACATACTAAAGTGACAAAGCCAGGAATTAAACCTACAGTTGTTGAACTCAAATGTTGAGCTACTAACTGCATACCAAATTGCTTTTCTGTGGCTCTGGGCAGTTTTAGCTGTGGTTTGCTAATTGTAGGGGTTACTGCTTATACAGTTATTTCATCTGTTCTCTCTCCAGATTGAATATCAGTTGGTATATTTATGAAAGTGGTTATATTCTAGAAATATGAAGAGTTTTAGTTTGAAATTATTGCATTAAAAAGAAAACCTGAAGGTCACATTGGTATTTTATAAGTATTCATTATAAATTTTGATCTGTGTTGTTCTGATAAGATATTAGTAATACAATTATTTTAAAGAATCATTGTGTTTGAAAATGTCACCTGTATTTTTTGTGTTAAAGAAGTTGAATCCTTGGTGTTCTTGGATTTGTTTCCACAGTGTCTTTACCTTCTGGGGAAAAGATAACCTTTCTTGATACTCCAGGACATGCTGCCTTCTCAGCAATGAGAGCCAGAGGTGCTCAGGTCACTGACATTGTCGTGTTGGTTGTAGCTGCTGATGATGGAGTGATGAAACAAACTATAGAATCTATTCAGCATGCCAAGGATGCTCAAGGTATTGTGTGGCTGACTACATGTATCAGGAAGGAGGTTGCTTTTAAAAAAATTTTTAAGGATTTACTACATAAAGCTGCAATTTTGGATCCACTTACATGTAGCTCATGCAGTCTTCACAGCAGTCCTAGGATTGTTAAACAAGTTTTACAGATAATCTTCAGAGATAGATTAATTGTTTTCCTTGCAGACATGTAACTGCAGGGAGGAGTGTAGCAAGGTTCAGCTGTGGGCCTTTACTGACAAGTACATTCTTTCATCTACTGTGACTTATTTCATTTATTTATTTACTTATTTTGGCACTGGGGATCAACTCAGGACCTTGCGCTTGCAAGGTAGGCAGCGGAACCACTGAGCTAAATCCCCTGGCCCCTTTGACTTTTATTTTTGAAGCCAAAAATTTATTGGTACATTTTAGATATACATTATGATAACACTCATCATAGGAACTTTGCATCTGTACATGATATATCCTGCCTCTTCCTTTTTTTCCATTCTCCCCTCCCCTAAAACCCTCCACCTCACACTATATACAGAAGCTTTGTTTCCATTTTTTCTATTTTCACTTTTTTTCTTGTCCCTTCCTTCCTTCCTTTCCCCCTTCCCGCTCCTTGTTCCCCTTCCCATTTAGATATTTTCTTCCCATTTAACAATATCTATTGTACCTTTATACTATGAGTTTTTTAAAAAAACCTTTTTATCCTGGAAAGTTTAGACAGATGGAAAATAAGAAGAGAATAATGAACTGCTATTTTCCCATTACCTAAATCCACTAGGAGTTGCATATTGGTGATACCGTTATTCTTTGTTCATTTATCTGGAATTCTTCTCTAAATAGAAACTTTGTGGGAAGGGGACTCTGAGACAGAGTCTGGTTATTCAGTTCAGGCTGGTCTTGAATTCACTATGTAGTACAGGCTGGCTTAGAACTTGCGGTGATCCTCCTGCCTCGGCCGCCTGAGCACTGGAATTACAGTTGTGTGCTGCCCCACCTAGCTTACAGAGAAACTTTTCTTTCATCTGCTTTAAATAAGTTATTCAGGTCAAAGGTATAAAGTTGAAACTTTTGGAAAATTGCTTGGCCATCTTCTTTATTTTTTCATTTAAAAGTTATGATAAACACTACATACATATTCCCTACATTTATTCTTATTCTGAGAAGTCATACCCTCCCCCACCAAAGAAATGCATCTGATGGAGTGTCATATCCCAGCCCTGCCCCTCCACCCCGGATTGGCAAGGGAAAAAAAAAGGTTGACCATTACTGATCATGTCCAAGTATTTCATCTTGCAACATGAAAGCAGACCCAGACTTTATCAGCTAGGACTCTACCCAGTTATATACAGTTACATAGCTAAGTTGTAACTTTTTTGAATTTGGGGTCTGTATTTTCTAGCTTCCAGTATTATTTTCTTTCCTTTTTAATTTTTCAAAACTGCCTTTGTGTATGGTACCTAAATGAGTCTAGGCAATACATGGCAGAAGGAAGAGAGAGATAAATTTGACGTGGATTCTCTCAATTGGTTGAGATGGGATAAATACATTACATCATGCTTTCTATATCTATTCTTTGGCTCTTTGTTAGATTCAAACTCATCAATTTGTAGTGCATTTTTTTTTACAGTAGTAGTGCAGATTGAAAATGTTTTTGTGTCTTGTTCAATTTCGTTGACCCTGAGAAAATTGCAGAGATTAGTGAAACTCAACTAGAATCATCTTCTACAATTTTGTGATGTCTCTGATGAGAGAATATGTTTAATAATAACAAACATTATAAGAATTTTATTTATTTGTTTGTTTGTTTGTTTATTTTGGTAACAGGGATTGAACTTGGGACCTTGTGCTTTTGAGGTAGGCTACTGCAGCACCACTGAGCTAAATCCCTGGCCCCATTATAAGAATTTTTTATTCATTTAATAAATACATATATTTCTTTATCTACTATGTTGATCACTGAGCTAGGCGTGTGAATAGAGATGCTATTTATTCTAAAAGAAAAGTGCAGTAATGGTATTCCCCCCATTGGCAAATGATCTGACAGTGTTGAGCTGTACTCTTCTCTTAATTTCTTTTTCCTGGATATTATCACCACTGTGATACCAATCTTACATTCAGGTTTAAGAATAGGCTTCTCTACCCAAAATACTGTTTTTATGATCATGTTAGGTATCTATTCTTAATTCGGAATCTTCTTATAATTACAGTGCTAATCTTGCCTCTGGGTTCCTTCTTTATATGTAAAGAGCAGAGTGGAGTGGTATGAATCTGAATAGGGCTTTTTAAACCTTTGTTAAATAAGTACGTTCACTGAATAAATGCCAGAGTGGTTGGTGTCCCTCACGGTGAGTACCTAGAATTGAAGGTGCTCTCATTTGTACTCTTCTTAACTTTGTCTTTTTCAGTTCCTATTGTTCTTGCAATAAACAAATGTGACAAAGCTGAGGCTGACCCTGAAAAAGTGAAAAAAGAGCTACTAGCTTATGATGTGGTGTGTGAAGATTATGGAGGTGATGTTCAAGCAGTGCATGTTTCTGCACTTACGGTAAATAAGGGCAACTCAGGGACAAAAGTGCTCAGATGCAAGTTCTAGCCTCATATATTTTTAAATACATAATTTATGTTGTTGGAAAAAAAACCTTTGAGGTCTGGGGATTTAGCTCAGCGGCACTGTGCCTTCCTTGCAAGCACAAGGTCCTGAGTTCTATCCCTGGTACCAGGAAAAAAAAATCCTTTGCGTACCAGAAGAAGCTAGTGTTATTATCCTGTGTGGCTCATTAAGAATTACACTCAGAGGTCAGCTCACAGTAGTTCAACTCATCTGTGGGAGGTTGATTCTAATTCTTATGCCTTCTAAATTATGAGATACTTAGAATGAAGGGAATAAATAGTAAACAGTGTGGGACTAGGAAAACGGTAGGCTGTTTAAAATAGAAATGAAACTTGGTAATAAAAAATCCATATTTCCATGCTTTTAATTTTCTTAAATTTGTTACCTCCAGAATGGTTAGAAATTATGTATTTATAATAAAACTATTATTTTCCTTTGAAATTTATTAAATGGAATTTAATTTACCTCTCTAGTTTATCTCAATTGTAATTGCTCTCTGGAAAGCCAGATGGCAAACTTACTACAATAAGATTAAAAACACCTTTTCTAGAATACTATCAGATGAGCTAATAGATGTAAAGATGCTAAGGCCAGCCAGAGGTGATTCCTAAAGAACAGAGAGAACTGAGAGAAGTTGGCAGGGAAGTAGGATGAAGTCTTCTTTTCCAAGATATAAAAGACTGTTTCACACAAACAACCTCAGCTCTGCTTTTCCATTTGTTTGTTTGTTTCTTTGTCTTTCACTTTTTTTTTTTTTTTTTTTTTTTTTTAGACCATATTTTGGTTTATTTCCCTGGCTGGGCTTGAATTTACAATCCTTCCATCTCAGCCTCCCTAGTAGCTGGATTATGCATGTGTACCACTGTGGCAGGCCCAGCTCTGCTTTTTGGAGCAGTATTTTATAAAATTAAAATAAATATTAGAAATAAGTGGATGAGAAAGCAAAGTATTTAGTTAGGTTTTTTTCCCCCACTGTTGTCTGTTGTCTGTAATAACTATTTGAAATCTCTTATCCAACACGGAGGATGGAAAAATCCCTTGCCCATCAGTTCTATTTCCATCACTATTCATCAGCTCTGTGTTTGTACAGCCCCAGGGAGCTCAGTAGACATAAATCATTAAAGGTAAAAGAATAGTGTAATCTTGCCTCTTCATTTCATGGACATTGAAATGAGATCCAGTGAAGTGAAGTTAGTTTTCAGGATTACATAGCTAGGTGGTTAAAGAGCATGGCTTAGAGCCTGCACCTAGTCAGTGCTTTTTCTCATTTAATAATTCTAAGTAATACTTTGACACTTACTTTACAAGATTATTTTTTATTTATTTATTTATTTTGCTTTATTTTGGTTTTTTTTGTTCCATGGAGACAGGATCTTGCTATATAGCCCAAGCTGGTCTTGAACTCACTGTGTAGCCCAGGCTAGCCTCAAACTTGCAATGATCCTCCTGCCTGAGCTTCCTGAATGCTGGGATTACAGGCTTGTGCCATCGCACCTGGCTCCCTACCATTTTTTTAAATTTTAAATTCATTTTTTCTTCTTTTTTTAATTGGGTAATTCATACTCTTAATGCTTAGAGAGAAAAGTATAACTGTCAAAGATTACTTGGCTTTCTGATCCTGGTGTTTACATTTACAGATAATATTGTGTATTAATATTTGTTGTTAAAGGGTGAGAATCTGATGGCTTTGGCAGAAGCAACAATTACTCTTGCAGAAATGTTAGAATTGAAAGCAGATCCCAGTGGTCCAGTGGAAGGAACAGTAATAGAGTCTTTCACAGACAAAGGAAGAGGGTAGGACTGCACTAAAATTCTCCTTTTTAATAATTTCATTTCATGATTTTTGTGACTTGATTATACAACAACATACAGTGGACCCTCCAGTTATATGATTGGCCTGACATAAGAACAACTTGGGTTAATTAAGTTAATGGAAAATTCACCTGCCTCTTGTTATCTATAGCATGTACCCAGTTAAACATTCAGATCTCAACTGTATTGACTTACAGCCAACTTGAGTTATAACCAGCCTTTGGGAACCAATCGAGTTTGTAAGTTAAGGGTCCACTGTATTATTCACATTTTATTATGTTTATTGCATATATTATTTTTATTGCATGTTGTTAATTCATGAGCAATATTTTCAAATCATTAGCTTTGAAAAGATTTTATTTTACTAGCATGCAGAACACAAAAATGAGTAGATGTTAGCAACTGTGTACAGCCTGTCATATTTAGATGATGTAAGTAGTTTAGTTTTTTTCTCCCACTGACTTGACTAAATTGTTAAAGCCTCATAGACTAACAGAAGTTGGGATGAAATAATAATTGTTACATTTTAGGATTTCTAAAATGTTTATGAATTTATCCATTAATGTAATATATGGGAATGTCTTTGAAACTGTGTTCTCTTCTTGAATTTCCCCATTAGAAAGAGAGGTTTCTCATTGTTTTATACACAATAAAAACAACTTTGAGCAGTCACTTAGCTGACTTAGAGAGTAGGATAGAAAGAGAGTTAGGATTTTGTCTGAATACTCTACACCCTCCATTACCTCCCTTATCTTGCAGGAATTCTTTTCCCCTCCTGTTTGTCCTTTTTTTTCTTTAGTACTGAGGATCAAACCTATGATTTCATGCATGCTAAGAAGTAGTCTACCACTGATCTATGTCCCAGTCCTTTTAAAAATTTATTTTGAAAAAGTATCTCATTAAGTTGCCTAGGCTGACCTCTAAATTATGATCCTCCTGCCTCAACCTCTCAAGTATCTGGGATTATTGGTGTGCGCCACTATGCCTGGCTGGTGTTAACCTTTTTATTTATTTATTTATTGGTACCAGGGATTGAACTTGGGACCTTGCTCTTGCAAGGCAATCAGTGGAACCCCTGAGCTAAATCCCTAGCCCTAGTGTTAACCATTTTTAAGTATAAAGTTTAGTAGCATTAAGCAGTATATTCTCATTGGTATATAGTAGGTCTCTAGAAATTCTTCATTTTACAGATCTGAAATTGTATACCCATTAAAGACTGACCCTTAAACTTCCACCGTTCATCTGTTGATGAACATTTGGGTTGGTTCTACCTTGGCAGCTGTGAAGAAATGACTCTTTGTTTTGTTTTGTTTTGTCTGTGGTGCTGGGCTCAAACTCAGGGCCTCACACATGCTAGGCAACTGCTCTACCTCTGAGCTATCCCTCCAGCCCTATAAATATTTTATAACATCAAAAACAGAAATTGAGAAGAGAACTGTGTGGACTCCTAGGTTTATATATATTTTAATCCTCATAAAGATATCTTTGTTCTACTTAAGAAAGTACAATTGTATATCTTACTTATGACATTAAGAATAATATACTTTTACATTCATTTTAGTCCTGTTACGACAGCTATAATTCAAAGAGGAACTTTGAGAAAAGGCTCAATTCTAGTTTCTGGAAAGAGTTGGGCAAAAGTACGCTTAATGTTTGATGAGAATGGAAAACCAGTTAATGAGGCCTATCCCAGCATGCCTGTGGGAATTCTAGGCTGGAAAGACCTTCCTTCTGCAGGAGATGAAATTCTTGAAGTCGAATCTGAGGTATATCATACTTAATTCCTGTATATTAGTTATAATGATTTTAAATATAAATCTCTAGTGCTATATCAGATAAGTATGTTAGTATTAATGAATAATTCTAGTTTATAAGGGGCCATGAGGTGGCCGGTTTTGCCAGTTAGAATTTAACTACAGATTTTTTTTAAAATTTGAGATAAAATGTTACAGTTAAATCATTTCAATTATATTCAAAGTTCCAAAATTAAGACTTTTTAAGTTTGATAAATTTAGTGGTTTCTTATGTGAGTTAAACTAATTTCATAATGGAGGAAAACACAAAGCCTTTAGCATGCTTTTCTTTCAGTAAATAATGAATTTCCCCTACATAAAGCCAAGGGCACGGGAGGTCATTGACTGGAGGAAATTTGAACAAGAGCAGGAGAAAAATAAAGATGACCTGAAAATAATAGAAGAAAAGCGAAAGGAACATCAAGAAGCATATCAGAAAGCCCGTGAGAAGTATGGCACTTTGCATTGGAAGGAGAGATCATATATGAAGTACTTAGAAAGAAAAGAACAAAGACCCTTAAGGCCAAAAGAGAAAGTAAAAAGAGATTCAGATGTACTTCCTGTAATTATTAAAGGTATCTTTTGAATATCTTACAAGGTTTTTGTGTGTGTGTGTGTGTGTGTGTGTGTGTGTGGTTCTGGGGATGGAACCCCAGGGACTCATGTATGATAGGCACATGCTCGGCTATACTGAGCTACATATCCACCCCTTTTTATATTTTTGTTGAGACAGAGTCTTGCCAAATTGCCCAGGCTGGCTTTGAGCTTGCAATCTTCTTCTTAGCCTCTTGAATCGCTGGGATTATGGACATTACTACCATGCACAGCACAGTTCCCTTTTTGAATACATGTATTTATTCTTACAATTAGTTTGGACCCTTAAATTTAAATGAAAATTATTTCAGTATTTTGAGGGGCATTTTCAAGAGTAAACATGTTTCTTACTGATTCTGTATAAATGTACATTTTTTCCTGAATACTTTATTATATATTTATAATGCTAAGCTTAAATAAAAGTGGTTATGGAAGTAAATGACATGCATATCTTAATATTTTCTTGTTGTTTTTTGTTTTTGGGAGAGTCTTCCTCTGTAGTTCTGGCTGGCCTTGAGCTCAGTGTGAAGCTCTGGCTGGGCAGGAGCTTGTGATCTTCCTGCCTTAGCTTCCCAAATGCTGAGATTACAGGCAGGCACCAGCACACCCAGCTGCATATCTTAACTTTAAATAGATCATTGCTATTTTTTTTAATCTGTCAATACCTACTTAAAACCATCAATTTTAAACTTATGCTTTATTTAGGCGATGTTGATGGATCTGTTGAGGCCATTTTGGACATAGTGGATACCTATGATGCTTCCCATGAGTGTGAACTAGAATTAGTACATTTTGGAGTAGGTGATATTAATGAAAATGATGTTAACTTTGCTGAAACATTTGATGGTAAGGATTCTATTTCCTACTTGTTTAACTGTGTTCCCTAGATTGCATTGTGAATGCTGTACTTTACTTTTGTCTTTTATTGCTTGGCTCATCAGGCCTAACATTCCCATCAGTGACACCCTTCCTGCTGCAGTCTAGTAGCAGCCAACAGTTGAGGCTGAATAGGATGTGGGGAACTGCAGCCACACTGCCACTTGTTATGGATTACTGCAGCCTTGGGGAACTGTTTCAACATCCAGTAATGTTTCTTCATTTTTTTTGTTGTTGTTATTTTTCTAAAGCATCTCATTACCACTCTCTTTCCCATTCTCCACTTAGGCAAAAGTTGATCCTCTCTGTATCTTTCTTTTTTTTTTTGGTATCGGGGGATTGAACTCGGGTCTTTGTGCTTGCAAGGCAGGCGGCGGCAGAACCACTGAGCTAAATACCTAGCCCCATATTTATTTATTTATTTTTTTGGTACTGGAGATCGAACTCAGGACCTTGTGCTTGCGAGGCAAGCAGTGGAACCACTGAGCTAAATTCCTAGCCCTCTGTATCTTTCATTAATTTAGATTTTGAGTGCACCACAAACTATAATGAGCCTAATCAGTACTTGATCTTTTCCTTTTTAGCTGTTCTTGTTCACTGCTAACTATAATCTTACTTTTAAGCTTTAAATGCCTGTATGGCAGGAGGGACTGTCTTTATTAATTGAATTTACAATACACAATAAAGGGACTTATGACTAAAGCACCAACATTGTTGAGTGATTAATCATTTGGAAAAGAGGTAATTTATAACCTGACTGATTAGAATTAGATAGCACTTCTACTATTGAAAAGGTATTTTCAGTAATACTCTTTAATTCAGAGTATTTGTTAGATACTGATTAGCCTAGCACTATGATATGTAAGGTAGGATTTCATATTGGTAAGACTTGTGATTGCTGAGTCTTGGTTAAAGTGGGGCAAATTTCTTTTAGGTAAGTGTGTCTTGCTTTTACTTCTCTCCAGAAGTATTTATAGTTAAACATATTATTTGTTCTTTGATAAAATGCTTAGTTCTATGAAAATTCTTTTGCTTCTTACAACAACTTTTGAATTTGTCCAAAGTAAGTCACTACTTTTAAACATCTTATGGCCAGTTGGATACCTAAGTGTAGACCACAAAAACTGTAGGAAATAAAAATAAATTGACTCTGCTGCCTGCCTCACAAGCACAAGGACACGAGTTTGATCCCCGGTACTAAAAAAAATAAAACATAAATTGAATAATAGAATTGTTAAAACAATTATTTCAGCTCTGACCATTTTTTATTTTCTCATAAAAATCATATCTTTGTTTAGTGTACTGCTTTGTACTTTAGGAACACTGGAAACACTAGCTAAGAAACTAGTATTTCTTAAATTAATAGATTCAAAATTTTAAAATTTCCTTATTAAACAAGACAATAAAATTTATAAAATTCTTTCAGTAATTTGAAAATTTACTATTTTTCAGTAGAAAAAATAGAATTTCTCATCTCAGGGAGATGTTAACTTACATAGAAGAAAATAAAACAATTTAATTTGTTCTGCTTGAGAGATAAATATTTGTGCTGCTTTATTGACTATATTTCTGCTTGCCAGGTGTTATATATGGTTTTAATGTGAATGCAAGCAATGTCATCCAGCAGTCAGCTGCAAAAAAAGGAATAAAAATTAAACTTCACAAAATCATTTACCGTCTTATTGAAGATTTGCAGGAAGAACTGAGCAACAGATTGCCCTGCAGTGTGGAGGAATACGTAATAGGTAAGTATTCACTGAATGTTACTTTAAGACATATTTTCATCTCTGTAAATAGCACTTGAAAGTGTAGTTAGGGGAAATATATCACTATTCCAGTGCAATCTTATATTCCAGGCAAAAGAAAAAAAAAAAAGACTACCATGAGAATATATGTTAACCTAATGTATATTATAAACACATCTTTTGCTGGGGATTTAGCTCAGTGACCTTCCTTGCAGGCGTAAGGTCCTAAGTTCTAACCCCAGCACCAGAAAAAAAAAACCCAAAAACAAATGTTCTGTATAACATATTATTCTGTTTAATCTCTGGGGATTCAAAGACAAATAATAAGAACTTGCCTTCAAACTTAAGACATGAACAACTAATGGTAATGGTAATACAAATTCAACTGGGATAGGATTTAATGTCATGAAAGGAGCCATTGATTTTGTCTTGGGATTGGCACAGAAATATACCTTGAGAAGAATAATTTATGTTTAAATATTAAGGCTGCTGATCTAGCTCAGTGGTGCTATTGCCTGCCTCTCAAGCACAAGGTCCTGAGTTCAATTCCCAGTACCAAAAAGGAAAAAATTTATTAGAAGTCTTGTATAAACTTTGTCCAGATTAAAGGTGAATTTGAAATGAGATATTGTATCCATTTGCTTCTAAAGTATGTACATTTACTAAGCACAGGTGTCCTTATAAAGCCACAGAAGTGTGATGAAACTAACAAAGTAACAATTCAGTAATATTATCAGATCATCCGTATTCAAACTTTATTTCCTTCACACTGTACTTTATTTTTCTCCCAATTCAGAATCATAGTTTGTTTCTCAGCCTTTTGGCTAAGATCAAGTGCAGGATCATATGTGTCAGTCCTTTTTACAAAGACTTTTTTTTCCAAAGTCTTTTTTTTAAACTTGAAATTTTGCAGTGTATATAGGTCATCAACTTTGTAGAATGTACATTAATTTTTAATTTAGCTTATATTTTCTCATGCAATTTGGTTTTGCATTTTTGGTCCTAATACAGATATAATTTAGGCTTCCATGATCATAATGAGGTTCTTTATGTTCTTGTAGTAAGAGCAATTTCAAAAAGTCGTATTTCTAGAGGTGAGCAAACACATTAAATGTCATTAACAACCAGTTAAGTAACACTCTAGAAAATTGATAATTATAGGTTGTGCTGTTGGAATTTTAATTTTCAGAGAAAAAAATTTACAGAATATTCTTAAGAGGATATAAAAAAATTGAAGTGATTTAAAAAATAAATTAATTTATTAATTTATTAATGATTGTTCTCTACCCAGAAAATATTTTTAATGAAAGCTGAAAGCTAGGTTTTCCTGGAACAGACAGGAATAGCAAAGAATTTTCATGTTATTCCTATTGGTCAGGAAAAATACAGTTGGTGCAAAGAAATCAGGACTTTTTTCTATGCGTGAGCTCATCCACTACCCCTCCAGTGCTGGGGTCAGGCCTTGGTCTTCATGTCTCCTAGGCAAGTGCTAAACTACAACTCCATCTTGAGTTCACTATAGAATGTCAGGCAATATGTATTTCTCAGAACCAGTAGTTTCCAGTACATTAATGTTCTTTTCTTTCTAAAGGTGAGGCTTCTATATTAGCTACTTTCTCTATAACAGAAGGGAAAAAAAAAATTCCTGTGGCTGGCTGCAGAGTCCAAAAAGGACAGTTGGAAAAGCAAAAAAAATTTAAATTAATGCGTAACGGACATGCTATTTGGAAGGGTAAGCAACATCAAAATCCAACTCTGTATCATATCCGGGCATCACAATTGATGGAGCCTTTCAAATCTGCTCTTTTACTCCCATAATCCTAGTTTAGGCCACTTTGTAGTTGGACTTCTTCCCAGCTTCCACATGTGTGTGTAACTGGGGTCTAAACCCAGGACCTTTGCACTGAGGTACATCTCCAGCCTTTTCTTAAAATGTTAAGACAGGGTCTCCCTAAGTTGCTCAATTGCCCAAGTGGGGCTCCCATTTGTGATCCTCTTTTCTTATCGTTCCAGACTGCTGAGATTATAGGTGTGCACTATCATCCCTGGCTCCTACTAGTTCTGATGACTCTTCCAGGATCACTTATCTCCATCTTGTTATGCCAAGTTTGTAAAAATTGGCCTGAACTACCTTTCCATCTCCTACACTTCTACATTTTTTGTTGTTTTTTGAGACAGGGTCTCACTCTGTAGTTGAGACTGACCTGGAACTATGTAGCCCCAGGCTGGTCTCCAACTCAGAGATCCTCCTGCCTCAGCCTCCCAAAGTGCTGGGATTACAGGCATGCGCCACCACGCCCAGCCTCTTCCTCTTTCTTGACCTTTTACCTATGTGTATTTCCATTTAAATCCTAACTATAGTCCTGTCCTCTGCAGTCTTAATCTACTTTTAGTTTTTTGATGGGGAGATCTTGGATTCCTTAGGTCTTCCCTACATCAGTCTCCCAATAGCCAGCCCTCCACCCCGTAAGATGTATTAGGCATGTGCCACCAAGCGAGGCTTATCTTTAAAATGCGAGATTTATGATTTTTGCTATGTCACATCTTTACAGCAAACTTTTTTGGGGTTTAATTCCATTTAACACTGCAAAATTTCTAAGAATTTCAGTGTAATTTTCCTTTTAACACCAAGCTAGCATTCAGTACATACTTTAATTGGCAAATATACTAACCTGAAGTTTTTTTATTAAAGGTTCGTTAACCTCACTGAAACACCATAAAGATGATATTTCAGTCATCAAAACTGGGATGGAATGTGGTCTCAGTTTAGATGAAGAAAAAATAGAATTTAAAGTGGGAGATGAAATTGTTTGTTATGAAGAAAAGGAAGTTCCAGTTAAGACTTCTTGGGATCCAGGGTTTTAAAATTCTATTAAAAATAAATGTTTTGCTTCATTATTTATACAGCAGCTAGTTTTTCCTTTGTTGAAGGTAAAATTTCATCAGAAATGGTCAAGAAGTACACCTATCAGTGTTTAAATGCATATTGTCAAGAGGGGTCAGGGATTTACCTCGGTTCCACTGCCTGCCTTGCAAGCGCAAGGACCTGAGTTTAATCCCCAGTACCCAAAATATAAATATCAAGGGACCAGGGATGTAGCTCAGTAGAACAGTTGAGTGCCTGCCTGAAAGCATGAGGTCCTGAATTCTGTCCCCAGTACCACACACACACACAAATTGTCCAGAGTGCTACAGAAATAGGTAACCTTAAAAGGATGCATCCAACTAGAAATCCTGGAAAGACCAAATACCTTAAAAAAGGCATTTAGTGGCATCACTGAACATACAGTGTAGTCCTCCTTGAATTGAGCTTCATGGGCACCAAAACAATTTTAAATCCCATGTAGCTAATACTTCCCTAACAGGTCTCATTTAGAGGGACTCTCAATGTTTCTGAATGAATTGGCAATTTGAAGTTGTGTATAAATGTGTGCTACTGGGAAACAAATAGCTCTCACCTTTCCTGGCCCTTTTTACTTTTTAAATATTGAGAAAGCTAGCTGCTGAGGCTGGGCTTTAATTTATGATCCTTGTGCCTCAGCTTCCCAGAATGCTAGGATTACAGATGTGCAGTACAACACTAGACTTGCCAGAGCCTCTTGTAAGGAAATTCTTAATTGGAGTGGAGATGGCCTTTGCTTGCTGTTAAATAGGTGAGATCCTGCTAGTCATTCTTTGGTGACTAGGACAGAACCCATGAAGCATTATCTGACCTGTAATATCTAGAGTTGAGGTCAAAAACTGACCTCACTACTATAACATTAAGCTCTTTCCATGCAGCTGGCAATTTGTAGAAATGCCAGAAACTACAAAGAGGTCACACATTATTTCCAGAAGCAAAATTTACATGATGGCAGAAGCACACTGGGGTGGGTACTGTCAAGATGACATGGTGACACCCAAACATTTCCTTAAATTTATGTGCAATAAAACTCAACTGCTAAATGTTAGCTGAAGTCTTTTATTAACTCATGTACAATTATTTGTCCTCTGGTTTGTTGAAGCAGTAAGTCAGGCAACACTTGCCACAGTAATGTCTGTCAAAGTGGCTTGCCATAAAAACTCCAGCACCACATTCATCTGAAGGGCACTCCCGACGAAGACGACTAATTTTGCCATTTTCATCCACCTGTAAAGTATAAATTTGTTGTAAGATAGTTTTGTACCCAAAATATCTAACTTTGAAACACGATGCTGGTGGGTTTTAGTGCTTATAAACCAAAGTATTCTCAAGCTGGGTGGGTGTGATGTGTAATTACGCCTGTAATCCCAGCACTCGGGAGGCAGACATAGTTCCAGGTTCGGCTCAACTACATAGTGAGACTGTCAAACCAAAAAAAAAAAAGTATTCTAAATTATCACCAGTAATTTTAACAGAAAAGTTTAAAAACCAGATTTGCAAGTGGTATATGTCCAAAGAATCTAGATCTCACATCTTTATTTGGAACAGCTAATAGTGAACCCCAAATAGGAAAAGCCCCAGAAACTAAAAATCCAAAAGTAGGTAATACAGAATATTCAAACACTGCATATTCAAGTCCAATTATTTCTAAAGACAATGTTGACAAGTTTCTATGAAGACTGCTTCCATATAAACCATGAGAAACTGGCTCACCTTATAGTATTTCAGGACAGCCAACTTAACCTTCTTTCTCTTATGCTTATTTTTCTTGGGCGTGGTGTAAGACTTCTTCTTCCTTTTCTTGGCACCACCGCGGAGTCTCAACACAAGATGAAGGGTGGACTCCTATTCATGCAACAGCAAGTGACACAGGCTTTTATGGTACATTAATGGACCAGTATTGTGGATTTTCTAGTTAATGTGAAGATTGAGCTTCTCAAAAGTTAGTGTAGGAGTCACCTTGGTATCTATTTGCTAGTCTAATGCTATTTGCCCCATTTTTGTGTGCCAAAGTTAAAAAAAAAAAGTTTCCAAAATAAAACTTTTTTTAAGATTATGCTTTTCCCCTAAACAAACCTTCTGAATGTTGTAATCAGACAAAGTACGTCCATCTTCCAGTTGCTTACCAGCAAAGATCAGCCTTTGCTGATCAGGAGGAATTCCTAATGAAAAACACAATTTAATTCAGGATATGTATGTTTCAAATTTACAAACTAATAGTCCAGAATCAAGTAACTGCTACTTATAGCCCTCAGTACAGGCAGAGAACCATTACAAATGTTATACATGTTAGCAAATTTAAACACACCAACTTAATAGTTTTCATTTTATAAATTAACAAACACGATCAGAGAAATTCACACACAAAATGTCCCTCAGAGACTCTAATCTAGGAAGCCTGGCTCCATTCTCATAAACACTTGTTACATTCTAGAGTCCTTCAGTAAATATGCAAACACACCTAGCACTTTCAGGTAAGAAGGTGTTGTTAAATGTTAATTTCCCTGAATTTATGGAAAAAAATTGGGTTTTGTTTTGAATAAAGACAGAGGCTTAGGTGTAGTTTAGGCAGGCCTTGAGCTCACTTTGTCTCCCAGGCTGGCCTCCACCCCGTTGTAATCCTACTGCCTCTGCCTCTTTAGTGCTGGGATTACTTACTGGTCCTGCTCTAAACTACAAAATATGACTTACCTTCCTTATCCTGGATCTTGGCTTTTACATTTTCTATAGTGTCCGAGGGTTCAACCTGTAAAATTTAACAACCAACTACGTTGGCTACACAGTAACTAGAACACTCATTTAATTCAAGGTACGACAGGACCTAACTGAAGCCCACCCCAAAGAGCTGACACAGCGGGTGACCTCCCCCTAGACCGGTACAGCCAAACACAATCAGGCCTCCAGCCCCGGGCAGGCGGCGGCTGCAGGGCCACATGTGCTCCCCGCCCGCCTAGCAAGAGGCGCCTCCAAAGCAGCAGGGCCCCTTGCTTTACATTTGGCCGGAACTACTCTAGAGGTGCCAAGCCCAGTTTTGAGGCCCCGAAATCCAGACCTCGGGTCATGGGCCAGCAAACTACCCTCAATACAAAGGTAGGCCCCAGAACGCAAATTCGGGAATGGGTTCTAACACTTGACAATCAGCGCTGGTTCCGAAATCCACCTCAGGGACTTATTCATTTCTGGGCTTCCTCACACCACCTGGCCCATACCTCGAGCGTGATGGTCTTCCCCGTAAGGGTTTTTACGAAAATCTGCATCTTGGCGGCGGTTCCACCTTAAATCGATGAAAAGAATGTGATGGGTTAAATCTATAGATAGGGCAAAGGCCAACGCATAAGCCACGGGCCAGAGACTGGCCACAGACAGGACACTCACCACAGATGGCGGATCCGAAAGGAAGACCGCCTCGCGGGCCCACGGACTATCACGACCGAAGGTCCTAGTCCTTAGGCGACCACAGCAAATGCCTGACTGCTGTCCCGGAGGCTGTCTAACGCAGTGCCAAATTAGGTTGTGAAAATCTTTTATTTTTCTAAGTCTAGGCTTATCACTTTAGCCTTCAGAATGCTTTCGAAATAGTAGATTTCAGCAATTTCAAAATGTTTTAAAAAATACTTTTCCCATACAACCTACGAGGAGTGTCTTACGAAGTGGACGACTGACACCGGGGAAGAGGAAATGGAGGTGCGTTCTGGGAGTTGTAGTTTCCCAGTGCTGTTTTCGCGAGAAGACTACTTGTCCCAAGATGCAATTCTCCACCCGTAGGCTCCTTAGTTACTGTCTCTAAGCACTGGAGTCCTGTTTAGAGACAGGGATCCAGGTAAGGACCCGAGGAGGTAGCAGAATAATGGTTCTCGGCAGGGTGGAAATTATTAGAGGGAATGGTTTAAGGGGCAGGAAAATGTTGTTCACCCGCTTACAGAGTCGCTGAGAGGTTTAGGATTATCGACCAACTAGAGCTTTCTGGGCCTCCAAAAGAATGAAATCTCCTTGCAGTCTACTCCAGGAAAATTGAAACATAAATGAAAAGGGGGTTCAACCTTTTCTTACCTTACCTTAGCCCCCGTCTCGCTTTCAACTTCCAAGTCTAGTGTGAAGAAGGTTCTGGGCCAGCTGTGTCATTCCTTATAGTGTGAAATAGTTCAATATAAAGAAATTTTCAGTTTTCCAGGTTTTAAAATGGAATCATAAGGATAGTACCTAGTTACTAGTTTTGGAATTAGGTTATTTAATAATAGAATTTACAAATTTGGACGTGGAGAGTGTTGGTGAAGGACCTAAAAGGAAAGTTTTGGAGTATGTATAGCAAGCAACTTATGCCCTAGCCCTGTTCTTTCTTCAATCCACAAACCACAGAGTCCTTTCTAATGTACTCTTTTAATGCTTTCTCTTTTTATCTCCCAACCCCCTTCATTTTCTCCTGGAGGGATCCATTATCTATCTCTTTGCCTTACTGCTTTCCAGTCTTTATCCCCTTTGTAATCTGTCTTCTCTGTTGCCTTCAAAATATTCATTCCCGAAAAAATGATTATTTTCTTTGAAATACTCCACAATTAGGACACAATCCAAATTCCTTAGTGTGACATTCATCCTCTGCCTTCCTTGTAACCTGGTCTGCTAAACTGATCACTAACTTTACTTTTTTTTTGTACCGGGGATTAAACTCTGGACCTTGTGCTTACAAGGCATGCAGCGGAACCACTGAACTAAACCCCCAGTCCCTCACTTTACATTTTAATAACATTGAATTGATTGAAGTTTCTGACTTATGCTCTCATGCTTTGGCACTTTTGAATTACTCATTCCTTCGCTCTTTCTGGAATATTTTTTCATGCTGTATAGATTGCCAAGTAGTCTCCACCTTTACAACAGAATTTAAGAACGTTAACAGACATTGTCTCTAAGCTGGGTGTTGAAGTGCACACCTGTAATTTTAGCATTCGGGAGGCTGAGGCAGTAAGATCACCACAAGTTCAAGACCAACCTGGGCTACATAGTTCAAGGCCAGCCTGAAGTACATAGACTCTGTCTCAAAACAAAACAAAATAACATTGTCTCCACTTTACCCCTTCTCTTGATTGAATCTGCTCCTTTCAGGCTTTTCTCCCTACCATTCTGGTGGAATAGGTCTTGTAGTGTTTCACTAATGTCCTCCATTTTGCTAAATTCAATGGTCATTTCATCTTATTTGATGTAAACAGTATTTTATACAGTTGAGTACTACTTATGTCTTTGAGGCATTTTCTTTACCAGACTTCAGGGCACCACTTTTATATCTCACACTGTGGAAGCTCTTTTTCCAGTCTCTTACTGCTTCCTCTTGATCCACAAGATCTCTGAACTCAGAATCCATAGTCCTAGGATCTTTGCTTATTTACATTTCCTAGGTTATCTTGTTCTAGTAACATTTAAATACCTTTTATATGCAAATTGTAGAAGCTCAACAACTAGGCTATACACCAGAGGTCTGACGGGAGGTTTTATTAGGGAAGGCAGGTTAAGGAGAGAGGAGAGAGGGAAGAGAGAGAAGAGAACAAAGAAAGAAAGGTCCTTTTATCATTTTTGGGCTGGGCTATTGTTTATTTATGAGGAGTGGGTTACCTTTAACCTATCACAGGCCAGGTTGCCCTTTATGGGTTTGGTCCTGGAGAAACAGGTTTAACCTCGGGACAGCTGTGGCCTTGTGGGAAGGGAAACTAAAGATATGAACATGAGGTCTTTTTAAGAGCTAAGAAGCACCAGGAAAATAAAACCTGTGATGGCAGCGTCAGGTCCCTAACACAGATGGCTCATAAACTTTCCTCTCAGACCACTTATATTGAACTTCTTATTCATGTATCCAGCTGTCTACTCAACATCTCAGGAAATTGTTGTTCTTTTCTCTGTATATAACAATTCTAATTTTTTAGCTTTGTAAGGCCAGAAACTTTATGGTCACTGTTGATTGCTGTTTCATATTCTACATCTATCTAATTCTTCAGCATATCTTGGCTTTACTTTGTTGTTTTTGGTTTTTGTTTGCTTGTTGTTTTTGTCTTGCTATGTAATTCAGGCTGGCCTCAAACTCCCTACATAGCCCAAGCTGGCCTTGAATTTGTGGCAATTCTCCTGCCTCAGCCTCCTGAGCATTGGGATTACTGGTGTGTGTCTCCATGTCTGGCTTGGCTTTACTTTTTTTTTTTTTTTCTTTTTATTGAGTTTATTGGTACAATCTAGGTATACAATACAGTTACATTCATCATTGGGATTCTGTATCTTTACATAATAGGTCTTGATTCTCATTTTTTCCCCTTGTCCCTACCCTCCCTTTACCCCCTTCTCCCTTCCCCATTTACACACACTTTATTTCCATTTTTTCAGTTTCTCATATTTTTTTCCTCTCCCTTATTACCTTTCCCCCACCCTTCCCACTTTCCCTACACCTTTAGCCGTTTACTTCCTATTTCACATTATTAATTGTCTCATTAGGATCCTGTGTACTATTATAGTTTTTCACACCAAATAAACTATTCGGTATTTCAGCTAAAGAAATCTCTGTATGAACATTAAAAATAGGGAATCCTAAAATAAAACTAAAAAGGAAAGTAAAAGAGAAAAGGCAATGATGTAACATTAAAATAATCCTTAATTCTGGAGATGAAAATGGTCCCTGAACATATTTGGATTGCTTCTTGCTTTGGCTTTACTTTTTTAATGTAATGAATGCAGAACACTCCTTACCACCACTGATACAACCTTGTTTTAAGACACCATCATCATTTGTACAGATTATCACCTTCTAACTATACTTCCAGCTTTGACCTTTGTTGCTTATAATTTGTTCTCCACAAAGAAGTCAGATGATTCTTTACAATGCAAGTCAGCTGTCACTTTTTTGTGTT
Organism: Fukomys damarensis; assembly: GCF_012274545.1. Classification (NCBI taxonomy): domain Eukaryota; kingdom Metazoa; phylum Chordata; class Mammalia; order Rodentia; family Bathyergidae; genus Fukomys; species Fukomys damarensis. The sequence continues at coordinate 33,109,192 of NW_022900914.1, read as the reverse complement.
CCATCTCAGAATGAAACCTAAGCTTCTATAAGCAAGTCTGTTGCTCAAGCATTGGGACAAGTGGAGGCCATAGTCCAGCTCATTGCTCCTCTTTCCAAGTCTTCCCAGAGAAAGGGATACCTTTTTCTAAACTACGAAAAAGTGTCCCATGGGCTGGTAGTATGTCCTACATGATTTGCCAGCTACCTCTCTGACCTCTTCTCTCCCTTGCTCCTTCTCTTCTAGCCCCACAGGCGTTGCTGTTCTCTAACACAGTCCCACTCTGTGGCCTTTGGACTTGCTGTTCTCTTCAACAACTCCTTCCAGGCATCTATACGACCTGCCTTTTTTCAGATGTCTGAAATCATCACCTTACCAGTGAGGGCTTTTCTCTTTCTTGACTCTATATAAAATAGCATCCTCCTAACTTCCTTACTCTATCCCTCTTACCTGGACTATTTTTCTCCATGAAACTTGCGCGTCTGTCACGTTTTTCACTTATGTGTTGTCTGTCTCCATGTAACCTCTGTGAGGTTTTATTCAGTGCTATATCTCTGTTGTCTAGAATCGTGGTAAACACAATAAGTACCCTCAAAATATTTATTGAGTAAGTAAATACAGCACAACTTAAGCATTACCCTAGATAGTTCTCTACCAGGTCGGTGATGATGATCCTTTTAGGACTTTCAGTGATACAAATCCAAGCTGTGGCATGGGTATTATGGGTTCACCACCACTGCACTAGGTGTTTCCTCTAACATTTCCACATCCTCGCATAGGTTGATAAGATGCTCCTTGGGCTTTTGTGCCACTGCTGTCATTGTCTTCTGTGCTCAGTAGCAAGGGCTCATCTATTAGATCCATTATGTTTGACTTGTTTTCAGTGTATCCTTAAGTGTCCAGTATGAATGAATGAGTACATGACAATGTTAATTGATATAAGATGCTAAGGAACAATTGCTTTAATTATGTTCTGGCTTGAGGGCACCATAACTCACATGTATTCTGAGCCGACAGGATTATTGCTTAGTGATAAGGCAAATATATTTAAGACCCAGTGCTAGAAACTGTTATGCACTGGAGTGTGTATGGGTGGGGGAAGTATAATGGGAAATGAGAATATTTTAGTTCATGATCTTGTCAAACTTATAGTCTAATATGGAAACAGAAAATATACACAGGAAGTCTATAATATAGTGTGACTGAATAATAATACCTTGATAGGGCAAGTGCATGACACTGAGAAGAGAGAACATGGCAGTGATACTTAAACTTCAAGGGAATCCAGGGAAACTTTCCTGAAACTGTATGATCAGAAATCGAAGAGTGAGTAAAAGCCCAGTGAAAGAGAGTGGTCGTATGTGTTTTGGGAAGGGGGGCGTGTCAGGGGCGGGAGCACAGATAGGTGTGAGAAGAGACTTGGGGAAGGTGAATCATGTAAGACTGTAAGGTAAAAGAGCAAATCCAGAGAGGTACAGAGCTAGAGGGATATGGAGTGATGGACAAGAACATGAGAAAAAGTAGATTTTGTCAGTCATTGCTTCCTAAAGAAAGCATTAAAAAATGCAGGAGGAGCTTGGGTTTTATTGTTAAGGGTTATGGAGACCTACTGGTGTTCAGATATAACCTCTTGCTCTCCGAAGTTTACACCCATTCCTTCCTCCTTTGAATTTTATCTTTTTTTTTTTTTTTTTTTTTGGTTCTGGGGATCAAATTTAGGACTCTGAACTTGCCAGGCAGGTGTCAGCACCACTGAGCTAAATCCCCAGCCCTGAATTTATCTTTTACCATTTGAAATTACATTATTTGTAGTCTGTTTTTCCTGCTAGGTTGTGAGCTTCAAGGAACCAGGATTTTATCTTATTTATTGTTGAATCCCTAGCTATGAAATTCCACCTGGTGCTTAGTAGACAATAAATACTGGCTAAATGAAGAATTAAGACATTGATTTTCTGTAAAAGAAAACTTTGTATCCACTTGTAGGTATTTACCTTATGGAACAACTTTATGTTCAATTTTAAATTGCCTATTTCTTTTTTTTTTTCAATTTATGTCTCTTTATTTATTTATTTTTATTTTTATTGAGTTTATTGGTACAATCTAGGTATACAATATAGTTACATTCATCATTAGGATTCTGTACCTTTACATAATAGGTCTTGATTCTCATTTTTTCTCCTTGTCCCTGCCCTCCCTTCACCCCCTCCTCCCCTCCCCATTTACAAGCACTTTATTTCCATTTTTTCAGTTTCTCATATTTTTTTTCCTCTCCCTTATTACCTTTCCCCCACCCTTCCCACTTTCCCTACACCTTTAGCCCTTTACTTCCTATTTCACATTATTAATTATCTCATTAGGATCCTGTGTACTATTATAGTTTTTCACACCAGAGAAACTATTTGGTATTTCAGTTAAAGAAATCTCTGTATGAACATTAAAAATAGGGAATCCTAAAGTAAAACTAAAAAGGAAAGTAAAAGAAAAGAGGCATAAATTGCCTATTTCTTATCCAATATATCAGCATAAATATATATTTAGTGAAGCCAGGTGTGGTGGCACATACCTTTAACCCTAGCAATTTGGGGCCTGAGGAGGAGTTTGAGGCCATCCTGGGATATATAACGAGCCTCTGTCTCAAAAAAAAATTACCTTCTTTTTAAAAAGTTTTTTAAAAACTGGCCCAGTCATCCTGTATTTATTTACTTATTCTTTTTTTTTTTTTTTTTTTTTTTTTTTTTTTTTGACTGGGTTTTCCTTGCTATTTATACGACTGTTAAGACTGACCTGGAATTCACTATGTAGCCCAGGCTGGTCTCGAACTCACAGTGATCCTCCTGCCTCAGCCTCCCGAGTGCTCGGATTACAGGCATGCACCGCCACGCCTGGCTTCATTTATTTATTTATTTCCCTCTTTTGGTACCAGGGATCAAATTCAGGACCTTGTACTTACCAGGCAGGTGCCCATACCACTGAACTAAATCCCTGGCTTGTATTTTGATTTGCATAATTTGAGCTATCCTTCTGTCCCTGGGAAGAAGCCTTCTGGGTCATAATGTATTATCTTTTTGGTGATTTGTTGCTTTCTGTTTGTCAGTATCTTGAGGATTTTTGAGTCTTTGTTCATTAAGAAGATTGGCCTTGGGCTGGGGCTTTACTTAGAGGTTCCGCTGCCTGCCTTGCAAGCTCAAGGTCCCAAGTTTGATCCCCAGTACCAAAAACAAAACAAAACAAAAAATACCCAAAAAACACACACAACTCAGAGATTGGCCTCTTAGTCTCTTTTTCAGTCGAATCTTTGTTTGGTTTTGGAGTCAAGGTAATTCTAGTGTCCAGAAATGACTTTGAGAATATTCCTTACTTTTCAATGTCATTAAAGAGTTTAAGGACCATTGGGATTAGATCTTCTTTGATGTTCTTGGAGAATTCAGTGGTGAATCCAGGGGGCTTTGGGCAATTCTAAATTGTGAGGCTTTTACTGTTGTTTCAATTTCATTGCCTGTTATTGGATTATTCATGGTTTTTACATTTTGGTTCAGTTTTGGTATTCATATGTATCTAGGAATATATGTATTTCTTCTGCAATATCCAATTTATTAGAGTACAGATTTTCAAAGTAGTTACTAATCTTGATTTCAGCTGTGTTTGATGTGATTTTTCTTTCATTTCTAATTGCATTGATTTGGTCTTTCCTATTTTGGGTAAGATTGCCTAAACATGTCTATTTTGTTTATTCTTTTGAAGAATCAGCTCGTTGATTCATTGGTTCTTTATATTGATTTGCTAGTCTCAATTTCTTTTTAATTTCTTTGGACTGTGTTTTTTTTAATTTGGACTGTTCTTGTTTTCTAAGAAACTTGAGTTATATCATTAGCTTATTTATTTGGGCTCACTTTGTTTTTGTGATGTTGATATTCACAGCTAAAAACTTTCCTCACAAGACTGCCTTCAATATGTCCTGTAAGTTCTTCCATGTTATACTGGCATTATTGTTTGAGTCTTGGAATTAATTTCTTCCTTGATTTTTTTTTTGACCTATTGATTACTTGAGAGTATACCGTTTAGTTTTCATATGTTTGCATAATTTCTGTGGTTTCTTTTGTCTTTGATTTCTAGTTTCACTTTGCTATGATGTGGTAATATGCATGGGATAAGTTTGATTCCTTTGCACTTAAGCATGTTTTATGGGCTAGTATGTCATTTATTTTGGAGAAAGTTCCATGTACTGTTGAAAAGAATGTATATTCTGTTTTTGGGTGAACACTGTAGATATCTATTAAGTTCATTTATTCAAAAGTGTGGTTCAACTCTGATAATTCTTTGTTGATTTTTTTGTCTAGCTGATCTACTTGTAATAGTGAGATGTTGAGGTCCTCCATTATAATTGTGTGAATTTTATCTGATATTTTAAATTCAGTAGTGTTTGTTTTATGAAATTAGTTGTGCTGGTGTTCATTGTATGTATGTAATTGTTATCTTTTCCAGTTGAATTGTTCCCTTACCCAATATGTAGTGACCTTTTTTGTCTTTTCTGATCAGTTTTGTTTTTGTTTCTGTTTTTGTTACTGAAGATCAAACTTGGTACTGTGTACTTTTGAGGCAGGCAGCGGAACCAGTGAGCTAAAGCACCAGCCCCTCTGATCCGTTTTGGCTTGAAGTCCACTCTGAAAATAAGATAGCCACTTCTGCTTGTTTTCAGGCTTCTGTTGTATGGAATATTGTTTTTCATCCTTTGGTTTTGAGTCTGTAATTTCTTTTTGGAGTAAATGTGCTTCTTGTATACAGCTTACTTTTTTTTTTTTAATCCAGTCTGTCAATCTATCTTTTAGTTGCAGAATCGATATTAATCACATTGAAGAGTCAGTACTGAAAGATAATGACTTTTTCCTGTCATTGCATTATTTCCTTTCTCCCCGCCACCCTGTGCCATTCTGTTTAATTGCTTACCCTGTCTGGTATATTAATTTCATTAGACCTTTTTGCATTGTTGCGGCTCTCTGGGGGGACCCCGTCCCGCGGGGAACAGGAGATGAGAGCCGCCTCTTATTCGTGGGTCATCAGAGGCCTATCCGATCTTGAATGTCTGTGGAGGAAATCTTTAAGAAGTTAGAGTACACGGCCCAAGTCTGGTTTCTGATCAAAGGCGCTTTATTGGCTCAGCAAAACGATTATATACTGTTATCCCAGGGGGAAGGTTCAGCAAGCTTATTGGACAGTTCAAACAAATCTTCTACCAATCACATGAGTCACTCAAGCATTTAACCATAAAGGGACAAAGCATTTATCAGCATACAGCAATCAGTATTTTACCAGATATGGGGAGGGGTAAGTGGGAAGGCGTACATCAACAGTTAACCCTATGCGATCCTTAACTTCACAATCCCTAGGGGCAAGCAGGACAGGGAAATACCACCTGCTTCCTGCTCCAGATCCCGTGACCCTGTGGTTAGCACAAAGGGCTATTCTTTCTGTAAGATTTCCTGTTTGCCCAGGGGCTAGACCTGCCAAAAGTCACGTATGTAGTCTAGTGGGATTTTTCCACCGAGGCAAAGGCTAAGGTTGAGGGCAGCCATCTTATGCAGGCCCAAGCAGTCTCTCACAGTTCCCCCTTCTCTGTATAAAATTAAGCAAGATTAGGGTGGAGGGCTCATGTCTTAGGCTACTTGATGTGCCTCCGGACCTGGACGTGATGCATAGGTGTTCCAGCGAGTCACGCTGCCCCCAGGTACCGGCATCAAGCTAATCCCGTCGGAGACACCTCCACAGCCTGGAGCAGAGCGAACGACGGCGTTCAGCCATCTGTTCAAATTCTACAAAGCTTAGGGGTTGGAACCCATGGTCACCAGCGGGCTGGCTATTTTCAGGGTCCTGAGAGGAGAGCTGCTGGTAGTGCACTTGTATGGAGTGTTTGGTGGCCTCATCAACCTGGTTCTTAACAAAACTCGTGAGGCGGCGGAATGCCCATGGGCCAAAGGAAATCAACAGCATAAAGCCAATAAAGGGTCCTAAAAGGCTGGGTAACAGGATGGACAGCCCGGGGGAGGTAGAAAACCAATTTTGATACCAAGATTCGTCCTTTTCCCGTTGCCTCTGCCTTTGTTCGAGGCTTTCCTCAACCCTTCTAATGCTATCATCCACCAGGCCCAGTTTATCTTTAAAAAAGGAACATTCTTCTTTCAAGGCTGCACAAACTCCCCCCTCCCGCAAAAAGGCGAGGTCTAGACCTCGGCGGTTCTGTAAAACAACTTCGGCAAGGGAAGCAACAGTTTCCTTAAGGTGTTTTAGGCCCTGCTTAAGCTGTCTAATATCTGCATCGACAGCACGTTGTAGTTGGTTAAAGTTTTCGGTGGAGGGAACAAGGGAGTAAATACCAGTTCCGGCGCCCGCGGCGCCAAGGCCAAGCAGAACTGCAATGGTAATGGCGGAAACGGGTTCACGTGTATGCCTTAGGAGGGAGGAATCAGTGGATGAAAAGAGGAGGTCGTCCTTGGGCCTAACAGTAAGGCGAGGCAAAAGCAAAACTAAAACACAATAGTCCCTATGAGCTAAAAACAGCTGCGGGACCAACAAAGGGGTTAATCCAGTGGAGCAGGCAAAATAGGTGCCTTTAGGGGAAAGAACGTAGAAGTCATTAGCATTAACCAAGTAGGTGCTGTTACAAATATCAATCAATTGGGGGGGAAGGCGCATATGAGGTCCCAAAATACAAAGTCCAATTCCCACAACCTGTCTCAGAGTTATGCCTTGGCTAGGGTCGATGTCCCAGGCAATGGCAGGTTCGTCTTGGAGAGGAATCAGTTCACCAGTAACTGCAACACCTTCGTAAAAGGGGGGCTGTGAGGAGTAGCAAATCCAGCACTCCTTATACGCGGGGTCTGGAGGGAAGGCCAAGGGGTGGTGGCAGCAATCTGGGAAGTAGCGTTGGCAATGTCACCGGCCTCGTTGATTATGAGCCAAGTGTAGTTGTAAAGACGATAGGGGCTAGCCAAAGTAAAAGGGGGATAAAGATCAGAAATCAAAAGGAGAGGGAGAAGCCTCGGTAGAAGCAGGAACATCTTGTAGGTCAGTCGGCGAGGTGGCGGGTGTGTCAGCGGGACCTGAAACGGAAACAGAAAAATCCTCAGGGGCGCTTTCCCTGGGTGGGTTATAAAGCTTGACCAGTCTGTCTGGAAGCCAGCGCGTTTCTCCAGTGGTGGCATTGTGAACACAGGCATGGCCTTTGCCCCAGATAAGGACTGGGTGAGGGCCGAGCCATCGGCCGGTGTGTACATCCTTCCAAAGAACTTGTTGAAAATTTTCCTGTGTGGA
>NW_022900914.1:33098423-33101804 GCF_012274545.1 Fukomys damarensis | reverse complement strand
GGGAGGAGACCACGGGGATTGACTCCAGTGTGGGGTTCCGGCAAAAGGGACAGACAGGCCTTACAGGATTTAACTATATCACGAGCCTGTTCTCTGGTAATGGAAAACTTAAGTCTGAGAGTCTGAGCATTGAGATGGTGTAATTTGTGAGCCTGCTGTGCAAGCTGCAATGAATGTGAGGAATCAAACACAGCCATTAAGCGAGTAGCATTGTCCATGGTGTCATTGCCCTCAGTGAGGGGGCCAGGAAGGCCAGTGTGAGCTCTAATGTGGGCCACAAAAAATGGGTTGGAGCGTTGTAAAATAAGAGTCTGTATGGTGGAAAAAAGTGTTGAGGCGGGAGTGGAAGGCTTAATATAAGGGACAGTTTCCAAAAGAGGAAGAGAGGCCGCAATATAGCAGCTGTCTGTGTATAGGTTAAAGGCTTGGGGAAGTGTTTCAAAAACTTTAACAACTGCGGAGAGTTCAACTAGTTGTGCTGAGGTGTGTTGGGTGGGCACTTGGTGAACAGCGCCATCTACAGTAAAGGCGGCTGTGCCATTAGAACTGCCATCAGTAAACACTAGGGAAGCATCAGAAATAGGCTGAAGTTTGGTAATCTTTGGGAAAACAACAGGGTGTAAACTCAAAAATTGAAGCAATTTGTTTGGAGGGTAGTGATTGTCGATGTCACCGGTAAAGCCAACAGAAAAGACAACCCATTCTTGTGAATTTTGAAGGAGCCAGTCTAGTTCTTGTTTGGTATATGGAACTATAGCTTTAGTGGGGTGGCAGCCAAAAAGCTTCACCGAAGTTTCACATCCTTGAAACAGGAGTTTCACCACAAGGTGGGGGTAGGTGGCTAAAACTTTGGAGGGTGAGGACGGGAGATGGATCCAAAAAAGAGGGGCCGACTGCCACAAAACAGCGGTAGGGGCGAAGGCGGTGGGACAAACAACAAGAAAAAGGGGTTGAGACTGATCAAAATAGGAAATAAACTGATTCTGGATGGCTAAGTTAACAAAGGATAAGGCTTCTTGTGCCTGAGGGGTAAGGGAGCGAGGACTGTTAGGGTTAGAGTCACCCTTCAGGGTATCAAAAAGAGGTTTTAGGGTACCCGTGGGGATGTTGAGATAAGGTCTGAGCCAATTGATGTCCCCAAGTAAGGTTTGGAAATCATTAAGAGTCTTAAGGTGGTGTGTACGAATCTGGACCTTTTGGGTTTTAATTTGGTTGGGGAGTAACTCGAAACCAAGGAAAAGTTGAGGGGGGTGAATTTGAATTTTATCCTTAGAGATTTGAAAACCGCGGGTTTGTAGGGTAGATATTATATCAGTGGCAGCTCTTTATTGGCTCAGCAAAACGATTATATACTGTTATCCCAGGGGGAAGGTTCAGCAAGCTTATTGGACAGTTCAAACAAATCTTCTACCAATCACATGAGTCACTCAAGCATTTAACCATAAAGGGACAAAGCATTTATCAGCATACAGCAATCAGTATTTTACCAGATATGGGGAGGGGTAAGTGGGAAGGCGTACATCAACAGTTAACCCTATGCGATCCTTAACTTCACAATCCCTAGGGGCAAGCAGGACAGGGAAATACCACCTGCTTCCTGCTCCAGATCCCGTGACCCTGTGGTTAGCACAAAGGGCTATTCTTTCTGTAAGATTTCCTGTTTGCCCAGGGGCTAGACCTGCCAAAAGTCACGTATATAGTCTAGTGGGATTTTTCCACCGAGGCAAAGGCTAAGGTTGAGGGCATCCATCTTGTGCAGGCCCAAGCAGTCTCTCACACATTGTCTCTTTCTGGGACATCTTTGAGAATATTTTTGAGTGCTTGTTTGGCGATTATTCATGTCTTAAGGTGTTTTGTTTTTTATGACATGGAAAGACCTTATTTTTCCATCAATTTTGAAAGATAATTTTGCAGAGAATATCAGTTTGGGTAGAACTTTGTTTTTCTTTAGGACTTAAAACACTTCACTCCAAACTTATCTGGCCTTTAAGATTTATGTTTAGAAGCCTGCTGTAATTCTAACAGGTATACCTGTTCATAAGTGATTTCTTTTCTCTAATAACTTTTAAAATTCTATCCTTGTGTTGTACTTCTGGGAATTTAACTATGATGTGTTATAAACAAGTTCTTTTTGGTCGTGGTTATTTGTGGTATTATTGTTTCACTTATCTGCATGTTAATTCTTTCCCCATACTGGAAAATTCTCTATTATTTTAGTAAATAAGTTTTTTATGCTGTCTGGGCTGTCTTCTGATTTTTCACCAATTCCATTTAATCTTAGACTGGGCTCCTTCATATCATATGGTAATTGGTGGATCTATTTTTCATATTCTCTCTCTGTTCTTCTTCTTTTTTTTTTGTAGTGCACGCTGGCCTTGAACTCACTTTGTAGACCAGGCTGGCCTCAAATGGCAATCCTGTTTCAACCTCCTGAATTCTGGGATAACAGGCATACTCCACTACACCTGGCTCTCTTTTTGTTTTTAAGGTATCTCTGAGTATATTGTCTTTGACATTAGTCCTGTCTTCTAGTTCTAACACTTGGTCCTCACGCTGATCACTTCTGCTGCCCATACTTTCAATAGAGGTTTTAATTTCCTGGATTTATGTTTGGTACCTTTTTATGAACTCTAAATCTTTACCAAACTGGTCATTCATTTTTTTGTATTATTTTGTTTAAATCATCTAGCTTTTTATTAATGTCTTCTGTAAACTCACCATTTTATTTATTAAGTCCATTAACAGTTTAGTTATATTTTCTTTGAGTTCACTGAGCACCTTATCAATCTCAAAAAAAATTTCCTTTGTTACGCTTTTGAATAATACAGCTGTGTGGCTTTTGATTTTATTCCTTTGGTGTCCCGTGGATCAAATTTGGTAGAATTAGTTCTTGGAAGCATTTTGTTGCCTTGTCTTCTGTCTTACTCTTCCCTCATTGCTGAGACAAAACACCCAGTACCCCAAATTAAAGGGGAAAGGGTTTATTTAGCTCAGTCTGTAGAGATTTCAGTAATCAACTAACTCCAAGGCATGGTGGCGTGGCAGACAGGGCTTGTAGAGGAGAAGCAGTTCTTAAACAATTACCCCCTTCCCAAAGTAGCTCCTGATTAAACCCTCACAAATATGGTGGGTACTACTCTGGATTTCTTCTCCAACGCTAGCCTGCCACGTAGAAGCAGGCACTTTTGGAGTAAAACTCTACACTGTTTTTGGAGTTTATGTAGCTACACATTTCTTGGGGCTAGTAATGCTGTGGGTCCACTGTTTCTCTCTGCAGCTGCCAGCTTTCCAGACTTCTCATGTGTCAGTAAGAAAGGTGTCCCTTCCTAGGTGCTGGTGTGAGCTCTCAGACTGCTTCTTTTTTTTTTTTTTTTTTTTTTT
>NW_022900914.1:33087316-33098198 GCF_012274545.1 Fukomys damarensis | reverse complement strand
TTTTTTTTTTTTTTTTTTTTTTTTTTTTGAGTCTGGGTCTCACTATGTAGCTCAGGCTTGCCTTGAACTCACTATGTAGCCCAGGCTGACCCCTGACTCGCAGCCATCCTTCTGCCTCAGCCTCCCCAGTGCTGGCATTACAGGTGTGCAGCACCATGCCCGGTGACTGCTTCATTCTTTTCTACATGTTGTACTCTTATTTCTCTAGCTTTTTTGTAGTTTCTAGTTTACCTGTCAGCTCCCTCTCAATTCTCGGAGATCTACTTTTTTTTTTCTTCCTCTTCATCAAGTTATGTAGGTGTCTTTATTCTTGGTGCTGGAGAAGCTGTATTTTTGCTACTCCACATTTTTTCTCTTCCTGCATTATTCATCTCTTAAACTTCACAATTACTTTGTTATCTCCTCACTTGTGTGTGACCTATAGGTAGAATTTACAGGTTACATATGCCATTTCAGATAACCAGATATTACTTATATTGCCAAATATCATAAAATCAGTTTCAGAGTTTTTAAAAATCATAGCCTTGCTTTTAACAGTGAAAATATTCTGTAGTCTGGTCCACAGTTAAATAAATTGTGAAATGTCGTGCCATGAAATACCATACAATATTTAGAAGTTGTTTTTGAAAACATTTAACACATGGAAAATGTTTCCAATATTAAGTGAAAATTTAGAATACACAACTGAATTTAGAATTTGATCCTGAGCTGGGATATAGCTCAGTAGTAACGTGCTTGCCTCTAGCTCCACATTAAAAAAAAGAAGTAGAATTTGATTATAATTTAAATAACAATTGAAATATATTGCAATATTGGATGTTTGGGTAGTAAGATTCTGGATGAATTTTGTTTTCTTCACTAACTTTCTTTGGTTTATTTTATTTTACATACATATTTTTTCTGTACTGGGGATTGAATTCAGGCAGTGTTGAACTACATCCTCAGGTCTTTCTATCTGATTATTTTAAGGTGAGTTCTCACCAAGTTGTCCAGGCTGGCCTTGAATTTGAGATCCTCTTGTCAAGCCTCCCAGGTAGCTGTGATTACAGCCATCACCACCATACCAGGACTATATTTCCCAAATTTCTTACCATGGACATATACTTCTGTAATTGGAGGGAAGTTATAGTGTTTTAACTTGCCAGACATTTTAAGCAAGCCAAGGTTTCTGTCTGATATTAATGTGAGTAGATCTTAGGTACCCTCTTTTGTATCCAACTTCAGTTGGATAATAATTCTTCACTAAAAGCAACATAATAAATCTGCTTGAGTACCATACTCTGAAAGTTACTGGTGTGTGACATCATTAATGAATAGGTTTTTTGTTTTTTGTGGGGCTGGACATTGAATGCAAGGCCTCATACCTTGAGATACATCCCCAACCTTGATGGATAGAATTTAACAGAAGTCTTACTTCTTACTTTTCAGTTAGTTCTTTCATATTAAGGATGAGAATTGTAATAAAATTTATCATTAAAAACTAAGGATAGCAAGGAAGGAAATTATAATGATCAGAGCAGAAATTAATAAAATTGACCCTATAATTTCCTTCCTTGCATTAGCTTTGGATTTGTATTGTTCTTGTTTTTGCATAGCTCTGAGGTACATGATTTAGCTGTTTATGTGAACTTACTCTGTTTTTCAGATGTGGACATTCCCAGCTATAAACTTGACTCTTAGGACTGCTTTCATTGTGTCCCGTAGGTTCTGGTATGTTGTGCCTTTGTCATTTGACTCTGAGAACTCTAGTTTCTTCCTTGATTTCTTCAGTGACCTATTGATTATTAAAGAATGTATTTTTAAATTTTCATATTTTTGCATAGTTTCTGTGGTTTATTTTGCCATTGATTTTTGGTGTCTTTGCATTAATGTCTGATAATATACATGGAACAAATTTTTTCTTTGGTACCAGGAATCAAGCTCAGGACCTTGTACTACATGGGACAATGTTAATGCTTTTGCATATATTAAAGCTAAAAACTGCTTTTGTATTTTATCAGCAAAAAAAAAAAAAGAACTAACGATAGCTATTGTATCTTGGATGACTGTGACTAGGCCAAGTAGGCACTGGGGTAGAGAAGTATTTAACCTTATTTGTTACATGCAAAGAATTAAAACTTAATTTTCCCACATGCAGCAAATTAATAAAACATTAAATCTCCTATTAGAAAGCATTGAATTTCAGTGACTTTTTCTTTAATCCTTACAATTACTATTAAAATGTGATATAAAAATTTAAAAGTTTTTGGGTGTAGCTCAGTGATAGAGTGTTTGTATAGCTTGTACAAGGCTCTGAGTTTGATTCTCAGCACTGCTACAAAATAAATAAAAAAGAAAATTGGGCATGGTAGTGCATGCCTCCCAGGAGGCCAATGCAGAAGGATCACTGCAAGTTAGAGGCCAGCTTTTGCTATGTAGTAAGTTCAAAGTCAACCTGAACTAATAGCAAGACCCTATCTCAAAAAACAAAAATAAATAAGTAAATAAATGGAAGTGTTGATTTAAAATAAGAAATAATAAATTATATGATATATATATGCGACGTTGTATTTGGTTAGAAAGGAACAAGTTCTTAATTGGCCAGTATTTGGTATTTCTGAGATCAGATGAGATTGGGCATGTTCAGGGTGGTATGGCCATAGACCAATATTTGGTATTTCTGTTCCCAGTATTGTAGCATGTATCGGTAGAATAGAAGAGACATTTTAATCCATGGACCAAAATATTTATCCATGGAAAAATTTTTTCTGAAAATAAATATACATTTTTAGATTAATATTTGATTTATGCTTTTAATCCCTTAGAATAATTTATGATCTCTTTTTTTCCTTCAGGCTTATCAAAGTTTTGGCTTTTTGCAAGAACTGGTCAAGATTTAATGTTCCTCTGGTGAAAGTGTGCATACTGTGACTTATGTCGGCCCAAGAAATACATAAACATGCTGTTCTCCCTCCTATCATTAGCAGAAGTGACAAGGAATTTTTGGAAAGTATGCAAAGATACATAATTACGGAAACTGAAAGTGTGGGCTGTAATGAGAAAGGACCTGCTGATGAATATTATATCATATACAGAAATGTTTTTGATAAGGTATTACAATGCTCTTGAGAATATTAAGTTTTTGCCCCCTTATATTCCTGCCTTACTAATAACAATGCTTGTTATACTATGTTCTGCTGGCCGTTCTTCAGAAGTTCATCCAACTTTTCTGAAAGAGATGAATGGGGAAAATGCAATGTTGGATTTATATTACCTGCTAATAAGAGTTTTCTTATTTTAGCTTACAAGTTAATTTATTTATTTATTTTTATTTTTTGGTGGTACTGAGGGTTGAACCCATGGCCTTCAGACTAAGCTACATCCCCTGCTTGGTAAACAAGGGGTTTGACTGAATTTACAGGATATACTAATGGAGATCAGATTAAAGAGTACTGAATATTGGATTTTGCTCTTTAAAATTTTATAAATAACTTTTTCCTTATAAACAACTACATATTTCCCATTGATTCTAATTATTTTGCCTTAAAAAAACAAAACAAAACAAAAACCTCCTTTGAAAGAGGCCCTGACAGTAAACCAAGTGATGTCAGTATCCTTTCCTCTTTGCCTAGAGCAAGTGCTTACCTTCAGACTTTGGTAAACTATTGGTCTCTGAGTAAAACAGACAAAACAGAAAATCAGCCTTTTGTTTAATTTTTAAATATGACATTATAACTCTTACTTCTTCTCTAAATAAAAACCTAGTGTGCATAGCCAAGTGTGGTGGTACATTCCTGTAATCCTAACACTCTAGGAGGCCCAGGCAGAGAGATTACAAGTTCTAACCCAAACTGGATAATTCAGTGATACTCTGTCTCAAAATAAAAAATAAAATGGGCTGGGGATGTAGCTCAATGCAAAGGTCCTGGGTTCAATTTCCAGTGGCAAAAACAGAAACAAAACTTCAAGTGCCTCACTCTAGGAAAAATAGGATGTGACGTCATGTTATATATCTACAAGCAGAATTAAGAAAATTGTATAAAATAGAGAAAAGGCATCTTCACTCCTCCTAAATCATCCAGAAAAATCTGTCTTTTGGAATTGGTACATTAGCAGATTATCTTCACTTTATATGTTCTGATGATCACTGGTATTGACGATCACTGTTGGTCTTTTAGTTATTAAGGAATATTGGGTGAATGTTTAAATAAAGGGAGTACCTTGAATAGGTTTCATAAATATCAGGAGTCATGCTGAGACTTCTTGTGTGAAATCAGCAAAGGAAATTATGTAAACTGCTTATCTTTGCATGCCTGAATGCTGACTTGTCAGAACTTTTCTTACCTGAAGAGCTGTCTGCTTTAAATTAGTATATAGTGAAATCGTTTTTCATTTGGTGCTGGTAAATTTAATTCTTAGAGAAAATACATGGCATTCTATAATCCTTCTTTTCTCTCCTCCAGGATTTCTATCTGGACTGTTTGTGCATTGTGTAACTATAAGTTGTACATTTTGACACTGTAAATAACTCTATTCTTCAGGACTGAGAGGAAATCTGAAATAGAAATGATTTGATACTTCTAGAAGAGAATAACTTTTCTTCTATCTTCTTTTTCATTTTCACATGATACCAGCAATTTTTTTTTTTTTTTTTTTGGTACCAGGGATTGAACTTGGGTCCTTGTACTTGCAAGGCAGGCACCAGAACCACTAAGCTAAATCCCTGGCCCAAGCACATTTCATTTTTAAAAATTCATTAAGTTTATTGATTCATTTTAGGTATACAATGTGATGACATTCATCATTGGAAATTTATACCTGCACATTATATATCATGTCCCCTCCCCCGCCATTTCCCTGCCCTCCCTTTAACCCCTCCACCCCTCCCTATTTACAAAGACTTTGTTTCCGTTTTTTTCCTTTCCCTTCTTTCCTTTCCCTTAGCACCTTTTATTGTTAACAATCTGATTTAATTGATTTGTCTTCTGTGATACTGTTTCTCTCTTGGAAGGATCTAGTTGGGCAGAAGATAAAAGTTTCAACTTAACATCTCTGGATACTGGGAACTGGAGAACAAATATCAAAACAAATTATGTTTGAAGTAATTTGGCTTAGAGATGTCTGAATCAAAGCAGAGAGGGCCTGAGATTCATACAAAGAGTTGATTATAGAATGAGTCCGTGATCTAGTAAGCAAAGAAGACCAAAGCTAGAAGAGCCTATAGAATGGATTCTTATATAGGCAACTGGATTCTAGAATAAATCCAATCTAATGTTCCAGCTATTACTGCCATGAAGGAATGGGGGTTCCACATTGGTAAACTTTTTATCATTTTCAAGAGAAGATGAAAATAAGATTTTTCTAAATTTTAGAATATTTCATAGGTTAGTTGAAATTGCCAGCTGTATCCTACCTGTGACATATGAGTTTGCATTCTCTATTTTAATGTATTTTCTGTGTATTTTCAAAGGTATCCATGAGTGTTCTTCTGAAATCTGTTTCTTCTAGAAAACTGATATGGAAGCTGATTGTTGGAGCACATCACAGGGGTACATGAAATAGAGGAAGGCCAGGAATAGCAAGTTGCTTAATTGGGAAAACACAAATAGTGACCTCTATTTTATTACTGAATTGTATTTTGATTTGGGTGGATAGTAGTATGATATCAAATAAAGAACCTGTATCTTCTACTTAAATATCTTCTGGTACTTGGCACTGAGTAATCTGTCTCTCTATCCATCCATCCATCCATCCATCTGTCCATCCATCCCCAGGGCCTTTACACTGACCTACATCACAGCCCTTTTTGATTTTTGAGACAGGGTCAGACTAGGTTGCCAAGTTCCCCAGGTGGACTTGAATTTAGGATCCTCCTGTCTCATCTTCCAAGGGGTAGGATTATAGGCAGGTGGTATGCCACCATGTCATTTCCTTATTTTGTATCTTGATAGGTCAAGTGTCTTCCTGGATAACTTTTTCTAGATATTGTCTAGCTAAAGGTAACCAGAGTGGATACCAGACACTAGAAATGTAGTAGGGGTTCATAGAAAATTTTGATCACTTCTGTTCCTTATGTACACTAATCTGTTCCTTATGTACACCTAAGATCTATGCTCTTAAATCCTCATGAGCAAAATTTGGCAACCATAAATTATGACATTTCTGTTTTAAAAAAATTTTTGATGATTAATTTTTGCATGGATAATGCATATATAAGATTAAGGAAAAAAGAAAGCCAACGCAGGAGAGTATATGAAGGAAGTTTAGGCCCTTCTCATCTCAGACCTTTTCCTTCTCTTCAGGCACACCCCCGTCTTTTGTTACTCTTTCTTCTATTATTTTCTTCTGTTATTCTTCCTGAGTATTCTTTGCCTAACACCATTGGAAGCCATAAATGTATAGTGATGAGAGGTTTCTTACAGTTTTATTTACATCTCGGAGGTAGAAATGCAATTAGGAATTGAGAGTATTGCTTAACCAATATGAGTTGATAGGTTAGAAAAATAGGTGAAGGGAGTTCAGGCTCTTAAGGTTTAAATGAACTCAGAGATTAGATTTGGAGCGAGTAAGAGAAGATATGTAATTTAAAAATCAAGAATTGTGAAAACTAGATTTGGTGTTAGATTTTTTTGTTTGTTTATTTTTTAAGACAGGGTCTCACTATTATAATCTAGGCTTGAACTCTGTATAAACAGGCTGGCTTTGAATTCAAGATAATCCTCCTTCAACCTTCTGAGTACTAGTCATTTTTAAATTTGCTGGAAAACTTTTAGATATCTATTTATTAATTGTGTTTCATTTTAAAAAAATCTGTAATTGTTTGAAAAGCTTTTGATCTATATACTTTCAGAAAAGATTCATTACCGTAGTCAGAAAAAAAATCGTATTTCAGGTCATAGAGTATGTTACCGCATACAAATCCATTCTTACTTCAATCAAAAAAGAATATGATGCCTTTATTGAGACAATAAAGAAGAGCCAGAGAACTGCATTTTGTCTTCATGGAAAACTTAAGGCTTTGGCAGCAGAGCCTACAGCTTTGGTATATCACCAGAGAAGAACAATCCAACTCAAGGAAAAGTGAGTAAATTAGTAAGTAGTCCAAAAGGTGATGATTATTACTTAATCACAATAACCAGTCAGTATAACTTTAACCAGTGGTTCATAGTCTTTTTAATTTCATGTAAGATTTAAAAGCCATATTTTATGTTATCTTCTGCTTCCAATTTTTTATGTATTTTAAGTAAAATGTTATTTTTGTTTGAAAATTTTATGATACCTTTTACTATAAGTGGAGGCAAATGGTGGTATAATAAAATGAGAGATGCAGATAATTTCTTGCATGGAAGATTTGATAATTTCCTGATTATTGTCTGAAATACTTAATCCTGTAATACATAAAGATAAGTAACCTACTGAAGAGAATAAAGTGTTCACTCTTGTTGAGTAGTCTTATGTTTTCAGTGTTACTTTTAGCAAATGTTAAATTATTTGTGTAGATGATTTCAAATTAACTTGGAAAATTGTGTACTTTTACTTCCATTTCTGATAATATGGCTGCCTAGATTTTGGAATAGATTTTCCTGGAGAAAAATGCTACCTAAAATGTTTTTAAAAAGCCTCCCTAAAAGCATAAACTGAATAACTGATAATGTGAAATAGGAATAAAAGATACTAAGGGGCAGGGGAAATGAGAAGGGGTGGGGAAAGGAAAGAAGGGAAAGGAAAAAAATATGAGATAAGAAATAAATGGAAATAGGGCCTGGGATTTAGCTCAGTGGTGCCACTGCCTGCCTTACAAGCTCAAGGCCTAGGAGTTTGATCCCTGGTACAAAAAAAAAAAAGAAAGAAAGAAATGGAAACAAAGATTTTGCACATAGGGAAGGGTGGAGGGGTTGAAGGGAGGACAGGAGAATGGGGAAAAAGTAGGAACCAAAGAGATATGTTCCCTATGATCAGTGTAACTATATTAAGGTTAGAGTTAGGGTTAGGGCCAGGGATTTAGCTCAGTGGTTCTGCTGCCTGCCTTGCAAGCACAAGGTCTGGAGTTCAATCCCCAGCATGTCCCCCACCCCCAAAAAGCAGAAGTTGGCAGCAGTTATCAACTAAGAAAGTGATTATTTCTCTTTAGTTTTGGTACTGGGGATTGAGCCCAGGTTTGAACCTAAGGTCTCATATTCAGTCACATCCCCAGTTCTGTTTTATTACTTTTTGAAACAAGATTCAATTTGCCTAGGCTGGGCTCAAATTTGTGACCCTCCTGCCTCAGCCTCCTGAGTAGCTGGGATTATAGGTGTGTGCCATCATGCTTGTTGAGAGATTAGGTTTTAATTTGAAAGAAAAACTGTGTCTTATTTATTGACAAAGGTTATCAAACTCAGGCTTCACTGAACTTTTTTTCAACTAGGCTTGATTTTTGAACTTTCATATTCACCTGGTACTATTCAGATTTAGCAAGAGTCCTGTCAGGTTGTTTTAGGCAGAACTCCCACCTCTTGATATGTGGTCATTTTCAGTGTTTGACCCCACATGTTGACGATCCCCTTGGGCTGCCATCCAAGGAATCCAGGGCTAGGTCATTTTATCTGCAATCTCTCCTTCCAGTGTTTCCTCTTAGTAATTTTCCACCTGCTCCTTCTTGACTACAAACTCCCACTTGGCAAAACTGTATTTGGAGTTGAGCTCAGTCTTCCTCCCCCACCACAAAACCCTATCACGTTTGTTGCCATAGCCCCTCTTGCTTCAATAGTCATCTTTACCTTGTTTTAGCAATTGTGATGAATTATTTTCCTGTAACAGTATGTAATTTACTTTAATCTGTTATTTCCTAATTTATTTTAATCTGCTATTTCTCCTTTATGCCTGTAAAGTGAGGACATACATTTCAAATAATCCTTAAAACAAAGTTTTTAGCTAGGCACAGTGGCACACGCCTGTAATTCCAGCTACCTGAGAGGCCGAGGTAGAAGGACTAGGAATTCAAGACCAGTCTAGGCATCACACCAAGACGTTGTCTCAAATACAAAAAAATAAACAAATGGACAAATAAAACAAGAAAGTGAGGAGAAAGGGGGAAGGAAGGAATAAATAAATGACTGAAGGGAGGAATTTGTACTAATTTTAGATTTTTAAGATTCTCTTCTGAATGAACTTAATTTTACCTCAGAGAAGTGATGTCCTTCCTCTAGTTCTAGGATCACTGTTACTGCATTTGGCTGAATAAAGATCCTCAGAAATACCAGGTTCTATTCCCTGTAACTTGTAATTTTTAACTTTATTTGAAAAATGGTCTTTGCACATATAAGTGAATTAAGGCTTGTGAGGTATGGAAATTAAGCAGATGGGCCCTAGACCCAATCATGAGTACCCTTTTAAGAGGGATCTTGGACACAGGGATAAAAGGCAATGTGACTGTGGAGAAAATGATTGAAGTTTTGCATCTACAGAATTTTTGCAGCCCTCAGAGGCTATCAGAGGCAGGGAACAGATTTTCTCCCAGAGCTTCCAGAGGAAGCACAGCCTATAAAATTTTACTTTGGTCTGGTAATACTGATTTTGTGTTTCTGTACTCCAGCATAGTGAGGCAATAATTTCCATTATTTTTAAGTCACTAAGTTTGTATTGATTTTTATAATAGCCACAGAAAACTAGTACAGTTATTTACAAAAACAGTTTTTAAATTGCAAAAGTAACTTTTAACTACAAGGAATAGATAGTATTTTGAAGTGAGATTATGTTTAACACTTTTGAATTTACTAGGGGATTAATAATTGTTGTGTTAGATTTTACTGATGTTCTGAAAGAAAATACTTCCATATTTGTAAATTTAACTTTTTTAGGATATTGTTTCCTAAACTTCTACCTACTTGATATGATTCAAAATAATTAACCAAAATAATGACTTAACCTGTTTTATTTTAAATCTCATGACTCAAGAATTAAGTTAGTTGAAAGGAACATTCAGAATGCCTTTCTGTTTTTTCAGAATAAGGATTATTAAAAATAATTCCTTGAAGATTCAATTGCAAATAGATCAAGTGAAACAGCTTAGGGCAGAGTATGATGCGAAAGAAGTAAAATACTGTACTTCCACCAAAGATTCTGCAAAACCTATTCCAGGTACTGTTTCTCATTTTTTAAATTTATTTATTTATTTATTTATTTATTTATATATTTGGTACTGGGGATCGAACTTGGGTCCTTGTTCTTATGAAGCAGGTGGCGGAACCACTGAGCTAAATCCCTGATCCCTGTTTCTCATTTAAAATGTTTACTTTAAATCCTAGTTATTTCCAGTTACTACCTATTACAAAGTAATGTAATTGTACTTTTATATGATCACTATCCAGTTGTATGTTGTACAAACTACTTTAGTAAGGGTTTTTAGGTTGACACACCGGAAACAGAAAACTTTAAACAACCCTGAAAGATCACATGAGTTCCAATTTGGCTGAATTAAGTGTAGTTTATTTATCAACTTTGGCATCATTGGGAACCAGTTAGAATGCAAATTATTGGACCTCACTGCAGACATACCATGTAAGGAACTAGGTGTTTGAGTCTAAGTATTTTAAAAAGTTGTAGTTATTTTGAGAACACCAAGGTATAATGTGGAAAAACTGTAGTGCATTAAGTTTTGAGGACTATTATTATTATTTTTAAAATTAATTTTATTGGTACATTTTAGGAATATAATATAATTACATTCATCATTGGAAATTGCCCTTTTGGGGGACTATTACTGATTCATGTTGATATTAGCATTCGCTGGTTTCACAACTGTAGTATAATATAGTATTACCACATTTTAAGAAAGTGGGAGATTTAGCTCAGTAGTCCTGCCATCTGCCTTGCAAGCACGAGATCCCAAATTCAATCCCTGGTACCAAAAAAAAAAAAAAAA
>NW_022900914.1:33049074-33087148 GCF_012274545.1 Fukomys damarensis | reverse complement strand
AAAAAAAAAAAAAAAAAAAAGAAACTGGAGCATATCCTGGAATTTATCCAGGATTTGAAGAAGTTTGTGTGATGAATGTATAGATAAATATTTACCATGGAAAAATAAAGACTTTGAGAATAGATAGTGGCATTAAAAATTTAAATATACTTGGTTAAGCTGAGTGGTGGTGCATGTCTGTAATCTCGGTGCGCTGCAAGGCTGAGGTCAGAGGACTACAGTTTCAAACCTAGTCTGGCCAGTTTAGTGACTTAGCAAGATCCTGTCTCCAAAAAACACATGCTGTTGATGTAGCTCAGTGGAAAGTCCTGGGTTCAATTCCCAGTATGGGTAGAGCTGGTTGTGGTGGTGGTGGTGCTAAGAAAAATCAATAAGTGGAACTTTGAGGAAGCCAGATGTAGTCTAATGGGAGAAGTTATACCTTGGAGCTGCTCTATCCTAGAGGATTTTAACTAAGTTTGAATGATCATCTTGCATTTGGTGAAAGAGGGGATTAGATTTACTTTCAAACATACAACTGGATAGTGATCATAAAATTGTGACTAACAAACTCAAAATGAGACATATATGAGAAAGTGCAGAAAAACTGCTAAATTGACTAAACATTGAGAAGATTTTGGACAAGAGAATGATTAAAATCTAGTAGGATTAATCGAGGGGGACTTCTGAAGGAGGAAATTTTGAGATATGGCTTAAAGTCAATAATCAACCCAGATGAGAAAGGAAGGCATTTGAGCATTTGACTGTGTGTGTGTGTGTGTGTGTGTGTGTGTGTGTGTGTGTGTGTGTGTGTGATAATGAATACAGGGGAAAGAGAGAGAGGCAGAGGTCACTAAAGATTTGACAGGTGTTTGTAAATTTTGTGTTAGAAAAAAAATTGATTATTCTGAGGCTTAGCCATAGAAGAATAATGGGAGGTTAAGTTAGAGGAAAATCTGTTGGTTAAATCCTCAGTTTTTAGGCAGGGGTCTTCATGTTATTGAATAAGATATATTTAAGGGTTTTCATACTATGTTGCTGAGATCATTAAATTTTTTCAAATGCATCTCAGAACAGTCAGTCTCCTCTGAGTTGTCACTGATGATATTTAAAACTTCTAGCCACTTTCACTTTTGTGCTTTTATACTTAATTCAGTAAGGAACAAGGTCTGACCTGTCTTTCTAAGACACCATTTGGGCATAAAAATCCTGCATGTGGCTTGTTGTATCAGTCAGTGCTCACTAGAGGAACACAGTTAATGTAAGATATATTAAATAATATGTGTAAGGCTTTACAAGGTAGGCTTACGGTAGTCATCTGCAGAATCAGGTGTGAAAGAATGTACAAGTTAAAGGCTGGGAGCTCACTGTGCGAGTTTGTATCAGGAAGTCTGCACTGAAAGGCTGAAGAGTCTGAGCTGGAAGGCTGGAGTCTGTGATGGAACCCTGGTGAGGATGTCCAATGGCAATGATGATGAAGACCTGAGCCTCTCTGAAGAAACAGAAATGATACTTCCTTCTTCTGTTTATTTATTCTATCCAGGCTACAAACCTATTGGTTGGTGCCACTCTCACTCAGGATGGGTCTTCCCTCCTCATTTAGTCCATTATTTGGACACATCCAGAACTACACTATGTCAATCAGCTAGGTATTTCTTACTCAAATTGACACAACAGTTAACTATCACACTGGACCTGTTTTGATTGTTTCTTTTTCCCCCACAGGTATGACTCTCCATGAATCTGTTAGTTTAGATGCTCTCAGTAAATATATGAAACATCTTGAAGATAGGTATGCAGAAATTAAACGATCTATGACAATAAAATATATACCAGCTCAAAAGAAGGCTGAATTAGATGAGGAAATGATTGTGTTATTAAAAAGGCGAGATGTAGCTGAAAATCTGAACAAAGAATTACAGTTTTGGTATGTAAATTGATTGTATACTTTTTAAAGTTTGATGATTTTATTTGTATTTATTTTCATATTCCACCATTTGATTTTAGGCTCAGTATGTTGTTGATGTTTTTGTCTTTGTAGTTATCAAAGACTGCAGATTGTTTCAGATGCACTTACTTCATGGGTAAAATCTGATATGAGCAGCTCATTTCAAGACTTCGTGGGCCAAATTAAAAAAACCAAAGGTTCAAGTCTGCCTGCCTGCCTGCCTGCCTGTCTAACTATCTGTTTATCTATCTGTGTAATTTTTTCCCCAGCACTGCAGATTGAAATAAGGGCCTTTTACATGGTAGGCAAGCACTTTGTCAATGAACAATATCCCCCAACTTCCTCTCTTTTTAAAAAATTTTGTGGTAGGGTCTTACTAAATTACCCCAGCTATTATGAACTTGTGATCCTCCTGCCTTAGCCTCTAAAGTACTTGGGTTTATAGGTATGTAACACCATGCCTGGCTTGTCTGTATTTTTTTAATAGCACAAATAGTGGGAAATATTGTTCCCCAGAAAGCTTAAAGAATGAGGTTTCCCTAGGCTGAGTTTAAAGAAAACTGTTAGTTCTCTGTTAGTCTTTCAGTTTCTTCCTTCCCTAGCTGGCAGATTATTGGTAAAAATCAGATTTGTCAAAGAGAAATGCCTGAAACACAGAGGAAAGTGACGGGGAGGCCAGTTGGTGGGCTGGGGATTTAGCTCAGTGGTGTTGATGCCTGCCTTGCAAATGCAAGGTCCTGAGTTCGATCCCTGGTACCACCCCACCCCCCAAAAAAGAGGTTGATATTGTTTGAAATCAGAAGCTATAATTGTTGGTATTAAAATGCGTGTTTTTTTCTATAAATAAGTAACCTCAGATATGGTGATCCTTTCAGTATTTACAGGTGACCAAGGCATTGTTGAAGAACTGCTTGAAGATCCAAGCAGGGCAAAAGATGCTGAAATTATGCTTTACTACATTGAAAGGCAAATATTTTTAAATCTTCAGTTTTCCATATTTAGGTGACTGTATATGTTTATTTGGTATACTTTTAAAAAAAATTTTGAGATAGGATCCTGCCATGTCCTTGAAGCTATCATCCAATTTGAGATCTAATCTCAGCCTCCATCCTCCTGAGCAGAGGGGATTACAAGTGTTTGCCACTGTGTCTTGATGAGTCATAGTTGTCAGCTTTATTATTATATACTTTTTGAGACAGGATCTCGCTATGTAGTTCAAGCTGGGTTTGAACTCACTATATAGCCCATGCTGGCTTCTAACTCATAATGATCCAACCTCCCAAGTGCTGGGATTACAGGAATGTGCCCCACACCTGGCTAGTTGTCAGCTTTTATATCTTTAAACTTTTAGCTGACAATTAGAAAATAAATTAGAGGTTTTTTCATAAATGCTTTGTGAGAAAAAAAACTAGAGTATAGGAGACAAGAGGATTGTAGTGTTTGTTGGTATAAACTTTATTTGTATCTTTATTGGACTCCCTATCAACTTGATGTTATTAAATGTTTTTGAGAATATTTTCTTGATTCACATTATCCTAGCCAATTCAGTATTTTTTCCTCATTATTTCTATTGTATATTTTTTTTCTTTTATTGAGTTTATTGGTACATTTTAGGTATACAATACAGTTACATTCATTATTGGGATCTTGTACCTTTACATGACAGGTCTTGGTTCTCATTTTTTCCCCTTGTCCCTGCCCTCCCTTCACCCCCTCCTCTCCTCCCCATTTAAAAATACTTTGTTTCCATTTTTTCATTTTCTCATATTTTTTCCCTTATTACCTTTCCCCTACCCTTGCCACTTTCCCTACACCTTTAGCCCTTTTCTTCCCATTTCACATTGTCAATTATCCCATTAGGATCTTGTGCACTATTATAGTTTTTCACACCAGAGAAACTATTCAGTATTTACATGTGTGACTTATTTATTTCACTTAGGAGTATATCCTCAATATGTATCCATTTTCCTATGAATGAGTCTAATTTCTCATTCTTTATGACTGAGTAGTATTCCCTTTTATAGA
Source organism: Fukomys damarensis (assembly GCF_012274545.1). NCBI lineage: Eukaryota > Metazoa > Chordata > Mammalia > Rodentia > Bathyergidae > Fukomys > Fukomys damarensis. Next base: position 33,083,196 of record NW_022900914.1, on the reverse strand, counting down.
AAAACCACATCTTCTTTATCCAATCTTAACTGATGGGCAAATGGGCTGTTTCCAAGTTTTAGCTATTACAGACTGTGCTGCTATAAACATAGATGTGCATATATTACTCTGGTATGATTTTTTTAATTCTTTTGGAAAGATACCCAGCAGAGGGATGGCTGGGTCAAGTGGAACCTCTAGTCCCAGCTCTTTGAGGTATCTCCATATTGATTTCCATAGTGGTTGCACCAGTCTGCTCTCCCACCAACAATGGAGAAGGGTTCCTTTCTCCCCACAACCCTGCAGTAGCACGGGAACTTGCAGAAAGAATCAACAACTGGGATCTCATCTTATTAAAAAGCTTTTGCACCGCAAAAGAAACCATCAACAGAACTAAGAGACAACCTACAATGTGAGAAAAAATTTTTACCAGCTTATCCTCAAAGGACTACTATCTAGAATATATAAAGAACTCAAAACAATCAGCCCCCCCAAATATAAAGACCCAATTCAAAAATGGGCATCTGAAATGAACAGACATTTCTCAGACAAAAGAGTAACAGCAGCAAGTAAATATATGAAAAAAATGTTCCACATCACAGATCATTCAAGAGATGCAGATGAAAACAACTCTGAGATTCCACCTCACCCCACAAAGAATGGCTGTTATCAAGAAATCAACCAATTATAAAAGTATAACTTATCAAATGGCTTATTTCTTCCTAATACTTAATTTGTATAATATTTAATGGAGATACAAAGAAGACCAAGACTGTATTATTTAAAATTAATTCATATGCTATAAAGCCAATATTTAATGAACTTATATAATATTCCTAGTCTTTTTTTTTCTAAATTTTTTATTAGTATATGTGTGGAGTACATAGTAAACACATTCATCATGGGGAAATTAGTACATATACATATTGCATCTTGATCATTTTTACTTTCCCTTTCCCTACCTTCTCTCCTATCTCCCCATGTCTCTGCATCCCTTTCCCATCCTTTAAAAAAGTAACTTTGATTCACTGATCCTTTATTTTTTTATTATTTGCTCTGTTTTTTTTTTTTTTTTGAGACAGGGTCTTGCTATATAGTTCCGGCTGGCCTTGAACTCACTGCAATCCTCCTATCTCAGCCTCTTGAGTGCTGGGATTCCAGGTGTGCACCATGGAATGAACACCCAGCTATTTTTTAAAATTATTCTCAGTTTTTTTTATTATTCTCAGTTTCATTAATTTCACTCTGATCTTTTAAATTTCTTTCCTCTATTAGGTTCAGATTGGCTTTATTTGTAAGACCTTGAAATGCTCTACTAGATTATTTATTTGTGATCATGCTATCCTTTTTATGTATGTACTTTTAACTATAAATGTCTCTTTTAGAACTGCTTTTATTTTCTCCTAGGTTTTAATATGTTGTACTTCCATTATTATTTGATTCTTGGAAAGTTTTTATTTCTTCTGTTATCCACTGATAATTCAGTAGTGTATTAGTTAATCTCCATGGGTTTGTATGGTTTCTGTGACTTCTTTTGCTATTGATTTCTAGCTTCATTTCTCTCTGACCCAGTAGTTTACAGGAGATTATTTAAATTTTTTTGTATTATTTAAACATTCTTTATGGCCTAAGATATGGTCAATTTTTTTTTTTTGAGACAGGGTCTCACTATGTAGTTGAGACCTGGAACTCACTGTGTAGCCCAGGCTGGTCTCAAACTCACAGCAATCCTCCTGCCTCAGCCTCCCGAGTGCTGAGATTACAGGTGTGCGCCACCACACCTGGCTGATATGGTCTATTTTGGACAAAAAAATTCCCTGCACTGTTGAGAAAAATTTGTGTTTTGTTGCTGTGGAAAACTATGTAGATATCTGTCAAGTCTATTTGTTCAATGGTATAGTTTAACTCTGATATTTCTTTGTTGATTTTTTTGTTTGGTTGACCTGTTTAATTGTGAAGGTGGGGTATTGAAGTCTCCCATTATGAATATACTGGTGTCTGTCTGTCCTTTTTAAGTCCAGTAGTTTTTGTTGAGTATTTTCTTCAGTGGTGGTTTAGTGGTCATGTATTTCTTCTTCATGGAAAGTCTTTATTTCTCTGTCAATTTTGAAAGCTAATTTTGCAGATATAAAAGTCTGGATTAGCAAGGCGTGGTGGTGCATGCCTGTAATCCCAGCACTCAGGAGGCTGAGGCAGGAGGATCGCTACATAGTGAGTTCCAACTACATAGTGAGACCCTGTCTCAAAAAAACTAAACAAAACAAAAAAAAAGTCTGGGTTGATAGTTGTTATAGGGCATGAAAAATTTCACACTAAACTCTCTTAGCTTTAAAGTTTAAGAAATTAGGGTTACTCCATTATATTGCCCTGAAGTTGACAACAGTTTCTGGCCTTACCTTGTTTTTGCAGTCATTGAAACATAGTAAGATTCAACAAAGCTGCAACAATACCATCCTTAACAATTTAGAAAAAATTACAATAATAATAGATACGAAGACAAATCAAACAATATTGACATACAATAAATAGCTACTAAAAGTAACCACTATACCACCAATAACAATAGGAAAAAATTCTCTAATAATAGTATGGAGTCATCCAAATAGTTAAATATTAATAGAAGCTTACTAGTACTAATAGTAAAAATGGAGGGGATGGGGAAAAGAAAAATGAAAGACATAATATTTGAAAAAGAAAGAAAAGGAGGATGAGGAGAGAAGAGACAATTCAACTAAAGCATAAAAGAAAGTTAATAGGATTAGGTAAAAGTAATAGAAAATCCCTACTATCTCCAACTAGCTTTATGGCCTGTGAGCTCTTGAGGTCCCTCCCTTGCACCAGAGGCCCCTCTGTTTATACAGTTGCCAGGATGTAGCAGTTGTCCAAGCCAAGGTGTACCCTGATGATGTTGGCAGATGGGGAAAGCTTTGTGCTGAAAGTAAGCAATGAAAGGGGCCAAGCAGTCTGTGTGACTTAACTGTCAGCACTTTCATATCCAGCCCCTCAGAAAATCACGTGTCCTTCACAACTGAGCTTGCTGCTGCTTAAACGTCTGAAGGGATCTGTGACTATCCCATCACCTTTGAGTCTGTTTCTTGTGGCTATCTCCCACCCAGTCACCGTGGTAGGGTGAACCCAGAGACCTTGACGTGTAGTTGTTCTGTGCCTTCTGATTCTTGGAGTAGCTGCCTCTTATTCAATACATTCTTTCCCAAAATGGCTTCTGATTATATCACTTCCAAATGTGGCCGATGCTGCAGTGAATTTCTTCTGTAATTCCAGCCTGCCATGTGGAAGGAGTCACTTTCAGAGTAAAATCCCACACTGTATTTGCAGCTTGCAGTAACCATGGGCTTTTCTTAGGGCTACTCACTCCATTGTGTCGCCCTGGGGTTGACAACCCTACCTGGGCTTACCTTGTGTTTGCAGAGAAGGGCTCTTCTGAGGGAGCCAGGGTTACATTCTTGACTGCTTCATTCTTTCCTCTGAATTGTCTTCACTTTCTCCAGTTTCTTTATGGTTTCTGGTTTTCCTTTCAGCACTTTCTTGATTCCTTTGGCTGCTTTTTCTTTTTATCATTTTCCAGATGTCTTGATTCCAGCCTGGAGAGGCTCTTTGCTGCCAGCTTTTACTATTTTAAATCTCTAAAATCCCTAGTTTTACATGTTGAAACAGTTTTTCCTTGCCTATTTGCTTTTTGTTATGATTACTCACTGCAGAAGTGAGTAAAGATAATTTTAAGTGGGCACCAGAGCTGGCATTGTTTCCTTATACTCTATCAACTTTGATATAACACAACCCTTGTTGAGATGGAAGGTTTTATATATTTTGCTTGATATTATGTTAGTGGTTCCTGCTCCTTCACGTGTTCTACATTCATTTGTAATGCTTTGTAAATCTTGTTTGCCATAGATTTATTAATTGTGAGGTCAGAGCTGTATTGAAGACCTTTCAATAGGAAGAGGAGCAGAGGCTTAAGTTACTGAACTGTGATTCTCCTTGTGTTAGTCTGTTAGTTAATTGGAAGTCTGATGCCTGGCAAGGCAACATAGGCTATGTAGGTCACCTCTTGATCTCTACTTTGGCTGACTTTACATTCAATTATTTTTTCTAGAGCTGGGGATTTAGCTCAGTGGTTCCAGTACCAAACAACAACAACAACAACAACAACAACAACAACAACAACAACAACAACAACAAAACTTCTAGGATGAGTTTCTAAGCAAATTGCTCCTCCCCCCATATGCCTTTTCATCTTGAGATAATATAGAGCAAATTCTGAGCTCACTGTAAATTGACTTCAAGTTCTTACTTTCCATTCTCTATGACTTTCTTTAAGTACTACTCTAGGAATAAAAAATAAGAGGTTCAAAATCAGCTGGAAAGTGAGAGTATATGCTAACACAAAACAACCCCATCCCAGAATATTAAAGATTTGAATGAACATCTTACACCATGAATGAATCTAGTTATGGTTTATTCGGATTGCTTTGTTTTTCCTTGGTTTTTTTGAGATAGGTCTCCCTATGTAGTTCAGATTGCCCTGGAACTCACTATGTAGCCCAGGCTGGTCTCGAACTCATAGCAATCCTCCTGCCTCAGCCTCCCGAGTGCTGGGATTACAGGTGTGAGCCACCACACCCGGCAGGATTGCTTTTTGGTTTTCTATATTATGCCACTATTTAATTTGTATTACATATTTCTAATCAGTGTTATTTCTTTTTTGTGCATACCATTATAATGCATTATAAAATGCAATGGTTATAGGTTCAATGAATTAATCGCACTTGGTGAATATGAAAAGGCAGCTTGTTTTGCAGCAAATAGTCCTAAAAGAATTCTTCGAAACATGAATATAATGAATAAATTTAAGGGTAAGTCTTTCTCTTTGAACCTTATATATTGTAAATTATACTTTTTCCCCTTGACAGAATGGAAAGAATATTAACTGAGGGGCTGACAATCTAGGATACAGTCCTATTTGTGCCACTTACTGATTCCTTATCTGTAGCATGACAAGATTTGATTAGATTTTTCTAAATTAAGTTAAGGAAACATTTTGAGTGTATGAAAAGCATGGAGAAAGATGTTTATCCTCATGAATTCATGATGAAGATTTAGTAAATGTTATATCAGATGTGTGGTGATGCACACTTGTAATCCCTGCACTCCTGGGGCTGAGTAGGAGAATTGTGAGTTCAAGTGCAGCCTGGGCTATGTCGTGAGCCCCTATCTCAAAAAAAAAAAAGAAAGAAAGAAAGAAAAAAAGACTAGTTAATGTTTTGTCATATTTGCTCCAGATCCTTTGGAAAATCAACTTTCTTGTGGTAAATTGACAAATATACAATAGACTGTACATACCTAAATATACTGTAAACATACAGTAAGTTTTGACACATGTATGTATCCTACGACATCATCACCCAAAAGTTCCCTCATCCTCCTCAGTAATTCTCTTCCCACTGCTTCCTACTTCTCTTACCCATCTCTTCACAGCCTCTCCTCCAGTCTGCAGGCCACCACTAGTCTCCTTTCATAGAGTAACCACAGGTTAGTTTGCACTTTCTATAATTTTATATAATTCCAGCCATACAGTAGGATATTCTTTTTTGACTTATTACTCTTAAGCATAAACATTTTGAAATTTGTATTGATGGATCTATCAATAATTGATTTCTTTTACTGATGAATAGTATTCCATTGAATGAATATAATCCTTTATCAGCTACATGATTTGCCAATATTTTCTCTTTTCATTCTCTCAAGAATGTCTTTATCTAAGACTAAAAGTTTTTAATTTTTTTTGATGTACAATTTGTGAAAATTTTTTTTTCATGGATCATGATTTTAGTGTCATACCTAAGAAATCTATGCCAAATCCATAAAAAAGTTTTCCTTTTTTTAATAAGAATGTTATAGTTTTCACTTAGGCCTATAATCCACTTTGAATTAGTTTTTGATATATGCTAAGGTGTTTTGTTTTGCCCTATAGTTATCCTGTCATCCCAGGACAATGTATGTATGTATGTATGTATGTATGTATGTATGTATTTATTTATTTATTTCATCACCATCATCATCATCATTATTGCAATGATGGAGGTTGAACCCAGGTCCATATACATACTAGGCAAGGGCTGTACCCTGAGTTATGTCCCCAGCACTTGTTTTGTGTTTTGAGATGGAGAGTTTCTCTGTGTTGCCCAGACTGGACTTGAATCCACATGAAAGAGGTCTTCAGAACTGCTTTGAAAAGTGACAAGAACGATGGGATTACTGGCCAGATATGGTGGCATATGAGTTTGAGGCCTGAACTACATAGTGAGACCCTGTCTCAAAACTGCCCCCACCAAAGAATGACAGGATAGGTTTGTTTGGAGCAAGGGGGTAGGATTTTGAGGAGGATTAATGGTAATGTGTCTTTTATTGTAATACTTGAAAATTTAAAGATTCACTATATACTTTGATCACTCTTTGAATAATTTTTTAAGTTAAAAAATACAATTGAATTTTATATACTAGTCTTGTATCTTTTGAATTTGCTAAAATAATTTATTCTGATGCCTTCTTACAATGCTGTAAATGGATGATCATATCATCTACAGTAGAGACAGTTCTAATTTTCAGTCTAAATGCCTATTTCTTTTTCTTTTTTTCTTGTGCTATCCAGATCAATCCTCCATTACAGTTTTAAATACAAGTTGTGAGAATGGATATCTCTATCTTGTTCTTGATCTTAGGGATAAAGCATTTAGACATTCGTTATTAAGTATATTAACTGTAGGTTTCCACAGGTGTCCTTTCTGAAGTTAGAAAAATTCCCTCGTATTCATGGTTGATGAGACTTGGATCAGGAATGGATATTAAATTTGTGAAATGTTTTTTTCTAGATTTATTGAGTTGATTATGTGGGTTTTTGTTCTTATCATAGAAAGATAATGTATTGTCTTCATGCGGGAAACTACAAAATTCAGTGATTTTACTGTAATTATAGGGATGCAAACCCATCCTCGTAATCTAATTTTAGAATATGCTTATCATTTTTTAAAGTGTACTCATTAATCGTACCTTATGCCCATTAATTTCTCACTCCTTAGTCGCTGAACTCTCTCCAATCCCTAGGCAACCACCAGTATGCTTCCTACTGATATAGGTTTTTCTATTCTGAACTTTTCATGTAAATAAGACCATACAATATGTAATTTTTTTTACTGTCTTTTGTCACTTAGCATAATGTTTTTGAGATTCGTTATGTTGCAGAAGTACCAGTAGTTCATTCCTTTTTATGGCCAGATAACATTCTGTTATATGAAAATACATTTCGTTTATCCATTCATCAGTTGATGGTTTTCTCCACTTTTCAGATATTATGAATAATGGTTGTATGAATATTTGTGTGCAAGTTTTTATAGGGATATATTTTTAATTCTCCTAAATAGATACCTAGGGTTAAATTGCTGGGTTTCTTTTTTTTTTTTCTCTCATATGAGAGATTGAACTTGTGACCTTGTACTTGCGAGGCAGGTGGTGGGACCACTGAGCTAAATCCCCAGCACAATTGCTGGGTTTCTTGGTAACTCTGTGTAACAATTTAGAAACTGCTAAACATTTGGTTGCACCATTTTCCATTCCCATCAGTAATGTATAAGGAGCCTGGTGTGGTGGTCCACACCTATAATCTTAGCACGTTAGGAGGCTGACACAGGAGAACTGAAAGTACAAATCCAAACTAGGCAGTTTATTTATTTATTTTTTCAAACTAGGCAGTTCAGTGACTTAGCGAGACCCTGTCTCAAAATTTAAAAAAGGGGGAGAGCTGGGGATATAGCTCAGTGCAGAGGTCCTAGGTTCAATCCGCAGTAACCCAGGGAGGAAGGAAAGAAGGAAGGGAGCAATGAAGGGAGGGACGGAGAGAGGGAGGGAGGGAACAAAAAAAGAAAAGAAAAAGTGTAAAGGGTTCCAATAGTTTTACATCCTTATCAAAACTTGTTATTGTCTGTTTGTGTGTGTGTGTGTGTGTGTGTGTGTGTGTGTGTGTTTGTTTTTGAGGCAGGGTTTCCTTTCGTAGTCCAGGTTGACCTTGAACTCACTATGTAGCCCAAGATGGCCTCAAATTTATGGTGATCCTCCTGCCTCAGCCTTCCCAGGGCTGGGATTACAGGCATGTGCCACCATGCCTGGCTCTCATTAAGCTTTTCATTTGCATATCCCTACTGACTTCAAAATGTTGAACATCTTTTTATGTGCTTATTGACCATTTATATTTCTTCTTTGGAGAAAAGTGTATTCTTTATTTTTGTTATGTTATTGAATTGCAAGAGTTCTTTATTTGTTCTAAATAAAAATTCTGTATCAGCTGGGCATGGTAGTACTTGCCTATAATCACAGACTTTTGGAAGCTGAAGCAGGAAGTGAGATTGTCTCCAAAATGAAAAGTCTTATCAGATTTTGCAAATATTTTCTTCCTGTCTGTAGGTTGTCTTTTTATTTTCTTTATGGAATTTTTAATCAAAAGTTTTGGCCAGGCATGGTGTCACATGCCTATAATCATAGCACTTGGGGTGGCTGAGGCAGGAGGATCAGCATGAATTTGAGGCCAGCCTGGGCCACGTAGTGAATTCAAGGCCAATCTGAACTACATAGAGAAACCTTGTCTCAATAAATACATAAAAAGTTTTTAATTTTCATGAAGTCCAACTCACTGATTGCCATGGTGTAGATATAGTTGAAGAATATTTCCCAAGGTTTAGTGTGGTGGAAGTTTGGTACCCACTGTGGCGATATTAAGAGGTGAGCAGACATTTGCACATGAGGCCTAGTGGGAGATCCCTTGGTCACTGGGATACTCACTAAGGAGGAATGGATGCTGATCTCACAGAGTGAGTTAGTTGTTCTTTTGATTGGTTGATATTAAAGAACCAGCGTGGCCTCTCCCCATCTCTCTGCCTTCTTGTCTTACCATGTGATATTTGCATCTTACATGTATTCCTGCTTTGTGATTTTTTTGCTGTCTGTGAAGTTCTCACTGTAGGTCCCATAGCTGAGATGGTCCCATGCCTTTGAACCTCCAGAACTGTGAGCTCTACATGAATTTCTTGTCTTTGTAAAATATCCAGCCTTGGGTATTTTATTATAATAATAATAGAAAACAGACTAATATACCAATATTATCTTTTATGAGTGTGCTTTTGGTGTTAGAGTTAGGAAATCTCTGCCTAACATAAGGTCACAAAGATCTACCCCTTCATTTTCCTCCAAGAGGTTTTATGTATTTAGACCTATGATTTACTTTGAGTTAGTTTTTATATATGGTGTGAGGTATAGGAGTCCAGTTTCATTCTTTTGCATGATTGGTTGCATTTTGTTTGCCAGCATTGTGTTGAGGATTTTTGCAACTAAATTCATTAAAAATATTGGCCTGTAGATCTCTTTGTCTGGTTTTGGAATCTGAGTAGTAATGCTAGCTTTCAGGAATGACTTTGGGAGTTCTGCATCCCTTTCAGTTTCATTAGAGATCTTGAGGAGTACTAGTGTTAGATCTTCCCTGAAAAGGGACATGAAATAAAAATCTGGGAAATAGAATATTTTGGTTTACTAAGGAAAAATAATTTGATGAATTAAGAATTCAAATTCATTGGTTGCATATACAATTTAAATTTTAAAATGAATTGTCATGCTGATATTTTAGTGATGCTAATATGAGGTTGAGATACCCTGTTTGGTCATTGGCAAGCCTACATATAAATTTCAAGATCCCAGTTTGTCATTCTCACTGAATTATTTTCAAAGTTAGGGTGTGTCATACGTGACCTAGCCATTAACAAATATTGAACACGTTTGTGTCTTTCCACAATGTCAAACTTTATTGAATAATAATACATTCATAAGCTACATAAATTTTATCATCTTTGTCTGGCTGAGTACTCAAAATTTCACTCTATAGCCAATAAGCCAGTCAGTCATAGTTTGTTTGATTGATAAATTTTTTGAGACAAGGTCTTACTATGTAGTTCAGGCTGGCTTTGAACTCCTATTGGATTCTCCTTTATCAGTCTCTTGAGTGCTGGGATTACAGATATGAGCCACTGTGCCCAGAAATCATAGGTTCTTTTATTATCTTCGTTGCTAAAATCTATGGCCCTCAAGTTACACTCCACACTTTGCACAGTAATATACAAGTTACTGAACATCTAAGAAAGGGTTAACAACAGCTGCAGGATTTCAGGAGGCAGAACTAAAAGTAAAGGCAGAAAGCCCAGAGATCTGAAAAGTCACCATAGGTAACCAATTCAGATCAGGCCACCTATGCCTAAGGCAGAGCTTGTTTGAAGTATGGGCTTGTTGAAATTGCAGAGTTGGGCTGGGGATGTAGTGCAGTGGCTCCATGCCTGCCTGGTAAGTGCAAGGTCCTGAGTTTGATCCCCAGTGCCAAAAAAAACCAGAAATTACAGAGTTGATTCAAAGTCCAAGTCTGGACAGCAAACACTTTGAGTGCACTGCATCAAGAAGGGAGACCAAGGTAAGGTGAAACTGTAGGGCAGAAGAACTGGAGTTTGTCACCTGTTAATCTCAGGATGCAGTCACCATGTGGTCTGATGAGATAATAGGTCAACATGTGTCATCACCATGCCCCCCCTTTTTTTACATGATTCTGGGCTTGTTTTTCTCTGATATATATATCAGAGAATATATATATATATATATATATATATTCTCTGATATATATATCAGAGAAAAACAAGCCCAGAATCATGTAAAAAAAGGGGGGGCATGGTGATGACACATGTTGACCTATTATCTCATAGGATCAAACTTAGAACCTTGCCCTTGCGAGGCAGGTGTTGGAACCACTGAGTTAAATCCCTGGCCCTCTCCAATATAACTTTGATGTCCTGTGTCCATGTTCCTCTGATTTAATTTGTTGAGTTTACAAGTGCTATTTTTTATTATCATGTTAATTGATTTGTTGGTTTATCTTTTATGATTGTGCTGTTTAGGTAGGAGGCATTTTGTTTTGTTTTGGGTTTTTTAAAATTAGCTTGATATATCCAACATCTGGTGGCCATCTATCTGCACAGACAAGCTGACAAGTTATTCTCCCTCAGCGCTTGCACTCAAAATGAAGCAAACTGCTGTTATGAGATGGAGTCACTGGGGGCAAAGCACAGCCTAAAAGCTATGCTTCTGTATAGCATGGAGTAACTCACAGCAGGGCACAGTCTGTTCTACACAGGGTGTGTCTGAATAAATATGCTGCTCTGAATATCTAGTTTGAGTGGTCATAGAGCAATATAGTTTGCCTGAGGAATTTATCCTTAATGTATTTGCAACTGCATCTTTTGTTTTCAAGTCCTATTTTTTCTTTGATCATGGCAGATTTACACTGTTAATGGGACACACCTCTGACTTAGAAAATAAATTTATTTTTTCATAGTTCAGGAAGCCAGAAGTCTGAAATCAAGGTGTCAAAAGGTTTGTTACCTCCTGCAGGATCTTGAAGAGGTCTCCTAGCTTCTGTTGTCTATCAGGAATTTTTGGCATCTCTTGGTTTATAGACAAATTACTTTAATGTCTACCTCCGTCTTCACATGACATGGATAATGCTATTCAGTTAATATCCAAAGTGTGAAGTTTAATCTATAAATACTTTAAAGTTTTAGAAAATACAAAGAGATGAAAATAGTAATCTGAAATTAGAAAAAGAAAACTATTTCTTAAGGTATCTAACTCAAAACCTTTCTTCTTTTATAGCTCTTGGGAAAATAAGAGGAAAGCCTCTTCCATTACTCTTATTTTTTGAGGCTATATTTAGCACAAGTCATGCTTTTAGATATCCTGTTGATGCATATCTAACTTTGGAAGGAATCAAATGTGGATTGTCTGAAAAAAGGTTTGATTTAGTTATCAACTGGGTCACCCAAGAAAAGTAAGCAAAATTCAACTTTTACTCCATTTTCATATCTGGTTAATACAGTTCTCAAAAATATAACAGTTTTCTTATCAACACACTATTTAAGCATGTGTTTTAGGACCTTATGGCAATTAATTAGTTAGGAAGTATTTATGAAGGGTTCATCGAGTAGTGAGGATCAGTCACAATGAGACCAGAAGAGTTGATTCACAGTAGTTCACAAAATGATTCTTGATGACTTCATGGTAAATGGAAGTTGGATGATAAGGAGGGAGAAGGAGCATAAGTATCACACTGCTTTGGAGGGAACGACAGGAACCTGGTTCCAGACATGCTGTGGAATACGTAGAAAAGACAAAAGATAAATCCAGGAGATATATAAGCTGGAAGAACATGGACCAAGGTAACATTTAAAACACATAAATCAACAAGGATAGACAGGAGGTGGCTTCTTGGAGCTCCATTTCAATACAGATTGGCAGATTTGTGCTAGCTCTTATAGGTTAGGTTCCTAGAACCAAAGCTTGAGACAGGAATTTTGGTGCACAGTTTGATAAAGAGAGCTTCTCAGGAAATACCTATTAAGGATTGAGTGATGCAGTATAGAGAAGTGACATTGTGGCCTCTGACAAAGTCGGCTTGGCCTACTTTATAAAGCATGGCTCTGGAGCATAAACCGTACTACAGAGCTGTACTCCCTTGAGGCAGGGGACTGGCCTTTTGTCCTTATTTATCAGATTGCCAAGGGCTGTGGGCTACCTAGAGGAGGTGGGAGCACATAGATTCCCAGGGACAACAACAGTATGCTCTCGCAGGAGGTACCTATGAGTCACTGGCAGCCAACACCCAGAGCAGCTGAAAAGGGTACCCTGGCCCAGTATGGAGGGTTTAGATGGGGTATCTATCCCAGTCAATCCATGTGCACAACATAGTTCTGTTTGTTTTTCATATTAAGTTTGCTCCATCTAGGTGCAACTTTTCTGGGTTGTGTAATTGTAATTCTTGGAAGACTTATAAGAGGGTCAGAGGAAAAAATCAGAGCTTCTGCTACTACAGTTGGTCTTAGGTCTGTAATTTGGTTTTTACAATTTTATTGAGGTATAATTTATACAATAAGCATAAGTAAGGTATACCATTTGATGAGCTTATAAAAAACTTTATTTTTTCATTTTTATTTTTATTAGTACATGTTTGCATCACATAATAATTACATTACTTTTGAGGAATTGGTACATTCACATAATATATCTTAATTCTTTTTAATTTCCTTTCCCTCCTCTTGTTCCCTTCCCTCTATCACTTAATCCCTTTTGCATTTGAATAAAATATCTCCCTACTTCCTTTTATCTGTCTTTTATTTTGCTCTTTATTTATATTTTGAGTTTCTCATATAAGAGAAATCATGTGGTATTTAAGTTTCTGTGTCTGATTAGTTTCACTTAATTGGGACACCGGGGATTGAACTCGGGTCCTTGCTCTTGCAAGGCAGGCCACCGAACCACTGAGCTAAATCCCCAGCCCTGTTTCACTTAATATTATAGTCTTAAGGTGTATCCATTTTCCTGCAAATGACTCAAGTCTATCTTTCTTTATAGTATTGCATTGTATATAAAAATCATATTTTCGTCTGTTATCTTTTGATGGATGTACAGGCCACTTTGAACTCGGGTCCTTGCTCTTGCAAGGCAGGCCACCGAACCACTGAGCTAAATCCCCAGCCCTGTTTCACTTAATATTATAGTCTTAAGGTGTATCCATTTTCCTGCAAATGACTCAAGTCTATCTTTCTTTATAGTATTGCATTGTATATAAAAATCATATTTTCGTCTGTTATCTTTTGATGGATGTACAGGCCACTTCCAAGATTTAGCTATATGAATTGTGCTGCAATTAACATGGGTATGTTGTATCATTGTAATATGATGTCTTTAACTCTTTAAGGAAGATACCTACATGGGGAATAGCTGGGTCAAATGGTATTCCTAGTTTTAGTTTTTTGAGGAATGTCCACATTGATTTCCGTAGTGGTTGCAACAGTTTACATTCCCACCAACAACGTAGAAAGGTTTCTTTCCCTTTAGCCTCACCAGCATTTGTTATTTGATTTCTTGATAATAGCTATTCTTTCTGGAGTAAGGTGGTATCTCAGTGTTGTTTTTTTTTGGGGGGGTGCCGGGGATTGAACTCAAGTCCTTGTGCTTGCAAGGCAGGCCACCGAACCACTGAGCTAAATCCCCAGCCCTTCTCAGTGTTGTTTTAATTTTCACCTCTCTGATAGCCAACCATGTTGAACATTTTCTCATGTCATTGTCCATTTTTTTTCCTTGGTCATTTGTACTTCTGAGAAATGTTTATTCATTTCAGTTGCCCATCTTTTGATGGCATCTTTTATTTTGGGGAGTTTTTATCTGTATAAGGTCTCTGTATAGTCTAGACACTAGTCCTCTCTCTGAGAGGACTTGCTCATAGATCTACTTTTAGAAGTTCCTGAAAGACCCCTCTTAGAGTTGTTAGTTGGACTGTGAGCAGTGAACACAAGAGAACTTTAGGCAAACAGAATATGATGAGGTGTTTGGGAGTGGAGAAGGAGAGGGAAGTCCCTAGGTCCATTTTCCAGCCCTGCATTGTTACAGAGGTAGCAACATCATAGTGGTGACCATTTGAAAAATAAAATAATGGTATTAAAAAGAGGTTAATTAGTAATAGTATTAAGAAGAGATATTAATAATGGTATTAATACTAAACTACACCAGTCACTATGTACTAAATGCACGCAATGTACTAAAATACAGTGGTATTAATATAGAATACTGAAATTTTAAAAAAATGCTGAAATTATTCATTTTTCCTGGTATTCCAGCCACAATATTGACTCTAATTTACTTGTCCTTCTTTAGGAAATAATATGATTATATTTATTAAAACATGTATTTTGGTATGTAAGTGTGGAAATCAAGGAATTGCTTAACAGATCATTGATTTTTACTCAAACTGCCTTCTGATTTTAGACCCACTGTTCTGCTTCCCACCCTGATAAACACAGAGTGCTTTATTTTCTGAATTTTGAATAGGGATATTTTGTAGAGGTTTCAGGATTTCATTTTAGTGTTATCAGCAGTTAGTTCAGTGTATACAGACTTCAAAGTTATTTTTGTAGCCATTAATTAAAAATACAACTAAAGCTCAATTTCCATATAACCAATAATTAGGAGTGAAATTTTTAATCATACCCAGCTGTTCTTTTGGCGCATGCTGGTAGTTTCTAGGTGGAGTTACTGTGATGGCACAGATGGTTCACTTCAATTGTGTATGAAGATGGAATATTAAAATACCATCACAAATGAGGCTGATGTAGCTCAGTTGTAAAGCTCTTGCCTAGCATACATGAGCCCCTTGGTTCCACTCCTAGCACTGGGGGAAAAAACTTATGACAAATGAAATCTATTCAACCGAACTGTCTTGTTTGTTTGTTTTTGTTTATTGTTTGCACTGAGACAGGGTCTCGCTGTGTAGTTCAGGAGGCCTTGAACTCATTTTGTAGCCCATGCTGGCCTCAAACTCATGGCAGTCCTCCTGCTTCAGCCTCCTGAGTGCTGGGATGACATGTGTGCACCACCACACCAGCTTTTTTCGGCCGAGTTATCTTAAAATAACTGCTTCTTTTAGTCTCCCTTAGTAAGCACAGTTACATCCTTTTCTCCTGTTGCTTTTTATAAATCTATTTAAAAATTTTTAAAAACAGTGCTGTCACACTTTATCTTCCTTTTAATACAAATTAAAATCTCTATAAAATCTCTCACTAATTATGGGGTGAAATGGTTCTCACTATCTTTAAAAACATTTAATAGTTTCTTACATTCTATAGGGTTTAGAACCTAGGTATACTCCAGATAATTTCTGAGAATATTGAGACCTCCAATTATAACATAATTTTTGTTTACCTTGCAATTTTAAATCTCACTAGTCCTTTCAGGGAATTTTTAACCTTATTTATAGGTTTTTTTAAAAAAAACTTGGTCTTAGTTTCACCAAAATGTCTTCCCCCAAAGGAATATATGCTGATTATTTTTGTTGTTAAGTCTCAGATATATTTAATTTCTACTACATCATCTATTGCCTATTGATCTGGAATTCTTATAGGCTATAGAAAATCCAGTTCCACTGTATTGGATTTTCAAATATTTCAGCATTAGCCAGTCATCAAAAGTTCTCTAATGTGTGCCTTATCGATCCTCTTGCTCTAGGCTAACATTTTCTGAGGAGGCTGGTGATGTGATTAGTGATTATGGGGAGAAGGACACTTTTAACAAGGACAAGTGTTTAGCTTTAGCTCAAATTATCTACAGCAAATGTGGCCTGCATAAGAAAGCTCTTCTATGCCTGTGTAAACAGGGTCAGATTCATGGGGCCATGGAATACTTACAACACTGTAAGGACTTTACTTCAGGTAAGTAAAAAAGCCTACTTATTTTTATACGGTCAAATTCTGGACTTTAATTATAAGATTACTCATAATAGCAGATATAACTTTACATCATAACATCTATTTTATACATACTGGTAAGTAGATTTCCTCTGTATTTTTTTTATGAAAATAAGATGCTGGTAGTTGGCTTTCAATGGCAAATATTCAGCTTCCTTATGCATTTTTTCAAAAGAAACATTTAGTAACTGGACAATAATAGGAATATATAAAAGACAAATTAAAGATAAATTTAGTGGATATTCTTGTCTATGCTTTGGGAATGTCCAACCTGCAGCTTTCCTTTTTCCTACTTAAAAAAAAAGTTATAAAAATATTTTAAAATAAAGATTTCATTTATATACTTTATATTATAAATTTCATTTGAAGCTCAAAAAAAGTCTACTTCAAAGGAGGGCGTAAGAATACAAGTGGGACACACTAATTAATATG
This sequence comes from Fukomys damarensis, assembly GCF_012274545.1. Classification (NCBI taxonomy): domain Eukaryota; kingdom Metazoa; phylum Chordata; class Mammalia; order Rodentia; family Bathyergidae; genus Fukomys; species Fukomys damarensis. Next base: position 33,066,391 of record NW_022900914.1, on the reverse strand, counting down.
TTGTAAACATTAGAAATGACAAATTAGTGAAATAATGTTCATTTTGAAATTTTTATTTTTAATTTTTAAATTTAATTTAATTTTTTTAGTACCAGAGATTGAATTTAGTACCTTACACTTGTGAGGCAGGCGTGGTGTCACTGAGCTAAGTCCCCGGCCTTGATTTCGGAATTTTTAAACACCTACGTTGTAATTGGGTGATTGAATGAATTATAGACAGTAGGATGATGCTGATTGGATGAGTAGATCTCTTACTGTGAATTAGTGCAGAAGTAACCATACTGTACAGGGAGTCCTGAAACCTCCCCGTTTCTCATGCTTTGCCAATCTTGATCTTATGTTATTCTATGTTATACTCTTAAATACATATATATTTTAGTAACATGAGATGTAATTTTCCTATCTTTTAAGCCTTGATAATTATTCTCAGAATTTATTATAAGATGATAATAACTTGAACAAAAATTAGAAGGTAGAAACAATGCTTTAAAAAAGCATTTTGCTCTTTTTAATTTTTAATGAGAAACAACCACAGATTCTTAGGGTATCGTTTTTGACCTTGGGGTACAGATTCAGTTTGGTAATACTAGAAATACTTTCTCTCAGATTTAAACCATCAGTTTTACATTTACAAAAATTTTTTAAAAATTTTTATTGGTACATTTAATGTATACAATATAATGTCATTTTTTTGTTTGAAATTTGTACCTTTACATAATCAACCTTGGTTCTTATTTTTTCCCTCATTCCCCTGCCCTCCCTTTAACTACTCCCTCTCTCCCTAACTACAAAGACCTTATTTCCATTTTTTTTCATTTTCTCGTATAAATTCTATTCCCTTCTTTCCTTTTCCCTACCCCTCCTGTTTCCCCTTCCTCTTTGTCCCTTTTCTTCCTATTTCACATTACCTATTATACCTTTTAGTCCTTATTTGCACTTTCAGTTTCTCACACAGAAACTATTTGGTATTTGCATGTGTGTGTCTTATTAATATCACTTAAGAGTATCACCTCAGTGTGCATCCATTTAGCTATAAATGTTGCTAATTTCTCATTTTTTATGGCTGAGTAGTATTTTTTTAAAAAACACATTTTTTTTATTAGTCTCCCATTGATGGGCAGTGGGCTGCTTCCAAGTTTTAGCTATTACAAATTGTGCTATGAACATGGGTGCACATATATTGGTATGGTATGATTTTTTTAATTCATTAGGGAAGATACCCAGCAATGAAATAGCTGGGTCAAATGGGACTTGCAATCCTAGTTCTTTGAGGTATCTCTGTACTGTTTTCCACAGTGGTTGCACTCCCACCAGCAGTGGAGCTGTGTTCCTCTTTCCCCACAGCCCCATCAGCATTTGTTATTGTTTGATTTCATGATAGCAGCCATTCTTTCTGGGGTGAGATGGAATCTCAGCATTGTTTTCATTTGTGTTTCTTGAATGATCAGTGATGTTGAACATTTTTTCATATGTTTATTTGCTATTACTACTTCTTTGTCTGAGAAATGCCTGTTCATTTCAGATGCCCATTTTTGGATTGGGTCTTTAAATTTGGGAGGTCTGATTTTTTAAAGTTCTTTGTATATTCTTAATAGTAGACCTTTGTCTGAGGAACAGATGGTGAAAAATTTTTCCCAGATTATGGGTTATCTCTTCACACTGTTGATTATTTCTCTTGCTGGGCAGAAACTTTTTAATAAGAAGACATCCCACTTGTTGATTGTTTGTGTTAGCTCACAGGCAATTGAGATTTTGTTCATAAAATCTTTTCCTACACCAGTGTCTTCAAGAGTTCTACCTAACCTCTCTTCCAGCCGGTTTAGTGTTTCTGTTTTCATATTTAGATCTTTAATCCATTTTGATTTTAGTTTAGTGCATGGTGAGAGACATAGGTCTAATTTTAATCTTTGGCAAATTGAAACTAGGCTATCTTTTCTCCAGTGAGGGTGTTTGGCTCCTTTTTTGAAGATGAGGTGGCTGAGTGTGTCTGGAGTTGTTTCTGCATTTTTTTTCAGCTTTAATTGAGTTTATTGGTACATTTTAGGGATACAGTACAGTTACATTCATTGTTGGGATCTTGTACCTCTACATGACAAGTCTTGATTCTCATTTTTTCCCCTTACCTCTGCCCTCCCTTCACCCCCTCCTCCCCTCCCCTCTGCATCTTCTAATGTGTTCCATTAGTCCTCAGGTCTGTTTCTTTGCTGGTACCATGCTGTTTTTATCACAGTAGCTTTGTAGTATAGTTTTAAGTTGGGGATTGTGATATCCCCTAACTTCTCTTTATTGCCTGAAATTGCCTTTGGTGGTCTAGGTCTCTTCTTGTTCCAAATGAATCTTTGGATTGTTTTCTCAAGCTCTGTGAAGTGTGCTGCTGGGATTTCAATTGGGATTGCATTGAATCTGTATAGCAGTTTTGGAAGTATGGCCATTTTCACTATGTTGTTTCTTCCTACTCAGGAGCAAGGGATGTCTTTCCATTTTCTGATATCCTCATCAGTCTCTTTTTTCACAGTGCTATAGTTTTCAGGTAGAGGTCTCTGATTTTTTTTTTTTTTAACTTCTGAAACTTTATGGGCTTCATTGATTTTTTTTGTATTGTTCTTTTAGTCTCCATTGCATTGATTTCTGCTCTGATCTTTATAATTTCCTCTTTTGTATCAGTTTTGGGTTTGTCCTGCTATTCTTTTTCTAGAAGCTTGAGGTTCAGCATCAGGTTGTTTATTTGAGGTTGCTTTATTTTCCTAATATGCATATTCAGTGTTAAGAGTTTCCCCTGTAAGACTGCTTTCATTGTGTCCCATAGATTCCAATAAGTTGTGTTGTAATCATCATTTAATTGTAGGAACTGTCTGATTTCTTCTTTAATATCCTCTGTGACCCATTGGTTATTCAGGAGTGTGTTGTTCATTTTCCATGTGTTTGTGAAGTTCTTACAATCTTGCTACTGTGAAGATCTTGCTACTGATCTCCAGTTTAATTGCATTATGGTCTGATAATATACAGAGGATCACTTCCATTCCTTTGCACTTTTTAGACATGTTCTGTGAATGAGTATGTGGTCTGTTTTGGAAAATGACCCATGTGCAGCTGAAAACAATGTGCATTCTGATTTTGTGGGGTAGAACACTATAAACATCCGTTAAGTTCATTTGTTCAAGAGTTTGGTTGAGTTCTAGTATTTTGTTATATATTTTCTGTCTAGTTGATCTATCTATTTGTGACAGTGGGGTATTGAGATTCCCCCATTACTATTGTGTTAGTGCTTATTTGATTTTTCATGTCCTTTAGTATTTGCTTTAGATAGTTGGGCACACTGTTTGATACATATATATTTATGATTGTCATCTCGTCCACTTGGATTGTTACCTTTAGAGGGATGTAGTGTCCTTCTTTGTCTCCCTTAATCAGTGTTGGTTTGAAATCCACATGATCTGCAAAGATGATAGCTATTCCAACTTTTTTTCAGGTTTCTGTCACATGGAGTATTGTTTTCTACCCTTCAACTTTTCAGTCTGAGTTTCTTTTTTAATTAAGTGTGTTTCTTGTATTCAGCATATTGTTGGCTCTTGATTCTTGACCCATTCTGCCAATTAATTTCTTTTGATTGGTGAATTGAGGCCATTAACACACTTGCTTATAACTGATATGTATTGGCTTATCCTTGTCATGACTTTTTCTTATTGTTGGATTCTCCCTTTTTCATTTAATTTCTTATCATGCCAGATGGATTCATTGTGCTGGGCTTCCTGGGGTTGTTATCCTCCTTTTTATTTCCCAGGATATTGTTTAAACTTTTTTGGAGTGCTTGTTTGGTATTCATGAAGTTTCTAAGGTGTTCTTTGTCATGAAAGTATCTTATTTCTCCATCAATTTTGAAAAATAGTTTTGCAGGGTACATCAGTCTGGGTTGGAGGCTGTTTTCCTTGAGGGCTTAAAATACATCACTCCAAGCTCTTCTTGCCTTGAGGGTTTGTGTTGAGATTCTGCTGTGATTCTGATAGGCTTTCCTTTGTATGTGATTTGTTTCTTTCTCTGACTGCTTGTAGAATTTATTTTTCTATTGGCTGTCTAGAATCTTAACTATTGTATATGCCTGTGTGTAGATTTTTTTTTTATCAGGGCTAGTTGGAGTCCTATATGACTCGCTTATCTATATGTCAAATTGTTTTCCGCTACTTGGGAAGTTTTCTGCCATTACTTCTGTGAAGTTTGTTGTTGTTGTTGTTGTTGTTTTGTTGTTTGTTTGTTTGTTTTGGTACCAGGGATCGAACTTGGGACTTTGTGCTTAGCGCAAGGCAGGCGGCAGAACAACTGAGCTAAATCCCCAGCTGCGAACAGTTGTTTTTATATTGTCTGCACTCTGCTGTTTCTTTATTGACTCTGATTAGTCTTAAATTATTCTTCTTTGCATCATCTAGCAGCTGTTGGATTGATTTCTCATGATCCCTTAATATTTTTAGGAAATTTTTCTTTTCCTGCTCACTAATTGATATCCTATCTTCTATATCTGAAATTCCATCTTTGCATTGGCTCATTCTGCTATGTAGACTTTCAGTGGAGTTTTAAATTTCCTGGAAGTCTGTTTGCATCTGTTTTATGGATTCCATTTGTTTCCTATGTTGGGATTACATCATGTTCCTCAGCTCCTCTGTTTTTTAAAAAAATCTGTGTCCACTCTAGATTTGTTAATCATATCTTGCACTATGGGCATAATCTCTGCTGTTTTCTGAGAAATTATTTCTGACTTCATATTTTCCAGATCCGCTCTTGTTGCCATTTCAGATTCCCGTGGTTGAGTGTCAGATTGTTCTGTCTCGTTTCCCTTTGGGTTGCCTTAGGTGATCTGGAGGTCTGGTTTTGGGACTTGTTTCCATGACTTCTCACTTCAACAGATGCAGCCTGCTGTGCCTCTCTTGAGACAACTTTTTGCTCACCCAGTGGTCTTCAATTCTCATTAAGCTACCAAGAGGCCTTTTCTCTGCTGCTCACCAGTACACCAATTCCTGGCTTCAAACCGTTGATGCTATGGGGTGGGCCTCTGACTGAAGCTTTTGTGCCTCTGCAGTTCTTCCCTGTGAAGGCCTTGTCTGGCCGGGTTTGCTCCAGCCTCTAGGGTTGGGGTGGATCCCTGGCTGGGATCTGCCTGCAGCCTCAGTGGTCTGGACCACACTGCCTACAAAAATTTTTCAAGCCACCAAAAACAAAAACAAAACTCCTTAAAATATTTGTTTTAAAGGCATTAATCTCAGGCCAGGGATTAGTGGTGCCGCTGCCTGCCTTGCAAGCTCAAGGACCAAAGTTCATTCCGGGGTATGAAAAAAAAAAGCACTAATCTCTTTTAAAAAGGTGAAAGTTTTATACGATCTGAAGAGAAACCAGAGTATCATTAATCTCTTTTAGAGGTAAAGATTTTTAGTTTTCCTCCTTAGTAATTTCTGGAAGAAAGTCTGAAATGATTTGCTTGGTCACCTTCCTTGTTATCATTAACCGAGAGTAGACTAAGACTCTTTGTGGAAACTGGTCGAGATCAAAGTCTCTCAGGTGTTCTGGTCTACCCTTTCCCTTGAACTATTAAAAACATCATGGATCAGATCTTAAAAAGCATTCCTTTATGTGGGATATATCTGTTATGTTTATCTCGTTAGAAATTAAAACATGGGGCTGGGGATTTAGCTCAGTGGTTCTGCTGCCTGCCTTGCAAGTGCAAGGTCCAGAGTTCAATCCCTGGTACCAAAAACAAACAAACAGCAACAACAACAACAAACCCAAGAAATTAAAACATGGCTGGGTGTGGTATGTGTCTGTCATCTCAGTTCTTGGGAGCCTAAGGCAGAAGGATGGTGCGTTAAAGTTCAGCCTGGCTACATAGCTATAGCAAGATCCTGTCTCAATAAAACAAAATAAATAAAATATACAAAATAAATTAAAACAGAAAATTTAAAGATATTGACTAACCCATTTACATTAATAATAATAAACTGATGAAATATTATCATGAATAAGATATTTTATGACAAAATAACTGTTTTCCAAAATTGAACAATTTAGTAAAAAAAAAAAGTGGCATTGTTTTACATTCTTACAAATCTCTGTAGTGTCTTGCTTAATAAAATTGATGGGATGGCATACTGTGCTTTTGTATTCAATCTGCTGTAATACATCCTGTAGCCTCTGTAAAATGCCACTATATTCATGTGAGAGAATAAGAGTGAAAATGGTAAATAACAACTTAGTATATTTATGAAAATAGTCTTTAACTTTATAGATAATGGACCATATTTTGAGAACAGATATGACAGTATGTAAGCTCTTACAGGCTTATTAAAAGTGAATATACATGAGATAAAATAATAATGACATGTCAAGACAAGGAATAAGGAAATCTATTTTGAAGTGTAGTAAGCAAAGAAAATGGGTCATAGAATTAGAAATTGTGTCCTTTCTAATTAGTCCAAGACCATGTCTTGTGCATAATGAGCAAATATTAGATAATTAATTTTTGGAAAGGGGGTTTGAAAACCTCACTGAATGAAATAGAGATGGATTAATTACAAAGTGTTAGAGGCTAAGAAGGTATTATATAAAAAAGCCTCACCTTTTTTGGCCAGTGAGGGCCAATTTGAGTTCTTTTTTTTTTTTTTTTTTTTGCAGTACCGGGGATTGAACTCAGGACCTTGTGCTTGTGAGGCAGGTGCAGTGCCACTAAGCTAAATCCCTGGCCATTGTGGAGGCCAGTTTGAGTGATTCAAATCATAACTTCTGTTTCCTTCCTAGGAAAGTATTTTCTCATTTATTTTTAATTGTTTAAACTTGTTGGTATAGAATTATGTGCTCTTCCTTCTCTGCTATATCCTCCTATCTTTTATCTCTCTCTATGTGTATGTACACAAACATATACACAATAAAAAATAAGAAATTAAATAATTTTGGAGCACTGTAGATTGGGAAGGGAATGGACTTTGAGAGTCAGAGTGTTCTAATTTATTTTAAAACAGTTTGTTTCAAAACAATTTTATTGCTACCTTTTAGATCTATAACATTCATTATGGGGCATTTGTACCTGTGCATGCTATTTCTTACTTCTTTTTTTCCCACTCCCTCCCTTTAACCCTTCTTCCCCTCCTTATTTACAAAAGCTTTATTTCCATTTTTCCTTCTATTCTTTTTTTTGCTTGTCCCTTCCTTCCTTTCCCCGTCCCCTCCCATGTACTCCTTCCCATATGAACATTTTCTTTCCATTTCCCAATGTGGTTATTATATATTTTGGTCCTTATTTCCACTTTGGGTTTCTCACAGTGGAGAGCCAATGTGGTATTTAAACATGTGTGTCCAATTTATTTCACTTAAGAGTATGGTCTCAAGGTTCATTTAGCTAGAAATGTCTCAGGCTTATCCTTCTTTATGGCAGAGTCATATTCCATGTATGAAAAAAGCTATCCTCTTTATCTGTTCATCAGTTGATAGGCATTTGAGCTGTTTCCAAGATTTAGCTTTTATAAATTATGCTACTATATACATGGGTATGCATATATCACTGTGGTATGATACTTTTAACTCTTTTGGGGAAAAAACTTAGAAGGGGAACAACTGAGTCAAATGAAACCTCTAGTTTTATTTTTTTGAGGAATCTCCGTACTAATCTCCACAGTGATTGTACCAATTTACAATCTCACCAGCAATGTAGAAGGGTTCCTTTTTCCTCAAAGCCTCTCCAGCTTTTGTTATTGGTTGATTTCTTGATGGTAGCCATTCTTTCTGGAGTGAGCTGGAATCTTTGTTGTCTTTTTTTCCTTTTCAGTATTGTCTTAATGTGCATTTCTCCAATGACCAATGATGTTAAGCATTTTCCATACATATATTTGCTGTTTGTACTTCTTCATCTGAGGAGTGTCTGTTCATTTTAGATGCCCATTATTGGACTTTTTTTTTTTTAAATATACAGGATTTTGCTTTCTGGTTCAGGCTAGCCTTGAAATCACTATGTAGCCCAGATTGCCCTTGAACTCCTGGTGATCCTCCTGCCTCAGCCTTGTAAGTGCTGGAATAATGGGCATGTACCACCATGCTCAGCTGGACTGTGTCTTTAAATTTGGAGGATCTGATTTTTTTTTTTAGTTCTTTATGTATTCTAGATATTAGTCTTTTGTCTGAGGAGTAACTGGTAAAAATTTTTCATTCTGTGGGTTGTCTCTTCATTCTGTTGATGGCTTCTTTTGCTGTACAAAAAGCTTTTTAGTAAGATGAGATTCCAGTTGTTGATTCTTTATAATATTTCATTCAGAGTTTTGTTCATAAAGTTTTTGCCTACACCGATGTATTCTAGAGTTTTACTTATTCTATGTTCTAGCAGATTAAGTGTTTCTATTTTTATACTTACATCTTTGATCCATTTCTTTTCTTTTTTGAGGGGAGTACAGGGGATTGAACTCAAGACCTTGCATTTGTGAGGCAGGTGGCAGCACCACTGTGCTAAATCCCTGGCCCCTTATCCATTTCTATTTTAGTTTAGTACTAGTGAGAGATATATAATAGAGAGATAGGTCTAATTTCAAGCATGTGGACGCCAGTTTTCCCAGCACCATTTATTGAAGAAGCTATCTTTCTTCCAGTGAAGGTGTTTGGCCTCTTTGTCAAAAATAAAGTAGCTGAATGTGTTTGCAGTTATTTCTGCATCTTCTTTTCTGTTCATTTGATACTTGAAGTTTGGTTTTCTTGTTTGTTTTTGCCAGTGCTATTCTGTTTTTATTACAACAGCTTTGTAGTATATCTTCAAATTCTGGATTATAATGCCCCTGCATTGCCCTTGTTGCCCAGAATTGCTTTTGCTATTCTAGGTCCCTTCTGGCTCCATATGAACTTTAGGATTGTTTTCTCTAGTTCTCTGTGGTATGCTGTTGGTATTTTGGTTAGGATTGCATTAAATATTTACAACAGTTTTGAAAGCATAGCTATTTTCACTATATTTGTTCTGCCTATCTAAGCACAGGGGATGTCTTTCCATATTCTGATATGCTCTTTGATTTCCTTTTTCAGAATACTGTATTCATTGTGTATGTAACTTCCTTTGCTAGATTGATTCCTAAGTATTTCATTTTTCTTGATGCTCTTGTGTTTCCCTCATTTTCTCTGTTAATTTGTTATTTGTGTACAGGTATGCTATTGCTTTTCAAATGTTCACATTATATCCTGGTATGTTGCCAAATTTGGTTATTAATTCTAGGAATCTTCTGAAATTTTGGGGGTCTTTTATGTAGAGTATCATATTGTCAGCAAATAATAATTTAACATCTTCCTCTCCTACCCTATGCTTTTTAATCTTTCTCTTCTCTAATTGCTCTGGCTAATGTTTCCAGGGCTATGTTGAATGGAAAGGTGATAGTGGGCATCCTTGTGCTGATTTTGGAGTGAAGGCTTTCAGTTTTTGACCATTTAGTATGATATTAGCTCTTGGTTTGTCATAGATGCTTGTATCAGATTGAGATAAAGACCATCTATTCCAATTTTCTGGAGAGTTTTATCATGAATGGGTATTAGATTTTGTCAAATGCTTTTTCTGCATCTATTGGGATGCACATATGATTTTTGTTCTTGGCTCTCTTATTATGTTCTATTACATTTATTGATTTTTTTATGTTGAACAGCCCCTGGATCCCTGATGAGTCCTACTTGAGCATGGTGTATACTCTTCTTGATGATTTCCTGCATACTGTTTGCCAGTTTCTTATTGAGGGTTTTTGCATCTGTGTTTATTAGGAAGATCAGTTTGTGTTATGGCTTGTGTCTTGATGTCCCCCAAAGCTGCATGCAGTTATAGATAGGGCTTTTTCTGAAGTAGGTGAATCTAGAGTGTGCTATGCTAGGATTAAGGGTGTGTGATCACTAAAGTACTACACTTGAGTGATTGGTTTGGCACTGCCCTGATCCAGGCAGTCTGAATAAGATAAGGGAGCAGAAAGAGACTGTTAAAATCTTTTGTTGCTTTTGCTACCTTCTGGCTGCCTTGAACTGTTTTTCCTCTGGAAGGCATGTCACCCTGCTTTGGAGCCCACTGGTTATGGAATGAAACCTCTACAAATTGTAAGCCAAATAAACTTTTCTCCCTCTAACTTTGGTGTTGGGTATTTTGTCTAAGCAGTAAGAGAAAAGTAACTAAGATAGCCTGTAGTTATCTTTTCTGGTTGGACCCTTTTCTGGTTTTGGTACCAGGGTAATGCTGGCCTCCAGAAATGAATTTGGGAGTATTGCTTCCCTTTCAATTTTATTAAAGAGGTTAATAAGTAACAGCATTAGGTCTTCTCTAAATTTCTTGTGGAATTTAGCAGTGAATCTGTCAGGACCTGGGCTTGTCTTTGTGTGTTTTAAATTGCATCTTTAATTTCATTGACTGATAATGAGTTGTATAGAATTTTTATATCTTCTTGATTCAGCTTTGGCAATTCATATGTATGTAGGAATCTATCCATTTCTTCTGTGTTTTCCATATTATTAGAATACAGGTTCTTGAAGTAGACATTGATGATATGAATTTCTGTAGGATATGTTGTTATTTCACCATTTTCCTTCCTAATTGCATGGATTTGAGTTTTTTTCTTTCGTTTTCGAGAAAGTTGGTTAAGGGCCTATCAATTTTATTTAAACTTTCAAAGTACCAACTCTTTTTTTTTTTTTGACTTTTTTTTTCCTTTTTATTGAGGTTATTGGTACAATCTAGGTGTACAATACAATTACATTCTTCATTGGGATTCTGCACCTTTACATAATAGGTCTTGATTCTCATTTTTCCCCTTGTCCCTGCCCTCCCTTCACCCCCTCCTCCCCTCCCCATTTACAAACACTTTATTTCCATTTTTTCAGTTTCTCATATTTTTTTCCTCTCCCTTATTACCTTTCCCCCACCCTTCCCACTTTCCTTACACCTTTAGCCCTTTACTTCCTATTTCACATTATTAATTGTCTCATTAGGATCCTGTGTACTATTATAGTTTTTCACACCAAAGAAACTATTCGGTATTTCAGTTAAAGAAATCTCTGTATGAACATTAAAAATAGGGAATCCTAAAATAAAACTAAAAAGGAAAGTAAAAGAGAAAAGGCAATGATGTAACATTAAAATAATCCTTAATTCTGGAGATGAAAATGGTCCCTGAACATATTTAAATTGCTTCTCGCTCTTATAGTCTTATCTTATTCTTTTTTTCATTATTTAGAGAATACTTTATTAGTTTCTGTAATCAAACCCATGTAGATATGACCTTACATATTTAGTACGATGTGTTACCCCTGTACACATGGAAAAAAAATAAAAATAAAAATAAATTAACATTTCTAGACCAATATGGTTGTCCATTTCTGTACAATGCCAAGTCAACACAGTAAATTGGGATGACTTTTTCCAAAGTTGGCAGCACCGTTAAAGTTTCCCAAAATTCAGTTTATATGTGTGTGTGTGTGTGTGTGTGTGTGTGTGTGTATGTATAAAGACTAATAATAGTATGTTATGCATCGATAGCAGCAACAGCTGTTCCAGGTTCTGCAGTCATCTGAACAAAATTATAGACATTCAGCACATTCCATTAAAAAAAAAACAAACAAAGAAAAGAATAATATCCAGACAACAGCAAAGTTCTGTTCCTGTTGTGGTTCAAAGTACCAACTCTTTAATTCATTGATTCTTTGTACAGTTTTGTTAGTCTCATTTGCACTAATTTATGCTCCTATTTTTATAATTTCCTCCCTTATATGAGCTTTGGGCTTGACTTGCTCTTCTTTTTCTATAATCTTGAGGTTCAACATTAGGTTGCTTATTTGAGCTTGCTCCGTTTTTCTGATATGGGAAATAAATTTCCCTCATAGTGCTGCTTTCATTGCATCCCCTAAGTTCCAATATGTTGTGTTGGCATTAGTATTTAATTGTAAAAACTATCTAAAATCTTCTTTAATCTGTGACCTGTTGGATGTTCAGGAGGGTGTTAATTAATTTCCATGTTTTTATGAAGCTTCTGTGGCTTCTTTTGCCATTTATTTAATTTCACTATGGTGTGATAATATGCATAGAGTAATTTCAGTTCCTTTGCATTTACTTATCATGTTTTATGAGCTAGTATGTGGTCTGTTTTGGAGAATGTCCTATGTGCAACTGAGAAAAATGTGTATTCTGTTATTGTGGGATGGAATATTCTACTAAGTCTATTTGTTCAAAAGTTTGGTTCAATTCTGATTTTTTTGTTGTTGATTTTTTTTGTCTAGTTGATCTGTCTTTTTTGATACTGTGGTATTGAGGTCCCCCATTACAGTTGTATTAGTGCTTATTTGATTTTTCATGTCCATTAATATTTGTTTTATATATTTGAGAGTACTAGTATTTGGTGCATATATATTTATGATTGTTATCTCTTCCTCTTGGATTGTTCCCTTGACAGGATGTAGTGATCTTTGTCTCTCTTAATCAGTCTTGGCTTGAAATGTATTTTGTCTGCAAATAGAATAGCTACTTCTGCTTTTTTACAGGTTCCTGTCACATGAAGTATTATTTTCCATCCTTTGACTATCAGTCTAGAAATTTATTTTTGAATTAAATGTGTTTCTTTTAAGCATCACATTGTTGGATCTTGCTTCTTGATCCATTCTGCCAGTCTTGTTTCTTTTGATTGGTGAATTGAGACCAATTTGCAATTTGCAATGATAGTTACAACTGATATGTATTGCCTTATCCTTGTCATGTTATTTTTCTCTTGTCAGTGTCCTTTTTTCTGCCCTCTGTTTAATTACTTGCCTTGCCTGATGGATTCATTCTGTTGGAGTTTATAGAGTTGTAGTCCTGGTTATCTTTTCCTAGAATGTCCTCCAGAATATTTTAGAATGTTTAGTGGTCATGAATTTCTTCAAGCGTTTTTTTATCATGGAAGTAGCTTATTTCTCCATCAAAAAATTTTTTTTGGTACAGGGGATTGAACTCAAGACCTTGTGCTTGTGAGGCAGACATGGCACCACTGAGCTAAATCCCTGGCCCATCTCCATCAATTTTGAAAGATAGTTCTATGGGGTACATCAATCTAGGCTGGAGATTATGTTCTTTAAGGGCTGAGATATGTCACTAAGCTCTCCTTGACTTGAGGGTTTGTGTTGAGAGGTCTGCTGTGATTGTGATGGGCATTCCTTTTTAGGTGATTTGTTTCTTTTCTCTAACAGCTTTTAATATTCTGTTCTTGTGTTGTATTTCTGGAATCTTGACTGTTACATGCCTTGGAGTAGATTTGTTTTGTTGGAATTCTAAATGCCTTACTTTCTATATGTCAAATTCTTTTTTCCATGCTTGGGAAGTTTTCTGCCATTACTTCTGTGAACATATTTTTTATGTTCTTTGTGCTATCTCTACTTTTTCATTGATTCCGATCTCATGTTATTTTTCTTTACATCATCTAGCAGCTGTTGGATTGATTTTTTATGGTTCCCTACTATTTTTAAGAAATCTTTTTCACAATCACTAACCATAATCCTGTCTTCTATATTTGACATTCTGTTCCCACATTGGCTCATTCTACTGTGTATACTTTTACTGTAATTTTAAATCTCCTTGATATCTGTTTGAATCTATTTCATGGATTCCATTTCTTTCCTATATTAGGTTTTCTTCATTTTCCTAAACTCTATTTTCTAAAATTTATATGTGCTATAGATTCATTAATCATGTCCTTCATTATGGTGACCCTTTTTGTAATTATCTACCAAATTACTTCTAATTTTATTTTTTTCTAGAGCTTTATTCATCTACTTTGTTACTTTCATTATTGCCTCTTCAGAGAATCCAGGTGGGTGGCTTTTAATTTGTTCCATCTCATTGCCCCCTGGGTTTGTGTTTTTCAAGCTGGAAGTCTTGGGTTGCATCTTGCTTCCATGTCTCCTCATTTTCCATTTTTTAAAGTTTAATTACTGGGTTTATGCTCATAAATTGCTTATGGCAGGTAGCTTCTTTCTCCTGAAATTCAGGCTGGTTTCTGGTTGTGAGGCTGGAACCCACCTTGTTCACCCTGTAACACTCTGTGCCTCCTGCCAGCTTGAACTTGGTGGATCCTTTACCTCCTGCTGACTTGAACTCATCTCTGCCTAACCTTCACACTGGGAGCTGCTAAATGGAGCTAATCCAAAGTTGCTCTGAGTTCCATGCTCAGTTGACCTCTTTCCAAAATGGCAACTGGCCAATAACCTTTCCTGGGGGGGGTCTGAACCGGAATAACTCACCAGACACTGCAGTCTGCTGGGTCTCCTGCTCTGTTCCATTGGTGTGTTTCTCCATGGGAGGCTTCTGGAGTTGCCATTAGTGATCATGTATCTGCAGCTTCCAGCTGCCTCTCTTGTACAGTGAGCCAGTAGAGAAAGTGCCACTTGCCACCTCCTTCTTCTGTGTTGTGTCCCTCTCTTCACTCACCGTGGGCTTCAATTCTTGCTGGGTTCCAGGTACCCACTTCCTCCTTCTTCTCCTCCTCATGTTGCTATATTTCAGCTTATGGCCATTTCTCTATTGTTCACCACTCTACCAAGACTGTTCTAATTTATACTAGATGAACAATTCAGGAAACATTAACTCCTCTAAGACTATTTCCTCACTTGTAATATAAGAATAATAATATTTCACTAACTCTTAGTAATAAATGCAGTGAATTAATATATATATTTGTTGTTATCATGGTAGATATTGTTTAATAAACACCACATCACCTTGTATTGCCTTTTAAAGTGAAAATTATATTTATGGTAGCTCTTAAAAGGCACCCAAAAAATTATCCTAAATAGTACCTGTATTGTGACCTAAAAAGTATACTTTTACTTTGAAGTATTTTAGAAGTTAACATGGAGTTTATAAATTTAAAAATACAAATCATAATTGTAGCTTGAGATTATCTCTAGCATATTAAACCACATATACTTATTCTTGGGTTAAAAATAGTAAAATGAAGGCAACTTCATATGGCTCAATTGTTAGCAATTGGCAAATACTCATTCTCTAGCATTAGCTAGCTAATCTCTAGCTAATAGCTTCTAGCTATTGGCTTCTCATAGCTTCTTAAATTGGTCATTAAAAAAAATTTTTTTTTTGTACCAGGGATTGAACTCAGGTCCTTGTGCTTGCACAGCAGGCAGTGGAACCACTGAGCTAAATCCCTGGCCCCATTTTGAATTTCTAAATACTTAATATTCCTGGGGGGAAAATCTGAATTGTTTTTTCTGTGTGATTCACAGAAAGACATACTCACCTAGAAGTTGGAACAAACATAAGACAAATATATATATATATATAGAGAGAGAATGTAGTGTTAAGTGGAACTTAAGAAATTTTAGCTAGTTCTAGCACTCTTCAGACATAAAAAAAGTGATTGATGGAATTATGATTAGTACTCAACTTTCCTGATTTCCTGTCTGTATTCTTCTATTATATCACACTTCTGACAGTTATTTGATTTTCTGATACTCTTTGTTATGGGTAGTTTTTTGTTTTGTTTTGCTATGCTGAACATTAAATATATTCCTTATTTAACAACTGTTTAATGACTATTCAGACTTATGACCCACCACTCAAACTTGACCACCCATATATTTTTTTTTTTGGTGTTTTGAGACAGAGTCTCACTTTGTAGTGCAGGCTGCAAACTGGCCTTGAACTCCTATGTAGTCCAGGTTAGTCTTGGACTCATGGTTATCCTCCTGCCTCAGCCTTCCAAGTGCTGGGATTAAAGGTGTATGCCACCAGTCCTGGCTTCATCTCTTTTTTTCTTTGTACAGTTCTGTACATCTTGTTTAGAGAGCCTTAATGTCTTTTTGGGGGGTACAGTACACCTTTTTAATACAGTACTGTAATTTTTTGCTGATTGTATAGTACACTGCTTTAGTTCTATGATCCATTATACTTTATAGTACTGTATTTAAGAGTTATGCAAATAAAGCAAAGTCATCAAGTTGGAGCTTCCTTTGACCATTTCTTTGTTTTAAATATTGTAATGTACATACTATATACAAATCTTCATTTAGCAACCAATTCATTTAACAACCTAGTCATGGGAATAGGATCCAGGCATTAAATGAGGAGTCTCTCAGTATATTATGTGTATATTTAAATTGGGGATAGTACTATTGAGTTGAGTTGGAGTGTGCCATTGAGGGATTTGGAAGGATTGGAAAGAGAAATGTTGATTGGCCTGTATAGACTTAGCTGGTTCACTTCTAGATGATTTATCATATGAAGTTGTGATATAATTTTTCATTTTTATTTTCAGATGACCTGATACAGCTAATAACATTATGTCCCCAAGATGAACTAATTCAATCTCTCACTAAAGAAAGGAATGGGAAGCCACCATTTTTATCTTTTGGGCTTATTGTACTTCATCTGTTCTCTGTAAATATGGAAGAAGTTGGTATTAAGCTACTTAAAGAAATAAATAAAGGTGGGAAAGGTAAGTAAAATGTTCTGAAAGAAATAGTGGGTTATTTAGGGGAAAGTTTATAATAATTATGTATGAGTTAACTCAAAATTTTTTTAGAGTTCCTTCTTAGCAACAGTTAAATTTAAAAATATATAAATTAGGGCTGGGGATTTAGCTCAGTGGTTCCACCACATACCTGGCAAGTGCAAGGTCCAGAGTTCAATCCCTGGTACCAAAAAAAAAAAAGATCACCATATCAATAATAGTCTCCTGGCATTAGTATATATTTCTTGAGAGAATCAAAATGGAAAAAAATCTTTATTAAACTTGATTGGAATGTCAAAATAATTTTAATAACTAACTCTATCCTAAAAACTTAATACATATTAACATGTGTATATTTAGACATTTTTTTTCCAGTACTGCAAATTGAACTCAGGACCTTATGCTTGCCAGACAGGCACAGTGCCACTAAGCTACTTCCCCAGCCTAGCCATCTTTTATATATGTTTTAAAAGTTACTTAGATATAAGCTTTATATTTTTAAATTCTTTTTTGATTTTTTTTGGTAGCAGGGATTGAACTCAGGTCCTTGTGCTTGTGAGGCAAGGGCTGGAACCACTGAGATAAATCCCCAGCCCTATATTTTTAAATTCTTAAACCAAACGTTTGCATTTTTATATATGATACTCCCTTTGGACCTAAATGCAGTAGAGTCTAGAATAGCAAATTAAATTTCATTTTCCTCTCTTATTTAACATTGTAGCTTGAACAGACAAACTTGATTTTAAATTATTGTGGGGGTGGGTGGGGATTTAGCTCAGTGGTACTTCTGCCAGCCTCACAAACAGGTTCGGAGTTTGATCCCTGGTACCAAAAAAAAAAAAAAAAAAAAA
>NW_022900914.1:33039676-33049010 GCF_012274545.1 Fukomys damarensis | reverse complement strand
AAAAAAAAAAAAAAAAAAAAAAAATTATTGTCTGGGATCAAATAAAAAAGGCAAATTACTTGAAACCATATTTTGGGAGGTAATTTTATATTTGAAATTATCATTAAAGACATCAAATTATCTCATAAGAAAATAGCAATTATGGTAGAAATAAAATAATAGTGTTAATAGTATACTAAAGATAAATCATCTTGAAGTATCATAAGTAATATAGGTATTAGGTAAGAAATTAGTTCCAAACTAGGTATAGTGTTGTACACCTGTAATCCTAGCACTCTGGGTGGCTGAGGTAAGAAGACTATAAGTTCAAGCCCAGCCTGGGTGATGGTGGGAATGTAGCTCAGTGCAAAGGCCCTGGTTTCAATCACCAGTACTTAAAAAAGATTATGGATACCAAACATAGTCCCTATAATTGACTTTTAAAAGTAAATGTCATTTCAAGTTCTTTAGAAAAAATATTTGTTATGAAAGCCACATAAGAGATCTCCACTTAAGAGGGTAGAGGGTTTTCCAAAGAGTGTCTTGAATCTTTGGGATGGCATTACTGTGGCATTTATGGTAGGGCCTCAGTTAGTAAGACGATGGCCCATATCCTTCACTTCCTTAGCTCCCTGCCTTGTAGCTGTCAGTATCTGCTACTTCACCAAAGAGCCAGAGGGAAGATGAGCAGAGGAGTGTGAAGTGTGAAAAATGGTAGAGAGTTGAATTGAGACATGAAAAGTTAATGAAAGAGAAAGGAGGAGAAGGAACAGACACTTCAGAACTTAGCACAAGCTGGACTAAGTGCTTTACGTGTTAAATCATTAAATTATGGTAGTCAGCTAGAGGTTAAGAGTAACTGAGTTGACATAATAACCCTTTATATTTTGAAGAATTGCCGAGTATGGATTATTAAATGACAAGTGTTGCACTGTAATCTTTTATTTTTTCCCCCAGATTCAGTAGAACATCTTATGATGAGTGATTCATTTTGCTCGCTAGAAACATGGCAAGACATGGCAGATATATGTTCACAGAGTGGCTTTAACAAATTATCTAATGACATTATGTCCATTCTTCGATGTCAGCCTGGAGTTTCAGAAATTTCTGAAGAAGATGAAAAAGTGAACCCAATGGAACATGTTTTTTGGTAGTTCTGTATTTTAACCAGTTGAGGGAGCTTGTACAACATTGTGCGTATATTGGTTAAGCAAACTGGTTTTGGCATAATTACAAATAAAACCAGCATATAAATCTCTCAGAACTAAATAACACCAATTTTGTTATGATGATATTTAGGTTTGTCCTTGAAACATATTATTGCTTTCTTTTTCCAATATGGTCATTTCGTATATTGAATTTTGATAAAATCCAAATTTTAACTATAGTGTAAAAGTATATAGGCATTTTTAAGGGCATAAGCTAATGCCTAGATACATTCTTTTCTGGTAATTTAATTTGATGTCAAGAACTGAAGACCGGGCAATGGTGGGAATGTAGCTCAGTGCAGACGCCCTGGCTTCAGTCACCATTATTTAAAAAATATTATAGATATTATAGATATAGACAACAAGCATATTATTAGTACTTAAAATATTATACAGTACTTACATTACTTAAATATTACTTAAATTATTTCATAGTACTTAAAATATTATATTAGATTATAGATATAGACAGCAAGCACAGTATTTTGCCTGTAGGCTGACTACCCAAATAACAAATTCTACAAGCCTGCCTTGAGGAGAAAGATGTTATTTCAAGGGTAATCTACTGGCAAACCTAGAGTATGGTAATTTTTACTGACAATTTAAAGGTGTGTCCTACGCTTTGGCATCTATAAATATATATATATAACTGTTGTTCTGTTAATTTTGCCAAGGTTTAAAAATGTCTATCCATGGCTCATTAGTATTCCTTCTCATATCATTACCTAATGAAATTGTAATGAAATTGGAACTCTTGGCTTGTCCTATAGAGGAGGAACGAGCCAAATTTTGCAGAGTTTTACTTGGAATACCTCTAGGCATAGAAGTATGTCATAAAAATGATTTTTATTACTTCAAGTGTCTGAATAAGTGTTTGACTGAAAACTCAGAGTTCTGTGCCATTGACAGGTGTGATATCCAAAATATATTGTAAGTATGGCATGGGCATCAATCAAGCAGAACAGATACCCAATTAATCACAACAGCTTTCAGTCCTTATGTCACATCAGAACATATGAGCTGAATGTCAGCCTTGATAAGGGGAAAATTTAGCTGCTGTTAGATAGAAAAGGAGCAAAAAGCATACATTTTCCTTCCTAAATTTAAATTGAAAGTGAATTTTTTTTTATAGTGGAAAGAATATGAACTTGGAATCGGCCTTATACAAAAATTCCAGTGTAGTCTTTTACTTATTTGTGAAATATAGGTGGTAATATCTACCCTGAGTGTATGAAGATTACTGCTGATCTGTATGTGAAGTGTAAGTGTGTCACATAATGGAGGAATTTAGTAGAAGATGGCTGTTATTTCTATGTAGGAGGACACACAAACAAATACTCCTCTCCTTACTTTATACTTACAAAATCCTACAATTTTACTCATTTTGTGATATAGTTGTACTTACTTGGAGTATTTGGTATATTGGGTATAACTTACTGCCCAGATTAAGCTGTCTGTCTGAGCTCATATTATGTTTTTCTGGCATATATTATAAATCTGTAAGTATACTGGCTGAGATTAATTTTTCCATATAGGGTTAAACACAGTCCTTGATAGTTATAATTCAGTTTTCTAAAACTTGATATTTTTACTAAAGTAACACACATGCATAATTTAAAAGCCAATATATTGCTAAGATACTTATGATAACTATTAACATTTTTATTTCTAATTTTTAAAAAAGCAGATGAAGCATTAAAAAAAAAGAGAGGGTATTTAAGCAGCATTGATTCTTTATGTACCAATGGTTTCAAATCTTTTTTACTCTGAGACTGTATGATTGATAGAATGCTGCTATGGAGTTCATTAGCAGAACTTGGGTGGGGTCACTGAAAGCCAGTAGAACGAATTATATAAATAATCTAGAGAAAGCTTGAAACAACAGCTGTTATTCTGTTAATTTTGCCAAGGTTTAAAAATGTCTATCCATGGCTGATTACTATTCCTTTTCATATCATTACCTAAGGCAGCTTTTCCAAGGAAAGTGAAAATTGTCAAGTGAATATGAAGTAGAATGCATTGGGCCCAATTTAGCTCAGTGGTTCCACCACGTGCCTTGCAATTGCAAGGGCCCAAGTTCGAATGGCTGGAGTAGGAAGGAAGAACAGGAACATAAAGGCAAGTGGGGAAGTAGAAAGAATTGAGTTGTGAGCTACATAGGACTTGGTAGATGTAACAACCTTCCTGTAATCTACAGTGAAAGAAATATAACAAGGGCCCCTGGTCTGCAATACAGACCAGGCTTTCCACTATTGAGTTTTGTGTCCTTTTCCTCAAGCTTAAGATAAATTAATTTTGACTAGGTAATCCTTCTTGTCATTTCTAATTTTAAATTTCGGTAATTCTGAAAAGGTAGTAATTATTTCATAGTATTTCTTGACCATCTGCCTAAATTTGAAATACTAACATTCAACATCGGCATCGATGACGTATCCTAAATACCTATTTTGTATACAGCTTTTATAATTTCAGTGGGAAGACAGAATATCTTTTAAATTTTCTAGCAGTGATTCCCTAGTATCATTTGGGGATATATTCAAATTTCACCAGTTGCTTAAAAATGCTTCCTAACAATTTAGTTATTCTAACCAGGAACTAAACAATGTTCCTGAGTTCTATTTGGACTAATCTAGAGTATATCTTCTCTCCTATTTTTTTTTCTATTGCCATTGACTACATGAACTGGCTTGGTTGTTACTGGGAATCTTCCACATTCTGGATTTGCCTGATTACTTCCTTGTGGTACTATTTAACTTGCTCTTCTACTTCCTGGGTTTACTTTGAATGGAAATTAGTTCCAAAGGCTTAACTAGATTTAGGTTCAATTGTTTTAGCAAGGGTCCTCATAGTCATGCTGAAAACTGTGCATTCCTTCTTGTTATGAGGCACCAAATGTTTAACTATCTCATGCTAGTGGTTTGTAAGATAAAGTCCAAAGTTCTTAGTTGGACATGGTGGCACACATCTGTAATCCCAGCTCTTGGGAAGCTGAGCTTGGAGGGTGGCTGTGAGTTCGAGGCTAGCTTGGGCTGCATAATGAGTTCAAGGCCAGCCTGGACAGTATAGAGAGACCCTGTCTCAAAAGAACAGCAACAGCAAAAAAAGTCCAAATTCCTCGACATGACCCAAAACCCCTACATAATCAGGAATCCAACTGCCTCTTCAGCCTCACCTCCTACTATGTGCCTTAGTTTCTTTGAACTGGACACTTGCCCTCTTTTTGGTCATCTTATAAAGGAGTTTAAGATATGCTGTTTCTTCTACTTAGAAATCTGATTCCTTTCTTTTTACTTTAGATCTTAGCTTAATTAAAACTTCCTTAGAGGAGCCTTTTAGGGCTTCCTTAATCATCCCAATTTTCCCTTTTGTAAGCAGTCCTTTTTTGCATATCATCAGTGTAGTCAGGGAAGATATCTTTTATTTATGTAAAGGACAATACCTTTTGAGGGTGTGAGGAATGGGAGAGAGTTGCTATATTAGTTTGCTGTGACTGCTATAACAAAGTACTACAAACTGAGTGGCTTAACCAGCAGAAATTTATTGTTTCACACTTCTAGAGGCTAAAAGTCTTAAATCAAGGTATTGGCAGGATTGGTTCTGTATGGGTGCTCAAAGGGAAGAATCTGTTCCAAACCTCTCTCCTTGGCTTACAGATGGATATTTCCATGTATCTTTATATCATCCTTCCTTTATCTATGTCTAAATTTCCACTTCATATAAGTACCTCAGTTATATTAGATTAGAGTTTATCTGAATGAGCTCATTTTAATTTGACCTTATCTTCAAATAAGGTCATGTTCTAATGTACCATGGAATGGACTTCACCATATGAATTTTGGGAGGACAAACTTCAACACATAACAGTTACCATTATATCACCAAAATAAAACATAGTACTGGGCACAAAATAAATGCTTAGTAAATAGTTCCTAAATTAATAAATATTAAACTTGATCTAGTATTTTTCATATTTAAAGCCAATCTTATGAATTAACTTTACTCTTGCTTTTTGGGTAAATTTTATTGGTAAGAAAAAATACATATACACATTTATACTGTATGTTCTGAAAAATGCACAAATTATAAATGTAGAGCTCAATGATTTTCATGAAGTGAGCATATCTGTGTAATCAACTCTCAGGTAAAGAAATGGAACAGTGCTGAGCCAGGCATGGTAGCACATGACGGTAATTCCAGCTACTTGGGAGGCTGAGGCACAAGGATTACAAGTTCAAGGCCACCCTGGGGAGTTTAGCAAGTGCAGTCTCAAAAAATAAAAAGGGCTAGGAATGTAACTCAGTGTTCCCTAAATTCAATCCCTAATATTGCAAAAAGCAAAATAAAGATGTAGAACACCCCTGAAATGTTCCAGGCTTAGTATCCCCTCCCAGAAGTAGGTAGTTGATGTAGAAATATGCATATAACACGACAGATGAGTTTTTTCTGTCTGATTTTGAAATTTAAATAAATGAAACCATAATGCATTTATTATTATTATTATTATTTATTATTTTGGGGGGTACTGGGGATTGAACTCAGGACCTTGCCCTTGTGATCAGACGCTGGCACCACTGAGCTGAATTCCCAACCCCTGCATTTATTCTTTTGTCTAGCTTCCTTTGCTCTTTTTTTTTCCTTTGCTCTTTTTAGTGACATTTTCCCCATATTTTGTGGTAAATTCTCATTGCTATTTGTTATTCATTGCATAAATATTCCAGATTTCTATTTTAAATGGACATGTAAGTTGTTTTTAGTGTGGGGCTAATCTGACATTCTCGTACCTGCCTTGTATATGAACACATGCACGCACTTCTGTTGGATTCCTGCTTTTTTAAAAAAGTTCTGTATTGATGGGTATACATAAGGTCATATCAGCAGGTATGCTTCTCAAGGTCAGGGCTATATTAATGTTTCATTTATCATGTTATTCTCTGAGCTATTATGAAATATCTATAATAGAAATTCTGTGGGTTAGAAACTGTGAGTGCACTGAGTATGGTGGCACATGCCTGTAATCCCAGCACTTGGGCTACTGAGGTAGAAAAATCACTGCAAGTTCAAGGCCAGCCTGGGCTGCGTAGAGATACCTTGTCTCAACAACGACAACAAAAAAGAAATCGTGAGTGAACAGTCCAGGACACCCAGTGTCTCTGAGTGCTGGACACTACTAGCCATTTTAATATAATTTTTATTTTAAAATATAAATTTTAATTTTTAATACAAATTTTATGAATTTCATAATAATTTGCACCATAGATGTTTTAGTAGATATAATTGTCACCATTCTTTAGGTTGTTCTTGTTTTTCTAGGACCTTGAGGTTCAATATTAGGTTATATGCTTGGACTCACTCTATTTTTCTGATGTGAGCATTCACAACTATGACCTTTCCTCTTAGGACTGCTTTTATTGTGTCCCATAAGTTCTGGTATGTTATACTGGCATTATCATTTTATTCTAGGAGCTGTCAAATTTCTTCCTGGATTTCTTCTGTGATCCATTGATATGTTTTAATTTCCGTGCATTTGCATAATTTCTGTGGATTTTTTGCCATTGATTTCTAGTTTCATTGTGCTATGATCTGATAATGTGCATGGGATAATTTTATTTCTTTTACACTTACTTAATCATGTTTTGTGGGCTGGTGAGTGGTCTATTTTGGAGAAAGTTCCATTGCTGCTAAGAAAAATGTGTCTTCTGTTGTTGAGTGGAACACTCTGAGATGCCTAGTTAGTCCATTTGTTCTGAGGTTTTGGTTCAACTCTGATACTCTTTGTTAAGTTTTTGTCTAGTTGATCTAATTGTGATGATGGAGTATTAAGGTCCTCCACTATAACTGTGTTGATGTTTTTTTATTTTTTCTGTCCATAGTGTTTGTTTTGTGAATCCGGGTGTGACCGTGTTTGATATGTATATGCTTATCATTGTTATCCTGTTGAACCGTTTCCTTAAACCAATATGTAGTGAACTATTCCCTTCAATATGTAGTGACTTTTTCTTTGCCTCTTCTGATTGATTTTGGCTTTAAGTCCACTTTATTGGAAAATGGGATAGTTACTCCTGCTTGTTTTTTGGGTTCTTGTTGCATGGAATATTGCTTTCCATCCTTTGATTTTTAGTCTATAGAATTTCTTTTTGGGGTTGAATGTGTTTTTTATATATATAGTTGGATTTGTTTTTGATCCATTCTGCTGTTCTGTGTCTTTTGATTAGGGAATTGAGATCATTCACACTGAGAGTTATTACTGAAAGGTATTGACTTCATTCCTGTCATTTCCCTATTTCCCTTATTGTTTCTCTTCTCCTTAGCTGCTCACCTTGCCTAGTGTACAGTATTTGTTCTATTAGACCTTTGGGCATTTTCTATAATGTGTCATGACGTTCTTTTCTGATTGTGGCTATGTAAGTTTTTATATGCCTTGGATGACAGTATTGTTAATGACACAAGGCAATCCAGATATTGGCATACAGAGAAAAGCAATTAATAGCAATAACTATGCTGCCTTGGCAGTAGCAATAAAATCAGCAACAATAATAGCATCAGAGATAAACTGGATATTGATATACCCTAAGAATCAGTAATATATCCCCTTAACCATAAAAAAGAAATCTGTAATTACTGCCTAAACACTAAGACAAACCAAATTATTGACATACTATAATTATCTACCAGATTCAACAACTGTATACCTACACTACCAATAAAATAGTATTCAACAGTAATAGCACAGAGCTAATTAACTATCTAAAGAGTCATAAAGCTTAATGGTTATACTAGTGAGGATAAAAGGGTGGGGAAGTAGAGAATGAAGAGTAGAATTTGAAAAATTTATCAATGGAAGATGAGAAGGAGAGAAAAGTGAGATAAAGAATCCTGTTGAATATTGATAGTATTGATCAAATTAATAGTACTGATCAAATAGAAGGAAAGGAAAAAATAGCAAAATAAAGGAAAAAAGAAAAATGAGAAAAAAAGGAATTAAATGGAGTAAAGGAGAGAGGGGGTACCCAAACCCCTTAAAAATGAAGGAAAAAGAAAAATTAAGTAAAAAAAAATTCCTCTGGGGGCTGGGGATGTAAGTCAGTGGTGCCATGCCTGCATGGCAAGTGCAAGGTCCTGAGTTCAATCCCCAGTACAAAATAAACAAACAAATTCCTCTGTCCTTTTGAATGAGTAATAATCTAGCAAGTCATAGTTTTCTCCATCTAGCTTTATGGATTATGGGTTTGTGAGGTGCCCACCCAAAAAGCCTCTCTGTCCATACACCCCAGACTGGCAACCATTCAAACCAAGGTGTGTCCTTACTTTGTAGATGGGGAAGGCAACCATACCTCTAGTCTGTGCTGGATGTAGGTAGTATAGCAGGGCTTCAAGCCAACTGCTGAAGCCAACTGTCTCTCACCCAGTCCCTGTGGAAAGGTAACACTGGAAACCTTAACATGGAGTTTTTCTGTGGCTCAGCCTTAAACAATTAACCCCTTCCTAAAAAGCTGCTTGATTAAATACTCTTTGGCAATATGGCAGGCTTTGCTGTAGGTTTTTGTTCCCATGCTAGCCTACCATGAAGAAGTGATTTGCTGAGTAAAACTCTACACTGTTTTTGTAGTTGACAATAGCCATGGGTCCTGTCATTTAAAGGCACAAGATCCCAGTAATGAATGTAACTGTACTGTATACCTAAAATGTTCCAGTAAACTAAATGAAAAAAAAAAAAGCCATGGGTTTTTTGGAGCAAGTCTAGCTGGCAAGGTCCATTATCTCTCCCTAGAGCTGCCAACTCTCCAGGGCTCACTTTCTCTCCTGGGGCACTGGCCTCATTCACTATCAGGTTGGTTGGTCAGTCAACATCTCTGCTGCCCCATGCCAAGGGGAAACAAAACACAGAATGATGAGTGACTGTGGCCAGGGCACAGGATCCACAGGTCGAGTTGGCTGGTTGTGGATGCCATGCAGGGGCAGGTTCCTGTTAATCACTCTTCTTAAAGAAAAGGGAGATCAGAACATAATGTTCACACAGTAAGGCTTATAGAGAGCTAAAGCTCTTTGACCCTTTATTAGATGTTCTTTCTACCATGTCAGTGAAAGAGAAAAAATATTTCTGCCAGGGTCTGAAAGTTTTTTTTTTTTTTTTTTTTTTTTTTTTTTTT
>NW_022900914.1:33007084-33032894 GCF_012274545.1 Fukomys damarensis | reverse complement strand
ACGCGCACGCCGCCGGGTGATCGCAGACAGGCAGGTAGGCAGGCAGCTGAAAAAAACCCCCTCTGGGGTCCTTGGGTCCTTCCTGGGTCTGTTGTCGCGCAGGCCAGGAGCTCCCGCGCTGGCCGGGAGCTCACGCGCACGCCGCCGGGTGATCGCAGCCAGGGTCTGAAAGTTTTAATTATGCTGTTATATTTTTGTTTGAATTATTATAGTGAAGAATTTACCAAGTGAATTTCCATTAATTTCATTCATTTTGAAAAGTTTAGAGATTTTTCTGGAACAAATTTAATCTAATAAAAATCTAGTTAAAAAGTCAAAGTACAGGTTTTTAAAATTGTTTTTTGAACTTTGTCCATTTCATAGGAAGCTATGTATTTCTTCCATTTCTTGGGGGAAAATTATTAGTAAAGCTAAACCTGCATAGCCCTACAGAACATAATAAATTGTTCACTTGCTTGTAGTTATAATGTGTGTGTTATTTAATAAAAAATACATTAACTATAAAATAAATATAATGTTACTCATATAGGTATTTCCTTTTGTTTCTTTTTTGTCAATTATCTACAGGTACATTCCCTCTGCCTCGGAAATCTGTCAGTCTCTCCTTAATGTTCTTCTTCTTACTCTCCAAACAAAAGGTCACTCTCAAGTATCTAGAGGTCCAGTGCTACTATACATTAGTGAAATGCGTCATACTTAGGCATAAGAGATCTGAGGACATTTTGAAATGCACTAATTTCCAGTCAGTATTTATCAGACAGGCTTATGAATTCCAGATTACTCTCTCTGAAGCTGGTAATGTAGATTTGATGTGTGCACTGTGTGGGCCAAACAAGAGACTTCTGTAGACCAAATGACCTATAAACCACCAGTTTGACACCTCTGTCCCAAACTCAGTGGGCCAGATTTAATTTCTTGTCTCCATCAACTTTAAATGAAACTATTTGTGTAGATAATGAAAATAAAGAATTACCATGTTTTCTCATTCAGAAAAAGCTGCTACAGAGTGCCCTCTTTATTGATGTACTGGTAATAGAAGTGAGGGGAAAGGGTAGAGCATGTGTTGCCAGCTTAGTAGAGGGGCCGTTGGATTTCTAATGCAGCTGAAGTTAGAAGGTAGCCTGCGTGAAATGTGTGGTTAGAAAGAGAAAAGGCATACACTCAAGTAATTTTGACAATTTTTTCCACTCTGAAGGATTAATGTATCAGTATCCTTTCCCAACTATATTGTCAGAAGGATGGTGAAGAAACAATATTACAGTTTGCAAAAAAGAAGCTATTGAGATATATTTTGAAGATTTCCCTACATAGAATGTAATCTTTATTCCGTTAACTCTTCATTGCAAATCCCACTGTGGCTGTGGTGGGTTGCCATGTTGTTTGTTATAGTAGTTCAAATCAAACTACCCACAGTAGTAATCCCCACAAAGAATTTTCAGTCCTCCACTGAGTACAAATGCTACCTTAAAGCTCCTGTGTATATTAATGTGTTAAATCCATAGAGGAGGGTATATCTTTTTCACCCAAAGAACAGTTGTTATGTTTATTATATTCTATTGTTTTCTTGGGTGAATCTAAAATAGTGCCAACTTTGTATATTGGCTTGACATGGAGTGCCCGTCCCTCTCTGTTATGGTTTTTGTGTGTCTGCCGAAGTCCCTGTGACAGAAACTTGACCTCCAGTGTGGCAGTGCTGGGAGGTGGGCCCTCATGCATTGATGAATTCCGTTATCAAGGGAGGAGGTGTGTTACTGTGGTAGTGAGTTCCTTATGGAAGGATATGTTTGTCCTCTCTCTTCTCCCATCTCCCGTCCTTCTCCTCCTCCGTCATCATCATCTCTCCCTGCCTTCCCTACCTTCTGCTATGTTATGATGGAGCAGGAAGGTCCCCACCTTTAAGGTTTATGTCTTAAACTTAGATGCTAGTGACATGCGCTTGGACTTCCCAACCTCCAGAATTGAGTAAATGAATTTCCATTCATTATAAATTAGTCTGTTGTAGTCTATTATAGCAGCACAAAATGAACTAAGGCACTCTCCAACTCTTTGGGGGCGTACTTATAACAACAAACCCATTTTTTCCCTGGAACTCTTCCCTCACCACACATATGTTCATATACCTTCCCTCCCTCCCTCTCCCTCCTTCCCTTCCTTTCTTCCTTTCCTTTTTGTGCTGGGGATTGAACCTAGGACCTTGCTCAATGTGTGCTCTACTACTGAGCTACACCCCCCCAACCCCCATTTCACACATTTTAAAAGTACAGAATCAATATGAGAATATACATTTTGGAAGTAGCCCTCACCAGTGGGACTGAATCATTGAAGATCTTTGTCAGCTTGCTTAAAGACTTAAGGCATTTATGGGTTAACAAACATAGGTTTTGAATTTTAGGCCTTGACCAATTCTTTTGGATTGTAAGTGGTTTATAAGTTATCTTGAAAAGTCTGCATGCTAGTTTTGCCCAGCCTCACAGGAGTGAGCACTTTACATTTGCTGAGCTCAGTTACTAAGCATAAAATTGAGAAATCAGAATTGTGTTGCTACTAGGACAGATAATGAGGACAGGAAAAACACTGTCAGAGAGACCCCAGTGGCCTTCTAGATTGCTTGCTAAAAACCTAAAGGCAGCATTCTCCTTGGTACAGAGTGTGTGACTTGCCCTGTCTTCCTGAGGGGACAGGGACAGGGAAACTGGTTGACAAAACTGTTTTTTTTTCTCTAGCCAGGTCATATGCTCTGGAGATGGAGAAGACTCATACTATATTCTCTCAAGTTTCTTCTATTCCCGGGAGTGCTTTTCCAGGTCTTAAATCAACATAGTGATATTTTCTAAACTAGGAAATGGTATTTATGCTTACTGAGAGATCTTGAGGAGCTCATATTACTGATAGCCAATACCAGAAACAGACATACCTTAAATTCAGAAGACACATCAATTAGATATCATTGGATTATGATTATTTTCATTCTGTGATTTATAACCCATGAAAACATTTTCCTGTAAAACAAATATTTTATAAATCAATTTTTTTGAGGCAAAACATTTATTGGTATATTTTAGGTATACATAAAGATATCATTCATCATAGGGAATTTGTACCTATACATGATACATTTTTGCTTTTTTTTATTTCCCTCCCCTCCTTTTGACCCCTCTTCCCTCCTTATTTTCAAATACTTTGTTTATAGTTTTTCCTCCTATTCTCTTCTTTCCTTTCCACCTCCCCCTCCCTTGTTCCTTCTCATTTGAACATTTTCTTCCTATTTCCTCGTATCTATTATATATTTAGGTCCTTATTTCTATTTTTGGTTTCTCATATCAGATATAAGTAAAATTATAACAGCATTTTAACAATAAAATGAATCACCAACTCGTAATTTATCTACCTTGTAATTTTTAGGTTTGTCTAATACCAGGTATGCCTATATATGCAGGGTAATAGCAGGTACCACAAACGCTTGATTAATCTTTGCCTAAATGCTGATTAGTGCAACAGAAGTAATTTTTAGCATCACATTTTTATCATATATAGATAATGAAGACAGAAAAGGTTTGTTTTGGTTTGTTTTTTTTGTTTTTTTGGTACCAGGGATCAAACTCGGGATTTTGTGCTTGCAAGGCAGGCAGCAGAACCACTGAGCTAAATCTCCAGCCTGTGGACAGACAAGTTGAAGATAAAGGGTCATTCGGTTTTGGAAGAAAACAGAAGTATAATCACAGTGCTGCCTTTATGTGTAAAGGCCTCACAATAAGGGTATAATTCACTTAATCTGCATGAGGTAAGGACTTAAAGAGTAAACTTTTTGTTTTGTTTTGTTTTTGAGATAGGGTCTCACTATGTAGTTCAGACTGCTCTGCTCTGGAACTCACTGTCTAGCCCAGGCTGGTCTCAAACTCACAGCGATTCTCCTGCCTCAACCTCCCGAATGCTGGGATTACAGGCATGCGTCACTACGCCCGGCAAGAGTAAACTTCTTTTTCCCCATGCTGGGCCTGATGCATGCTAAGCAAGTGCTCCACCACTGAGCCACACCTCCAACCCAGGGATAAACCATATTCATCTGAGATAGCCTGCCTTAGGCTCCCAAGTGGAGAAGTAGCCATACTTAAGAGCTTAAAAAATAGGAGCAGCGATGTAGCTCAGTGGCACCACACCTGCCTGGTAAATGCAAGGTCCTGAGTTCAATCAACAGTATCCCCCCAAAAAAAGTAGCTTCCTTTCTCTGTATCATAATTATACTAGTTTCTAGATGTTGCAAAAGAAATTTCTTGAGCCAGTCTGTTTGGTCAAAGACCACATAATACAGACAGTGACCTGATTCAATAAACATTTCCTGATTACCTACTAAAAGATGATTAAGACATCCTATAGGTCTCAATCTAGAAGTAAAGTTTAAAACATGTAATACTGTACAACATTCTTCCGTTAGAACTTACTACACTGTAGTATCAGCTTTACCCAGTAGATGGTAGCAAAGATACCAACAAGATCTACAATTTGAATTGTGTTTGTGATCAAGAAATGAGGCCAATCTTATTGTTGCTAGTCATATTTAAAATTATGGTTATTCTGGTTGGAAAGGTTGGAAAGCTCTAGAACCATTCTTGGATCATTCTTAGGAATATGGGACTGTAAAAATTACTGTACACTGAAATATTTTAAAATTCTAGGTTTTGTTTTTAGTTTTTCAGTTGAAGCAGTAATGGGGGTGGGGGTGAGTGGAGTGAATGAGGCCTTCGGGGGAGAGCTTTGTTTGCTAAACATAGAATTTCTTTTCAGGGCATTTGAAAGGCCTTATTGTAGTTGAATCTTCCTTATGCAGAGATCTGATCCCACACTGTTCTAGGCTTGACCAGCTCCTCATGGTTTGGCTGACTTTTCTGTTGTGCTGCTTTGGGTTGAAAAACAACCTGGCTGAAGAGTTGTTGCTGATGCCATAACTGTAGCTTTGAAATTTTTTGGCATGCCTAGTGCGGCATTTGGGAAACTAAGAAATATAGACATTAAAAAAAATCCCAATTTATTGCCAGATTGTGGGAAGTCTCTTTTCTCAAAATGATTGAGAAAGTTTTCAAAACTAATTGAAGAAGGTGCCTCCTTGGTCTGCTTAAACTCTTCAGCCCTTATTCAGAGTAGGAAAATGAGATTATTACAGAGTTGAAAGCAGGAGGCATCTCTTTGTGTCTCTGAGCAAGACCCTGACCTTGGAAATAAGCCCAAGAACGTTTGTTATTTTCTGACCAGGTTTACCAGCTCACATAACATAGCTTTTAAAGAGAGCCGATGAATCAAGGTTAAGCTAGCTTTCACCTCACAGTTGGGGTTTCACTTGTGGTCTTTGTTCCTCAGCTCTGCCTGCATCAGCAGCAGGAAAGTGAACTTGTCAGTCAGGCAGTGTGTAATTTCTCCAAGCCAGCTGAGTTAAACCTAAAGAAGAAAGAGCAATGCCTGAAAGCTTCCTGGAGAAGTGAATACATTAGGAAGGCATGGTATTATTTGTGAGTCAAGATTTCTCAACCTCTGTACTATTGGTATTTTGGATTGGGTAGTTCTTTATGGTGTGGCACTACCCTGTACTGTGGGGGATGTTCAGCACCATTTTGACCTCAGTCCACTCCCAGCACACGTGCATACACACCCCTAGTTATGACTGTCAGAAGTGCCCAGACCTTGCCAAATGGTTTAGTACCACTGGTATGTTTTCCTACTGAGTATAAAAACTCTACTAGTTAAACATAATTCCTACTGGGTGGTTCTTTTGTAAGGGTCAAAGATAGCCAAAGAAGTGAATGAACATTATTTCTTTCTCTTAGATAAATTACTATTCACCAGGCAGATCCAGAAAGCATAATGCGTTAGGTGAAAAGGAAACAAATAAAATAGGGCTTTTCTCATTTTAATTCAGAACCCAAAAGTCTAAGTATTTAGGGATACTTGGCAAGCAGGAAGTCACAGTATGTTCAAATATTTGTCACAGGCAGAAGCATGTCACCTCTCCATGCATGAGTTGCCTGGCTTCTAGGTGCTGCGGAAGTCATCCCCTATCCCCATTCCCTCGGGTACTGTGTCTGCTCAATTTTACCTTTCTTTTTCTCATTTCTTGATCTTTCTCTGTCTCTGTCACTAGAAGCCAGCCAGAGTCTCCAAGCTGCAAGAATGTCTTCTTTGAAGAGTAGACACTAAGGCAAGTGCCTTTCATGGCTTGTAATGGTGACTTGTTATTGCACTGGCATAGCACTTGATAGAGGTTGCTCTAATAGAAATTAGTATAGCCATTAAATTAGCCATTAAACTAATCAACATTCAAACCAAGGTTTGAAAGAGCCTATTTTGTACTCTTTACAGAAAGCCACAGAGACAAGATTGAAAACATAACCTTTTCCAAAAAATGCTAATGGGAATTGGGATTACTTACCTGGAAAAAATATTGAAGATGGGGCCGGGGATTTAGCTCAGTGGTTCTGCCACCTGCCTCACAAACACAAGGTTCCGAGTTTGATCCCAGCACAAAAAAAAAGGATCATTGGATAGAGAACTTTATAGATGTTTTCTGCTTTTGTTTAAGATAAAAAGAAATGAATGTGGTGTGTGAGAACTTTAAGTAATTGGAGGGAAATTTGTTTTATTTTGTACTGGAGATTGAGCTTCATGCCTTCACACTGAACTATATCCCCACCCCTTTTTATTTCATATTTCTCTTTTGAGACAAGGTCTCTCAAAGTTGCCCAGGCAGGACTCAAACTTGCAGTCCTGCCTCAGCCTCCCAAGGAGTTGGGATTATAGGCTTGTACCGCCAGGCTTCAGGGGAGTCTTTTTGATGGCTAAGATTATTAATTTAGCTAGCTAGAGTGCCAGCATCAAGGGTGGCTTTTAAAAATCCATAGAAGAATTGCCTGTGCCTGTACCTGGCTGATTGATGGACTCAAGGTGTGGTCCACAAATGACAGGATGACCTTTTCTGAGCTACTGCTCTAGCTTGGATGGTCCAATACAAATGTTGGCAGTACAGTGACAACCAATTTCATTCTGTAAAAACGAAACTGGTCAATGGCCAGGTATGTAGCTCAGTGGCGCCACCGCCTGCCTTTCAAGCACATGGTCCTGAGTTTGATCCCTGTACCAAAAACAAAAAGAACCTGGGCAAGATTTTTTTCTCAAGTGTGAATTATATGACCAGACTCAGCGGATAAAGATCTCTGGCTTCAGCAGAGCTGTGCACATTTACTCAATAAGCAGTGTGGTGGGTTAGCCTCATCCAAAAGCTGACTTAGAGATGATTTGTGTACACATTGTTCATTAGGAAATGCTCCTGGTAGCAACACTTTGGAAGGGAAGGGAAGAGAAGGGAGGTGAAAGGAAGGGATGAGAGCAGGACTGGGCTCAGGAGAAGTTAAGCTCTGAGCAGTCCAACAGAGACATCAGCTGGCTGTGTGGAATGCTCTGAGGCTAAGAGGCTCCTTCTGAGTTGTCCTTAGATGGGGCACTGGGCTGGACACTGTTATGTGTGGATAAGTCACTGGAGGGGGGCTGCCACCAGCAGAAGGTACATCCCTGGGCTAGCAGTTTCTTCCAGAAGTTACCCAAGGAATGCTGATGGCCACGGTCTTGTTCCAGCAGCTCCTGTACTATGTGAGGGCAATGAATTTCCTTCCCCTGAAAGGAGCCTGAGCATCACAGTATCCAGACAAGCAACTTCACCTGCCTCCTTCTAGAGCCCCAAACCTGCTTTACTTACTTATACGAGAAGCATTTTTCTTCCTCCAAGAACACCTTTCCCTTCTCTTCATTCCCACCTAACCCTTTACAGCCTACTACATGGAGTAAATGCAAGATCACTTTTGTTCTGTCCTTTCTCCATTCCTCCTTCCACATTTTTCTTACTTTCCTCCTTATTAGGCAGATTCACAGCCTCATGACAGCCAGCCTACATGGCAAGTTAATTTCTCCCCCTGGAATTTTTCCATTGTTCCCTTAGTGGCACATATTCTCCTTCTGTCCTCTGCTAATACCTTGTGGGTAAGTTCCCAGGAAAGCAACAGAGCTGACAGAATACTAGACTGGAGTCTGGGTTAGCTCAGACACTAGCTTTTGGTCTTTGATCAAATCCTGTTTCCTTGATTACCTCTCCAAAACAGGGAGAGGCCATTAGATGGCCTTTTTAAGCTCCAACATTCAATAATTACTTAATTTGAAGATTTTTCGCAAAAGAAAATGGGAACAAAAAGGATGCCAGATCCTCTTTTCACCATGCTTCCTATCTCTTCACACAGAACAACTTGGAGTCTCTCTTCCCAAAGATGCAAGATTAGTTATGGCGTAACCTAAAGTATTTGGGTGGGGAATAATGTTTTAAAATCTCTAAAACAATTTGGAAACCATTCTGAATTGAAATCTGCAAATTCTCAGTAGCCCATCCTGCAACTACACGTCCCCTGACTGCAAGGCTCTTACATAAGGTGAAGTAAAGATGAGTCATACTTGGGTTGCGCTGCATTTGAAACACACAGTGGAGGACTCTGCAGCAGGTTTTGTGCCCTGCTGGCTTCATGCTACTGGCCTCCTCCCCATTATTTCTTAATGTAAATGGATCCAATTTATCACTGATATTTTTTGAAGCAGGTGTTTGTTTGTTTTTTCACAAGACAGGCTGGCTAAGCATTGGCCCTTGGATGGAACTCAGACTCAGACCAGGTAGAAGCTCTTCAAATTGTCCTTTCTGTTCCAGGCTGCTTTTTTTATTCAGCAATGACAGACCATGATAAATGAGTTGCAGAGTAAATGTAGCACAGAGGATAGAAGCTGGAGAGAAAAAGCTAGTGGAACAGCAAATTTGACTGTTCAGAAAACAGAGCTGAGCTTATTTGCGTAGTAACTCAGGTGTGGTTACTTATTTATGAAGCACATTTCCGTTGAAGTGTGGAAGATAGTAGAGCTGTGAACTTGATCCCTGCCCCGGAATTCTAATGGTCTGAAGGTAGAGCCCAGCAAATACTCCCCGTTCCCTTTTATCCCACCTCCATAGTTCTCTGTTGAAACAGCAGAATCTAAAATTGCTGTTTACTCATTTTGAGGTCCTACAGGGGAGAGAGAGTGTTTGCTTGCCGTTGTTTCTCCTTGCACATGGCAGGCCTTCAGTAAATAAATGTATAATCAGTGGGCATCAAAGTAACCTGCTGACTGACTTGGCAGTGAAGGTTGTGGCTACTTGGAAGCCGGAAGGAGGTAAATACAAAAGAGGAGGAGAGGCTTTGAATTACCCGAATTAGACACCTGCTTCTAAGTGGGTAAGGGAAGTAATATCAAAGACTGAAAGACAAAGGCAGCACCATTTTGAAGAAGAGGTAGCTGGATTCCTACATGCAAGAAAAGATTCCCAGTGTATAGGTCTAATTCCTGCAGAACAAGGCAAAAAGCAAAAACAACAAAAAAACAAAAACCCTCCTCTCACTAAAAACAAAGCCTACCTCAAGCTGTATCTCCACTCATAACAGTGCCCTAGTTACATAGCAGAAAGAACAAAGAAGTGATTTAAGTGTCTTGAGATTGAAATAGCTATTGCCAAACTCCAGAGGATCAGCAGAATCGTTATATTACAGAAAATACCGAACGTCTGAGGCCTCTGTATTCTTCCATCCTGATGTCAGATTGCTGGCAGCCCATGCTGAGCTGCTTTATTAAAATGTGATGCTAGGCCGCTGCCTCTGGAGAGACAAGGGAGGAAGGGCAAGCTACCTCTGCTTGCAATTTGGAAGCTCTGCCCTGATAAGTTAACCAGCTTGGACTCTGTAGGCTCTTTGCTCCCAGTAACAATGATGAGTCTGATTGGCTCGCCTTTTCACCCAATTAGACACAAATGTCAGTGTCCCTGAGTATGTATATATCAGTCAGGGTCCAGACAGGAAAACAGAATTTACCCCAAATTGTTAAAAAAGATTAATAAAGGGATTATAACACAGATGTGGGTAGGGTTAAGGGAATGTTGCAGTGCACAGAGACTTGTATCAGTGGGAAGCCTTTATCTCCCTAGGGTGGGAAGACAAAGGGAGGAAGGAAACCCTGTACCTGAGCCAGTGAGAGTGGGAGGAATAGCCTCTATGAGGACAGTCATCACACAGGGACACAGGGATGTGCCTAAGGGCTGCTGCTGGAGACGGAGCTCTAAAGCAGGGAGAGAGTGGGGAAGAAATGCCCTGTCCACTTTTTTCTGCAGTGTGATTCCCATTGGCCAACTGGAAGCTGGCCAGCAAAGATGATCTGGGTGATTCATTCCTCAGGGTCAGCCTGCTGGGGGCTGAGCATGTGTGAAGGTGGGTCAAATGGAGAGTGATGATTAACACAATTACTATATGCAATATGTATATGAACTGTCTCATAAGCTTCTCACGTTATCTCATTTAATCTCCGAACTTACTCTGAATATCAGGCTGAGCAGGGTCTCCTCAGAATGCCAGAGGTTAGTGCACATTCATGCCTGATGGCTTGTTCAGGCTACTCAGCTGAGAAGAGCAGAAGTGTGTCGAAACTTGTCACCAGGCTTGAGTCAGGCCCAAATTGACTCTAAACGTCAAGTACAACAGAAGTGCCTGGGACGATGACTGTGAGCACTTTGTCATCCTCTCCAGATCTCCCTACATCTGATTTATTTTCATCCTGAATGCAGGGATGTTGTCTGCTGCTCACCATGCAGTCCTGTGAGAAAATAAGTCCTGTAGAGTGCTATGAGAAGTGCATTTGGTGGGAGGAAGAGCAGGCTAATTCCTTAGTGCCATCACTGAGGAAGGAAAAGAAAGCCGAAAGGCCAGGAGCTAACAGTCCTACAAAAGGCGTGTGAGCTGGACAGATGGGTGCACAGCCTGTACTATATATCTGTAGCTCCTTGGGCTAGGCACGAACCTCCCTGGGTTGGTCATTTTCCCTAACGGGTTGGGGTTACTTGTGTCCAAACTGGAGTAAGTGACCCTCTAGTGACGTAGGGGCAGCCTGGAGCAGATACCACCGCTGGGTCTAATTTACTGTAAAGTAATACAGGCAGGCATGGAATTTGATCTGAAATGCAAGGTCTTCTCACCAAATAAATATTTCATCATTCGAGTCCCCACTGAGCTGAGGCAGGGACAGAACTTCTGGGCATGCCCAAGTCTTTTGTCTTCTCTTCCATGTCCAGTGACTCCCACCTAGGGCAGGGGAAGAGGAGGGCCTAGGGGAGACATTAGAGGAGGGAGAGGGAGAGGTCAGGAGCTAGGGGCTGAGGGCTGAGGTTCCCCCTCATGATCTCCATAGACTTGCTGAGTAATGCAGCTAGATCATCTTTCTTTGTCTTAGTTTTGGACAAAAATGGAAATGATTTTCCAGTCCAACTCTAGTACCCTTTTCTTGTTGCAAAGGTCAAATGTGATAACACATGAAAGCATTTTGGAAGGCAGAAAAGGATAGAGCC
The DNA here is from genome assembly GCF_012274545.1 of Fukomys damarensis. Classification (NCBI taxonomy): domain Eukaryota; kingdom Metazoa; phylum Chordata; class Mammalia; order Rodentia; family Bathyergidae; genus Fukomys; species Fukomys damarensis. Next base: position 33,021,454 of record NW_022900914.1, on the reverse strand, counting down.
AATGTACGATTATATATTCTGGCCATGACTTTTAAGTGGCCTAAATCATAGCTGAGCTGCTTTTTATTTAACCCGTGTTTATTGAGACCTGCCATATACCAGGGGCTAATTTTCTGCCTTATAGATTGGTAGAATTCTTTGTACATTCTCCACTCACCAGGCTTGACCTTTAGAAGTTTTATTTTAACCTCTCCTTTTTAGGGTTGACAGGAAGCATAAAGGAAGTCAAATGATTGTCAAAGGTTGACAGGGAATATTCAGGCTAAAATGAGATTTCCACGCCCCCTGCTCATTACCTCAGCTTATTGGCATTCTGCCTTTCTGCCTAAGGAGCTGCAATCTGGGTCTGCCTAGGGAGCAGGGACACTGAGCAGCCTTGCAGGATGCCATGGCAACCACAGGGGCTGCCACCGGGGAGTTCATGTCAGATTGCACCTTAAAGCACATCAGCTGTGGGTTCCACAAAAGAAACCCTTTCCCATTCTATGAAGTGGAGACAGGGAAAAGAGGTAGGTCTGATGTACACAGCGCTGGCAGGGCATTATCAGTAGGGATGCATTCATCAGAAGGGACTTTTCACATTCAATGATGCCTCTATTTGCCTAGAGCTTGGAGACCAGACCCTTCCAGGGAGAAAGGCACAAATGCCTGGCTTGTGTTGTTAAGTCCCAGGATGTCCTCTAGGGATCTTAGTCTCAGAGCAAGAATCACAGCAATAGAGGCTCTCACATGGTAGGCCAGTTCGGGAACCCTCCTCAACTGGTTCTTGGTAGACCACATGCTACTTCCATATCCCAGAACCATTGCCTCTAGAGGTAATATTTTGTTTTTCCTTTCTTTAGTTAACAAATCAGCCTTCCTATAGCATTCATGTTAGTAAGCACCAAGTAGATGTCTGTATTTTCTGATGAAAACAGCCCTGGTCCAGAAGAAAATCATTTGTAAATTCTCACTAAATAAATATAAAATAGTGGAAAGACCTGTGGAACAGGGCCTGGGGACTTAAGTTCTCTTAGTATTTTCAAAATGTGCCAGGACTCAAGGATGCCAGAAGAAGGGGTACTGGTGAGGGAAATAGAAACCTGGCTCTTTCACCGAGCCACCCCCTACCATCTTTCTTTTCCCAGGGGAAGGCTAAGCTCTCAGAGGAGTCTCAAATACTTGGTAATAGGCCCTTGTCTACTTGGAATTTGTGCCGCTGTCTCTCCTTTTATCTTGCTTTCTTGTGATGTTCAAACCAACACCTTAAAATACATCCTTATTTGTCTCGTCCACCTCTGGGCAGGCTAGGAGGCTGAGCAGGAGATGGATATTGTGGTTAAGGTGGTGATTGTTCGATGGTGAAAGAAACTCCTCCTCACTATCATTAGTAGAGGCCACAATGATGATTGGCAACCCTCTGGGGATTTATCTTATTTTAACATCTCTTAGCAGAGGTGCTTTAAGACTTTTTTTTTTTTTTTTTTTTTTTACTGTGGATCAATCTCAGGACCTTGCTCCAAGGTAGGCACAGTGCCACTGAGCTAAATCCCTGGCCTGGTGCTTTAAGACTTTTTTTTTTTTTTTACTGTGGATCAATCTCAGGACCTTGCTCCAAGGTAGGCACAGTGCCACTGAGCTAAATCCCTGGCCTGGTGCTTTAAGACTTTTTTTTTTTTTTTACTGTGGATCAATCTCAGGACCTTGCTCCAAGGTAGGCACAGTGCCACTGAGCTAAATCCCTGGCCTGGTGCTTTAAGACTTTTTTTTTTTTTTTACTGTGGATCAATCTCAGGACCTTGCTCCAAGGTAGGCACAGTGCCACTGAGCTAAATCCCTGGCCTGGTGCTTTAAGACTTTTTTTTTTTTTTTACTGTGGATCAATCTCAGGACCTTGCTCCAAGGTAGGCACAGTGCCACTGAGCTAAATCCCTGGCCTGGTGCTTTAAGACTTTTTTTTTTTTTTTACTGTGGATCAATCTCAGGACCTTGCTCCAAGGTAGGCACAGTGCCACTGAGCTAAATCCCTGGCCTGGTGCTTTAAGACTTTTTTTTTTTTTTTACTGTGGATCAATCTCAGGACCTTGCTCCAAGGTAGGCACAGTGCCACTGAGCTAAATCCCTGGCCTGGTGCTTTAAGACTTTTTTTTTTTTTTTACTGTGGATCAATCTCAGGACCTTGCTCCAAGGTAGGCACAGTGCCACTGAGCTAAATCCCTGGCCTGGTGCTTTAAGACTTTTTTTTTTTTTTTACTGTGGATCAATCTCAGGACCTTGCTCCAAGGTAGGCACAGTGCCACTGAGCTAAATCCCTGGCCTGGTGCTTTAAGACTTTTTTTTTTTTTTTACTGTGGATCAATCTCAGGACCTTGCTCCAAGGTAGGCACAGTGCCACTGAGCTAAATCCCTGGCCTGGTGCTTTAAGACTTTTTTTTTTTTTTTACTGTGGATCAATCTCAGGACCTTGCTCCAAGGTAGGCACAGTGCCACTGAGCTAAATCCCTGGCCTGGTGCTTTAAGACTTTTTTTTTTTTTTTACTGTGGATCAATCTCAGGACCTTGCTCCAAGGTAGGCACAGTGCCACTGAGCTAAATCCCTGGCCTGGTGCTTTAAGACTTTTTTTTTTTTTTTACTGTGGATCAATCTCAGGACCTTGCTCCAAGGTAGGCACAGTGCCACTGAGCTAAATCCCTGGCCTGGTGCTTTAAGACTTTTTTTTTTTTTTTACTGTGGATCAATCTCAGGACCTTGCTCCAAGGTAGGCACAGTGCCACTGAGCTAAATCCCTGGCCTGGTGCTTTAAGACTTTTTTTTTTTTTTTACTGTGGATCAATCTCAGGACCTTGCTCCAAGGTAGGCACAGTGCCACTGAGCTAAATCCCTGGCCTGGTGCTTTAAGACTTTTTTTTTTTTTTTACTGTGGATCAATCTCAGGACCTTGCTCCAAGGTAGGCACAGTGCCACTGAGCTAAATCCCTGGCCTGGTGCTTTAAGACTTTTTTTTTTTTTTTTTTTTACTGTGGATCAAACTCAGGACCTTGCTCCAAGGTAGGCACAGTGCCACTGAGCTAAATCCCTGGCCTGGTGCTTTAAGACTTTTTAAAAGATGCCCAGAACTCTGCTAATTTATCTTCCATTTCTTTCTCAGACCCTGGATACTATTTTGCTTTAGAAAATTTGCTTATTTGTGCTGCAGGGAGTGGTGGCTGCCAGATATTTGAAGGAGAGGACCCATTGGTTGGCTGTTTTCATAGGTGCTCTGTTGGCTGCTCAGTCAATATTGATTTCTGGATTGCTCTTTCTAATCACACTGCATTATGATACATTGGCCCAGGGCCTGTGTAAAGATTTTTAACTTGAAATGTTTGTTCTCTGGAAGCTACTAACACACTTTCCTTTGGCTAGGTCCCCTGACTTGTCACCAAAATCCTTCTTACTGTCTAATTTGAAAAGGTCTGAGAAGGATCCATACTTATAATTTGCTAAGCATAGCAGTTTGGCTTTGAATCTCAGCGTTGCTAAAAATCTTGGAATGTATGGTGGGATGAACCCAACCAAGGAAAATTCTTAAAGAAAAATAATGTGTTTTTCTGAAGACTTTGAAACGCCTTAATCAAAAGAACTATACTGTGTTTGGAAAGAGAAATAAAGGTTAGAAGCCAAGTTTTCCTTTGCAAAATGAGCACCTCATACATACCATGGGAGCTTGTTTTGTTTTGTTTTTAGTTTTTTGAGACAGGGTCTCACTATGTAGTTGAGACTGACCTGGAACTCACTATGTAGCCCAGGCTAGTCTCAAACTCACGGTGATCCTCCTGCCTCAGCCTCCTGAGTGCTGGCTGTGGGAGCATTTGATAGAGCTGTGATGATTAAGTGCAAGAGGTTGTGCTCTTGAGAATCACATTTTAAAAGTCTAGAAGAATGCTGAGTATGTAATAGATACTATGTACGTGCTTCATAAATAAAACATACAGCTGAACTGAGGACCTGAAATGGGACTGGAGGAACTACACATAGAAACATGCAGCTGATATCAAGAGGGCCATGTCTGAAGTTTAGGGAAAGTTGTCACTGATGTTACAGAATAAGTTCTCTAAGGGGTTGAAGCCAGATGAAAATTCATGAATCGCTGCTGAGAAGAAGGGGAGAGGGCTCTCTTAGTTGAGTTTCCAGATATTTCACATATGCCATCTCACTGAATCACCGCATTTTATGAAGTAAGTGTTGCTGTCATACTTTTACAGATGAGGAAATTGTTGAGCATCCACAGAGCATGAGGCTACCTCTTCTCTGAGGAAGGAGCAGGAGCAGAGGAGGGATTTGGGCCTCTTCTCCTAGAATGCTTTGCTGAGAGGAGGGGCAGACACCATCACCTGACTTCCTCAGTCAGCTCAGGGCCATGCTGTGGGAAGTAGATCCCGTCCAGTGGAGGTGGAAGGGGAGCTGGCCACAGTGGCCTTGCCCTAGCTTGAGCTCAGAAGCCGAGGCAGGCCCCTCCCTTGTAGTCTCCCTGAGCCTCTGTGGTGGGATGTTCTCTAAAGCTGCCCCTGACTTTGCTTTCTACCCTTTCTCCAGAGACTTGGCTGATGCCCAAGCTCTGCTGATAGAAAATTGACGCATTTTCTAAAATAGGAAGTCTTGTCACCCGCTCACTCTCTCTCTTTGGCTGAGCTAGGTGGGGCCGCTTTAGTGTAAATCTCTTTTGATAGGTTTGTTTTACTAGAAGAAACTGACATAAAAATGTGTGACGTTTAGATCTCTGTGGCCTGAGAGCCAGTTTGTTGGCCATGGAATTTGCAGCCACTGATCCCGGGGGTTAAGTGCAGTAATGGGGTGGGCTGGGGGTTGGACAAGAGTCTGCTCTTACTTCCTGTTTAAAAGGGAGAAAAGAAGCCCAAGAGACCTCACTGTTACTCAGTTGAGTTCCTTCCCTTGCTGTAGCTGCCCAAGACAGGATTAGAAGAGCCCAATTCCAGTGCCTGCCTCACAAGCACAAGGACCCAAGTTCGATCTCTGGTGCCAAAAACAAAAAAGAGCCCAATTCAAATTCAGGATACAGCATTTTTCCAGCCAAGAACGCCTGAAACAAATCTTTGCTCAGAAATAGCACATCTATGTAGGCCTGGAACAGGAAAGGGGAGTGCCACCCCACCTGTCCACTGCGTTTTGTGGGCCTCTCCTCCCGTCTCCTGCCTCCCTTTCACACTGAACAGCCATGCACCTCCTTTGTCTGCTGTTTGGATTTTACATGGCTGCCTTACTTAATTCACTGCTCTAGCATATGGGTTTGTTTTTTTTCTACCATCAGTTGATCTGAAATTGGATTTCACCTAATGGAGAAGAGTGTCTCACTTTTGCTTATAGGGGTATGGGTCTGGTTTCATTTCTTTTTCTTTTTTTTTTTTTGTGGTGCTAGGGATCAAGCTTCAGGCACATGCCAAGCATGCACTCTCTAGGAAGTGAGCTACTCTCCCAGCTTGTTTAATTTCTTGATCTTGTTTTATTTTTACTGTTCAGAATTCACTTGAAAAAAAAAAAAAAGAAAGAGAAAACAGAACTCACCTGATGTAATATTCCAGCTTTGCCTGTGATAAAAGAGAGAGGACACAGTAAGAACAGTGAGATGGTAGCTTGCCCTCCCACGTGTGTAGTTTTGCCTTAAAAAACAGTGGACAAAGAATGAAAATAAAAAATAGTGGACAACGGACAGAACTGTTTCTCAGGTGAGTTTGTGCTTCTGCCATGTGCATTCTGTGGTGCCCTCCACAGGGGTGAGCTGGCAGGACGTGCACAGGGTCATAAACGGGGGCCCCCATCACTCACTCCTGCTGACAGAGATGTGAGTAATCTCGGGGACACAGTTGTCACACCCTTTACCCCTCCCCACTAGACCTGGCAATAGCCCGGGAAGGCTTCTCCAGGGACTCTGCTTCCCTCCTAGCACGGCGGTTGGCTTTGGTATTTTCAGGGAGACGGACAAAGAGATACAGTAGGAGACAAAAGGCAAAGGGAGAATGGCTAAAACAGGAGGCGCAGAGAGGGGAATGTGCCTGATGAATTCAGGGAGCATCGGGTAGACTGGTTTGCTAAAAATATTCATCATGCATCTACTGTATGTGAGGCACATAGCAGACACAAAATAAGGGTAACGAGTGGTTTTTGTCTTCAGTAATTCTGTAGACTCTTAAAATTCCCCCAACAAATCAGAAAAGCCTGGGACAATTCTAAGGCCTAAAGCTGGAGGCAAGAATTGGGTGCAGGAAAGTGTCAGCTCTCCTAGCATAGAGATTGAGATGACTAGAAAATGTGTACTCAGGACATAATCTTAGTAAAGCTGCAGATTATGTTTAAAGCAAACATTTAAAAAGAGCACTGGTGCGAGGAATGTGAGGAGAGAGTGAGCAGTTCTGCGCTGCAGAGCTTCCCAGTTGCTGCAGTAGAATCAGCCAGCAAATGTGGAAAGAAAGAAATCAGGGATCAAACATAAATATATTTGAACAGCAGCCCTTCCAGCCTGGACCGATGTTCCTCACATTGTTATGTTGCTGTTGCCTTGGTGACCATGACAGCAAAGTCTGACAGGCCCAGGGAGGCCTTCCCAGGTTGGTAGATTCTTTGGCTTTTTGATCTTGTCCCAAAAAGTTGCTTGGTTTTCTCTCCTTGACTACAAAGGAATGTCTGTGATCCCTGAAATAATGTAACAGTTGACAGGGCTCTGTGTCGTTTTAGCAATAAAAATTACTAATGAGGCAGATAATCTTTGTCCTCGCGTTTTCTCTCCTGAGCATGTTCTCCACACAGCTAAATCCTAATAGCTTCCCTAAAAAGGAATTGAACTGATGTACACAGCATCAATTAAGGTACACTTTTTTAAAAAACAGCTAAAGGCCAGGAATGTAGCACAGTAAAGCACCTGCTTAACAGGCACAAAGCACTGGGTTTGAGTCCCAGCACCCTCAAAACAAACAAACCAACAAACACACACAAGATACCCAGCCAGATATGAAATACAAGTGCATAGGAGTGTCAATGATGAACATTCAACAGGTGTTTTTGTCCCTACTATGTCCTACTCTGCTAGTAACAAAACTAAGTGCTCACTTACAAAAGCCCCACTTGAACGAGGCTCCTAAGTGCTCAAGATCAGGACACTATCCAGGTAAATGAACAAAGAATTCCAGGCGTGAACTATCCACATAAAAGAAAAGATAGGAACAAGAGGATTCTTCACTGGATTCTGGCATCCATTTGGCTATAAGGCTTCAGGCTCCTTCCCAAGGGACTTTGTGAGGCTACCGAGTTTTGGAAGAAATGGCTCTTGTGCATACCTGTTCCTGGGTATGTAAGAGGCATTGCACAGAGAGAAGTGGGAGAATAATTTATAAATTGGAGAACGAAATCCAATGTGGAATCCAGCAAGGGGGTGGAAACTGGTTTACCTCTGATGAAGCAGGTCTCTTTATACAACCACCACCCTTGGGGACCTCATTTGAAATAGTCTGCTGAGTAGAAAGGTATGTTTCCAAGAGTCGGCACAGGTGATACACGAGCCAGGATTGAGGGATGGACAGATGCCTTGCGCTGGACACCATCCCCTGTAGGTCAGGGTGGGCCACTGGTGGCAGGGTTCAGAAGGGATGCAGTCCTTTTGGGCTCCCGCTCACTTTTGTGTGAAGCTGATACAACAAAATGAGGCAAGGTCGACACTGGTTAGTGTCCAGCATGAGCTGTGGGAGAACAGCTTCAGGCCATGGCAAGTTTACTTCCAGGTTGCCAAGAACATAGGGCTCTTCATCGTAGGTGAACTTCTCCCACCCTCCTCTTCCTCCTCCTCCTCCTCCCCACCCCATCCCCCTCCCTCTCCCTCTCCCCCTCTTTTCTTCCTCCTTTTTCAAACGGGTTTCTAACGACAGGAATCCTTTCTTAAAACAGCTCCAGGTCACAAAAAGTGGAGTCTGTGCTGCCCTTGGATTATTCTAGGAGGTTCCTCTGACTCACTCGGAGAATTGGTCTTTTATAGCTCAGTTTCTCTCACACATGAAAACAAATAGCATTTGCCTGCTTTAGGTCACAAAGCTTTAAGAAACTCACAAAGAATAAAGAATATTTACATACTCTTAAAACCTTTGAGGAAGCAGGGAACATTTTCTTTTTTCTTTTTCTTAAATTCTTTTATTGGTACATGTTAGGTATACAATACATTTACATTATCATTAGGAACTTATACCATTTCATTACATGATGTATCTTGGTTCTTATTTTTTGTACCCCATTCCCCAAGTAGGGAACATTTTCTAAGAGATAGGCACATAGTAGCCTGGAAAAAACTTTCTTTTCTAGTGAAATCCATGTTATTGTTTGTGCCAACAAACAAGAAGTTTCTTTCAACTCCTAATCATTCCTGCATAGTAATTGATCACATGATAACTTATTAGTAACTAAGAGTAACAGCTACAATTTATTGAGCAATTCCCATGCACCACTCCCTGTGCTAATTATTACATTATTTTGAATCCTTGAAACAGATACAAAAGGATAGATATTAGTTCTCCTTTTATTCTTGTGGAAACAGATTCAGAGAGGTTAAGGCATAGGCAGCCCAGCTCACAAGTGCTAGACCCAGGATTATAAGTCAGGTCCACCTAGCTCCAGGGTTATACTTTTTCCATTAAAATCCACAAGCTTCTGGCCACTCAGCTTTCTGAGGGCATAAGCGTGGAATTTGCCCAGAGAAGGCAGCTCCCATCAGAAAAGGTGATTGCAGAGTGCTTGGTGCAAAGCACAGGTGTTGGCAATATCAACATTCAACCCAAGATGTGCTTAGGCTGGTCGTGGTGAGCATAACACAGCGTCATTTATTTCCTTTTCTCTGCCTTTGGCTAAAATGCCACCTGAAAACAAACCTACCCTTTTTGTATAGCAGACTGCACACATCTGGTTCACACTGCTGTGGAGGACAACAAGTCCTCGAAAGGGAAAGGATTTGTATGGGGCAGATTCATCGCTTACCTAGGTCTCTCTTGCACTTTAAGGATCTGACAAGTCCCCTGCATCCACATCTGACTACTGTACTTGTTCAGAAGGCAAGTGGTCTTACAGGCAACTGCAGACTGTGTCTCTGTAACTTACCTGGAAGCTGTTAACTTTGCCCTAGTTTATTTTATTGCATGCATACTTATACTTTCTGTGATGCTTTCAGACAATAGGCGTGGTTGCTGATGAGATGAAACCTGTCTTAATTATGCACTGAAGCCAGCTTCAGGAGTGTTATTACTTGCCTAACCATAACAGCTTGAGAAACAGTTTCCATGGCTCTCAGCACAGCCAGGCCTGCATTGCCATACATCTGCTCCTGAAAAGGGTTTGCCATTTAGAAATGCAAGCATTTGGCTCTGGCAAGTGGTGCCCTGGCATAATTATGCTAGTGTTCATTGTCCTCTAAATGTCATTGCCTACTGATCAGTATTGGTTTTGTTAGCTCTTTCAGCTGCTGGGCTGTGAGCAAACCCCTTAGGGGATCATAGCCTTTGATACCCTGGGGAGTAGCTGCTGCTTTTATTGATGTATTGCCAGGACCAGCACCTCCCAGAGCCTGTCATTAACTCTTCAGAAGAGTTTTTGTATACAACATTGAAAATACTTGTGAAATTTCATATTATGTAATTACCAATATTATAGATGTAAGACATCTTTTGCCCTGTTTGTGGTAATTACCACCTTGATAGTTATTTAGGCAACAATGTCCAGTAAGGCAGAAATTTAGAGCTCTTCTTACATATGTTAATCTCTGCTTTCAATTTTCTAGCCTTCTCAGGGAATAATGTGTTGCAAAATATATGTATCTATCCCTGGCAACCAAACCCAGGACCTTGCACATATTGGGCAAGTACTCTACCCCTGAGCTGCAACCTTAGCACTAAATAATATATTTTTCTAACATCTAAAACTTATCCTTTGAAGTAAAAAGTTTAAAACTTTTGTGATAAAGCTCTAGCTTCTTAAATATTACCTAATTTTTATTTTAATGACTTGGGACGGTGAATATGAGATAATACAGTACAGTATGGCTGTAATTCGATGATATTCTCTCAAGGTAATTGAGTTACATGGGACAGCCCTTTGTTAACTGTTCACAGATAGCTATACTGTCATGCGCTGGGGCCTTTAACACTCTATACTTTCACTTCTCCCTGTTTCCATGTGTTCCAGTGCTTCTAATCCATAGCCTTATTTTTCACTCAGTAGGAGAAAGGACTTGGAAATGGCTCTTCTTTCCTTCAGAGGTTAAGCACATGGGTCCAGTTGCCAGAGATTCCTGTTTACCCTGGAATTCACATCTATGGTGTACATGGTGGAGGGCGGAGGAAGAGGGAGCTTCCCCTGTGAGCAGAAAGGCCATTTGGGAAGACACATTTCAGCCTTACAGGTTACAAACGCATTGTACATATGATACCATGTCTAGTCTGCCTTTGACAGAAGCCACTTCTGTGACTTGTATCTTATCAAGTAGTTGGGTGGTTAGCAGAGAGAACTGTTTTTCCCCTCCAGTCTGTTGAAGGAAATGTGACCTGTTTTATGTTGGGTGGGCAGGAGAAGCCACCATGATACCATAGCAAAGAATGTGCCACCCTGAAGTTAAATTTCTGAATATCCTTTAGCGACCCTTAGGACACAGGTAACTTCTTGTTTAATGCCTGCCTTCCACCATAGGCAGTGAACTTCAACAAACAAGACTATGTGTCCGTTCACTTTACCCAGTGCCAGCAAAGTGCCTAACCCATGTAGGAACTAGGGAATAGGTATTAGATTAAATTTGAAAGGGCATTTCATTGACAGTCATCTGCAGAAAATTAGAGGACAGAGATACTATTTGGACTAGGTGTTGAGCTGGAAGAAAACTTTTTAGGAGGACAGAATTTGTGCTTTCTGCTTGCAAGGCTGATTAGAAAGTTCACTGTCTTTATGGCTTTTGGTTTATGATTGCAGTCCAGTTAGCAGGCATCTACCCTATGGGGCAGTGGTGTGGTGAAGGCTGGAGATGCATGTAAGATGGTGCTGTTGCCAAGAACAAGCTTACGCTCTAGGTAGGGAGGCAACAGTGTAGGTAACATATGTTAATTATTTGTAAGTCTCATGAGAGTCCGGATGGGAAGATGGATGGAGAGCTGAGACTAGAAACCTCCATAATGCATGCTTAGCTATCTGGGTGTCATAGCACTTTACTTCCTGCCTTTCTTCAAAGGACAGAGGTATTTGTGCAGACATCCCAGATCATTGTTTTCTGCCCTGATCTTTGGTGAGCTTAGCTGCAGACTGGGTGAAAGAGAAGCATGATGTCTTCTCACTCTGACTTCTCGTTTTCCCATGTCATTGTTTCTTTCTTCTAGCCCCAATATGTTGACTTTCTTTATATACCCTCTTCATGTTTCCAGTTCTCAGACCTTTAGCTTCTTTTTCTCTTGCCCATTTGAACATGCAGGGCCCAGGCACGAGCCTGTTCTTCTTTCCTTCTACTCACTTTTTCCTGCAAACGACCTTCTGTGACCCTTCATTTCTGGGCTTTGCTTTGTATTTTCCAGGATGAGATGAATTATTTGATAATGCGTGTATTTTCTGGACAAAAACTTGCTTTCTACGGTGGAAGGGCTATGATAAGTACAACCGAAAGACAGTGTAATGAAGATTCACCTCCCCAGGAATTTGAGAATAGAACATCAGCACTTACCTTTTTCTGAGAATTTCACAAGACTTTCTGAGAAAAAAAGATAAAAGAAATTCGAGAGTCATGATGAGCCCTAGAATTACGAAAGTTTCCTTTGTATTCATAGTTATACATGAAGAGGGGACATGATGGATGATCCTGATACCCTAGATGGAGAAGAATGTTTGTATTCCTGTTCATCCCGACTTTGAATAACTGAGGGGTTAAAATGGATCTTTAAAAGTTAGCATTTTTAAATAAAGACATTAGCTGCTTCTCCAGATTCCTCAGGCTGAAAGTATTACACTCTCCTCCTAACCCCTGGTACCAAGTAGGATTCAACATTCCTCGAGTCCAACTTGGCTAAAACCTGGCTAAATATGCATATTCATATTTCCTGGCTTTTGTTCCAGTCCTCCTACAAATCAAAGCACTTCTGGGTCTGAGGATGGTAGATCTCCCAATTTGGCCAATTTGTAACATTTCTATGGGCTTTTCTCATACTCCTGATGGCAAGGCAAACAAATCCAAATACCCCAGATTCAGGTGTCGGGCACACTTGAACCCTTGTTTGGTGGAGTAAGACATTTGAAGACATCATTAGACACCCCCTTGGGTAGGACTAGTTCTGGGAGTGCCTCACCCATCTATGGACAGAGCTGTAAACATCAGATTTACTTTGGAGATGGGCAAAGTTTCCATAGGAAATGTCATTGCTGTGAAGAGAAATGACCAAAAACGGTAAGAAAAGAGACATGGTGAGCAACAGACCAGGTGGAAGCAGGGCCCTAGTCTCCTGATATGGGCTGCAGTGGAATTATGGAAATGGTGGTGACTGAGGGGGACCTCGGACTTCTAAAAACACCACTGGGTGGAGATCAAGAACCAAAGACACCCCCCCAAATTCCCCATCACCCCCATTTAATGTATATAGAAGGCAAAGATCAGGCGAAGGAGGACAAACGATCGTCCTTACTCTCACAGAGAATCACAGAGTGATGGGGTGGTTAGGGTTGTTGACACGGACACACAGTACAGTAAGATGAGCCAAATTGGGGTAATGGGTAAGGAGAGGAAATGTTGAGGGTGAGCTGAGAGTGGCCAACCTCAGGGACCAAATGGGAAGAGAAATCTCTCCTCCTCAGAAATTCCTTCAAGTGAGTGATGGTGACATATGTCTCTCAATAATGCTGACGAGATAAGGACTGTACTTCCCTCATCCATTCTAACCAAATAAAACTTTTAGTTCAAAGGGAGAATTTTTTTCATGGAGGCAAGCACTAATGGCTTCAGGGAATTAAACAGCAGAGTTCAGGTAAAAGCGAGTTTCCCAAGGGGGCTGATTCTACGACCTCTGCCCAGGACACTCACTCCGTAGAGCTGGCTTCAGCATAGGTGATGCAGAATCATTGAGGACCAGGGATGATGGGGCTACATAGACAATCAGGTATAAATTTTCCTCTTCACCTGTGTGATGAATCTGTAGCCCACAGAAGTTAAGATCTTGCCCAAATTCAGCATTGCCAAGGACAAGAAACCAGATCCTCTTGCAAAAATGTCAGTTTCTCTGCAGTATAACCTAGGGCAGTGGTGGCCCTACACACGCACACCACAGCAAATGGTGTGTGTCAGTGAAAGCTCTAAAAGGTTTAGAGCTAGGTATGATACTAGGCTCTAGAAGTTGCAATAAAATACAAAATGGGGTTATGCATTAAGCTCCAATCATTAGTGTGGATAGTGAGATCTTTCTCTTCCATCCACCCACCAATAGAATAGGGTTTAAAATTAACTTTTTCCCATCCCTACTGCTGGTGAAGACTGGCCTCTTCTTTCCTTCTACTCTGCCTGAATGCAGATGCCTCCCTTGGTTAGAGAAGCATTTTTGCTAATGACTCACCTAGAAGAAGACCATATTGGCTCACTTATTTGATATGACAAGTCATATGTTTCGGACTCTCCTATGCTTTTCTAGTTGTACTTTCCATAATGGAAGTAAAACTCTAGATGCTTCAGAGTAAATCTTATAACCACTCACTCCCTTTTCACAACAAGATGGGGAATGGAAGAGGGAAAATCCATGAACCATTCCTTCTGCCAGTCGTTAAGGCCATTGATAAGTAAAATGATACATACTTTATGAAAAGAGATGCTAAGACAATGCATTTTTACATGTGTTAAAAACTCAGTTCTAGATCTTGATAAATGGATGACCTAATACACAAAAAGCTTTTGATGTTCCACTGTTCTTTGAGGAGTATGGTTATCTGGTTCTTCTCTCCTAGTCCCCATTGGCACCTAGGTGAAAACTGAGATGCTTTGATCACATCTCACTGCTGAACATGTACCCACTGCCTGACTAAATCCTTTTCTAACTAATTTCGTTCCCTGTATATCTTCCCACAGAATTATTTAACTCTTCAAATCGATCAGTTAAAGTTATAAATGCACAGCTATTATTACTCTACTATTTCTCAACAGTGGTTTCTAAAGAGTGGTCCCTGGATCAGCATCATCTGGAAACTTGTTAGAAATGTGAATTGTTGGATCCCACTCAAGAATTAGAAGCTGTGTGTGACCCAGCAAGCCTTCCAGGGGACGCTGATGTACATGTAAATTTGGTAAACAGAGGACTCCAGCATGAAGTGCTCAGCGGAGCTTGCCATTGGAGGGACTTTTTTTTTTTTTTTTT
>NW_022900914.1:32989464-33006733 GCF_012274545.1 Fukomys damarensis | reverse complement strand
TTTTTTTTTTTTTTTTTTTTTTTTTTTTTTTTTTTTTTTTGGTACTGGGGATCGAACTCGGGACCTTGGGCTTGCAAGGCAGGAGGCGGCTCCACTGAGTTAAATCCCCAGCCTGGAGGGACTTCTTTTGATAGGCTTACCCCTTTCAGCCTTATGGTGCTTCCTGGTCTGTCTTCTGTGCTGGGCTTAAATAGTATTATGATTTAAATATAAATCTAAGACATTGCCCAAAAGTGTTCAGAAATGGACTGTGTAAGGTGGTTGGATCCTGGAGCCATTATACTTGAGACTGGATTAATCCACTGATGAGCTCAAAGTTAAACATGCTGTTAGGAGGTGGGGCCTAGTTGAGGGGGCGGGTCTTGGGGGGCGTGGCCAGGAGGGTGCATTCTTATTCCTGGCTCCTCCTCCCTTTCTGCTGCTACCCACCGTAGATTGAGCAGTTTGCCTCTACCATGCCATTTCTGCCTCAGAGCCAGTGTATCAAGGACTGAGCCCTCAGCCAAATACACCTCTCCTCCTCTGTGCTGTATTAGGCATTGTGTCCGAAGGGTGAGAAAGTGACTACAAACAAAAGAGGCCCTTCATTTTCATGCCTTCCTATATTTCAGTAGCTGTCTGCCTGAAATTATCTCCTCTTCCTTACCCCATATCTATCTGCCCAATTTATTTCCTAAAAGCTTTGACTGTCTTTAAAACTGGCAGGCATATATCTGGTAAAGAATGTTTCTCAGTTTTAGAAGCAAAGATGGCTATCTCCAGTTATTCACAGGATTATTAATCACAGTCGTAGGAACCAAGCAGTACTAAAGGGCTTCTTCAAGTGACAGTTTGCAGTAGCTTCTAATCAGCACATAGGTTAACTAGTATTTGTTTATTGTTTCCCTTCTGCAAAGGCAAGTGTTGTGACACAAGAGTAGATGATTCAGTCCAGAACCGATGGGAAAACAGGATATAAAATCCAATACCATTGATGTGAGCAGTGAACAATAATGACAACCTATGTTTAAGTGGCGTGAGCCTCGGTAATTATCTCTCGCAGTATTTAGCTTTCCAAGTCCAACACATCCTCAAGATTGAAACACATTCTAATATGTTAAGTTCTAGAAGACTGGTAGATCCTAGTAAGTGCATATTGTATTAAGCAATGGTTTCACTTCTGTTGGGTTCCATGTGTCAAAATGATCACCTTCTATTACAAAGACTGAAAACAAGTTCGAAGTAAAAACTCTAAACTCTCAGCTGGTCTCTGTTGTGCAGGGATCCAAATGGTGTCTATCAGCATGATGCATACTGTCTTCAAGGTGTCACTCAGTGGATCTGCATTTGGAATCAGAAGCCTAGGTGTGAGTTCATGTCACCAGTTGCTAGTTTTGCAATTTTGGAGAACTGGGTAATCTCTTACTGTACAAATGCATGATAATGACTAACATTCTTGCCTCCTTTGCAAGAGTTGTTGGAAGATCAATTGGATCACAGGTCCTCTTGCAAATGGCAAAGTTAACTATTAGTTAATATTATTATTTTGATAATATTAGTTAATTATATTATTTTGATCACCCACTCCTTGCTCTCTACTCTAAAGCCAGAAACCACACTGTTTCATTTGAAAACTGAAGTAATTCTTATGTTTATGTTAGTCTTGGGTTGTGACCCCAGATGTCTAGGATTTTTTAGAATCAAATATTGGCTTTAGTTATGGTGTTGTATTATTTATTGAGATGCGGTTAGGGTGTGGAAGGATTTGGAAAGAGCCATTGTGATTCGGGGGAGTGTTTTTCCCAACGTGGTCCTTAGGCCAGTCTGTGACTTACAGAATCATGGGCTTTCTGGATTGGAGCAGACTGTAAAGTTGTAGAGTTTGTTGATGTGGTTTCCAGAGCTGCTTCACAGTTCTGGTTCCTGCCTCTGAATGAGAAACACGAGTGTTTGTAATGTTATTGTTGGAGCACTAAAATATTTGGCAGGAGCAAAGGTCTTTGATGAGCTTGTCATGAGCAAACTCCCTCACGAACAGTGCCCTTGCTCACCCCACACCCTCACTGCAGCACAGCACTGCAGGAATTCAATAAAGAACCCAGAAGTAACCAGCGGATCTCCAAGTTTCTGAGGAATAAACACAGGGCAGCCTGATTCTGTCTGATATACAGGAAGAATTCATTTGGTGTAGTTCCTCCTGGATATTTCCTTACTCATACTAGTAGAATTCTCCCTCTCTTATTCATTCTACAGAAATGGTTAAGCAGCAGACAGTATAGGATGCTGGATGTGGTGACAAAGCAAACAAAGAGTGATCAAAGTTCAAATATGGCATCTGACTTTACATTTTTTAATCTCGGTTTTTCTCATCTGTAGAGTAAGAATGATCACTCCTACATTAGGAAGTTGATGTGAGGGCTAAATATATGATATTTCCCAAACAGGCTGGTTCACAGACATTGTTCATGAGTGCACATAAACATGCATGTTACACATGAACTTTCTGTCTGGGTGTTTGTCCTCTCTTCAAAGCAGTCCAGATAAAGGTGTTGGAGACATCTTGGTGGTATGATAAGAGCTCAAAGGACCCTAAAGTAGGAGTGGTAAAGCTTTGTAAAGATAAAGGACCAGCTATAACTACTTTAAATTTAAATAGCCATGTGTGTCTAATGACTACTTGGAAACACAGCAACCTCAGAGCCTGTGAATTAGACTTGTGACACATAGAGCCACAGCTCATCTGTGGACTGAGGGACACACCAGTGGCCAAAACATTCCAGGCTCTCTGGTACGAGAGTATCCAGAGCAGAAGAGAAAATCAAGATAGCTGGTAACTGACACCCTTGTGTAGTGCAGACAGGAATTTCAACTTTGTGGGTTAAACAGTTCCTGTCACAACTACTCAACTCTGCAGCTGTAGTGCAAAAAAGCAGTCCTAGGCAACACACCAGTGCGTGTGGCATTATTTATAAAATAAGGCAGCAGGATGGATTTGACCCACAGACTAGTTATTGTCGATTAGTCCTAGGTCTAGCCTTTTATCTTTCTTTTAAATTGTGATAAGAACAGGTAATATGAAATTTACCCTCTTAACACGTTTTTACTTGTATGATGCCATATTGTTCACTATTGGAATAAGGTTGTGCAGAAAATCTCTATAGAGTTGATTGAGCTTGAGTAACTGAAACTTTATAACCACTGAATGAGAACATCCATCCCCTCCATCCTCCTCAGGCCCTGGCAGCCACCATGCTTCTCTCTGTTTGTATGAGTTTGATTGTTTTAGATACCTCATATAAGTAGAATCACACAATATTTGTCCTTTTTTTATAATGGCACAATAGTTTTAATATAACCACCAATCTTCACAAAATAATTTTAATACTCTGTGCCTGAGCAAGCAGCATCTTTCAATATTTGTCCTTCTGTGACTAGCTTGTTTCACTCAGCATAATGTTATCAAGGTTCATCCATGTTGTTGCTTATAGCAGGATATCCTTTTTCAAGGCTGAGTAATATTTCACTGAATGTTTATACTACTTTCATTAATTAATTCACTGATGGACATTTAAGTTATTTTCCTATCCCAGTTACTGTAGACAACACTTCAGTGAAGATAGGAGTGAAATTACATATTCTGATTTCAATCCTTTCAATAAATACCCAGAAGTGGGATTACTCGATCATATGGTAGTATTATTGTAAATTTTCAGACAACCTTCCTTATTACGTCCATGAAACTACAGATTTTACATACTAACAGTGTGAAAGGATTACTATTTCCTCACATTCTTGCCAACACTTATTATCTTGTTTTCTTTAATAATATCAATCCAGGTAATTTGAAGAAGCTAGAATCTTGTTTTCTTTTCTTCTCCTGTTTTTAAAGGCAGGGTCTTGCTTTGTAGTACAGACTGGACTTGAGCTGACTATGTAGCCCAGGCTGGCCTTAAACTCGTGGCAATCTTTCTGCCTCAGCCTCCTAAATGCTAGGATTATAGTCACGTAGCAGCAACATGACTTAGAATCTTATTTTCAAATGTCAGCCATGGAGACCTGCATCTGCTGCATTCTTTCCAAGATCACCTCTCACTCACTGCGTTGGGGTCTAGGATCCCTTCAAAGCTCATCAGGACACATAGCCCCCAAATCTCTCTGAAGTTTGCTTCGAATGCTGTACTCATGGCTCCTGGACGCCCAGGAACCTCTGTCCACTCTCCTGAGACCATGTGCAAATCCTTCCCGGTGACCCACTGGATGCTTCATCCTCACCAGGAACAAAGTCCCACGTCCCAGGTTTGCACTGCAATCATATGTCTGCAGACGCCCTCTCATTTGTGTCCATGACACCCCATACCCTTGCTTTGTAGCACTTAGGTAGTCTGTAATTATTTGTGTGCTAACCCGTTCAGTGTGTCTCCGAGCCTTCCGAGAACACAGGTCCCATGAAGGTCAGGTCATGGCACTGCTGCCTGCACCTGTCCCCCCAGCACCTAGCAGAGGTGCCCAAGGAAGGAGCACTCCCAACAATACCTACCAAATCGATGAATGTGAAAGTGTAGACCATCAAGTCATCCACAGAACTATGTTAGGGTATCGCTATGTTCTTTCAGACTCCCTCTCCTAGCACTGTGGGAGTCAATTGACTTTCACCTATTAATGGATTTGAGGCCTGAAAAATAAGACATATATTACAGGGTTGGCCTTCACCAAAGGCCTGTCAAACTATCGTTGACAAAGCCGCTGTATTTATTTACACAATTGGTAGTGATTTCTGGGAGGGAGGTGACATTAATAAATTGAGGAGCCTTTCTTGTGAAACGGGCATAGTCATTGGTTCAGTAGTTTTTTTTTTCCTTCTCTTTCTTGCGGAGAATAATTTAAAATATTTGCAACTACTGTGCCTTTTTCTGATCCTTCAATTAGATTTTGTTACGTGTTTGTGAACTTTCCCTTCTGTTTTCTATTTGCAAGCATTTCCAGCAGCAGAACAGAGTTAGCAGGTGAATTCCAGGTTGAAAGACCAGTCACCTGAACAGTGTCAGAATGGCAGAGTGGGTCGGCCCGCACTAAGCAGGCAGGTGAAAGGTGGCACAGAGAGGCCACCGAGAGAGAGGCCACCGAGAGAGATTCCAAGGTTTGGCGCAGACTGTTGTCACCTTCCCTTCCCTGGGAGGGGAACGGTCTGGGTGATCCACAGGGGGAAGTGGGGTGGCTGATAGAGGAGAGATTCTGTGACACGGCTGTTTCCCTGTCACTCGGTCAGAGCAGCCACTGAGAGCCCTTTGTGAGTTTCAGCGGAGGCAGATCCCAAGCTAGTGTTCCCCTTTCTTACAGCCATGGTGAAGACGCCTGTGTTCCTTGTTATCTAAATTTGGCTGAATGATTGCAGTCTCTCTGTGTTCCATGGATTCTTATAGATTTGAACAGTGAGGCTCAGTGTGATTTTCTTGTCCTCTCCTTTTTAATGGGTGGTAGAGTAGGTTAAATAGTGTGTCCCCCACCAATGATCTGTCTAAATCCTAACCCCTGAAAGCTATGAAGGTAGTGTTATTTGTAGGGGGATAAAAGGTCTTTGCGGATGGAATGTAGGGATCTTAAGGCAGGTGTTCTTTTAAGGAGAGAGGAGACACAGACACGGAGGTGAAGGCCACGTGAAGATAGAGGCAAGAATGTAAGTGAGCCATAAGCCAAGGAATGCCACAGCTCGCCCGCAGCCGTCTTCTCTGCTGGAACCTGGGCGCGAAGCAGGCTCTTCCTCAGACTCCGGAGGGAACCGGCCCTGACACACCTGACTTTTCAATTCTGGTCTCCATCGAGGGTGACAGAGTAAGTTTCTGTGGTTG
This sequence comes from Fukomys damarensis, assembly GCF_012274545.1. Classification (NCBI taxonomy): domain Eukaryota; kingdom Metazoa; phylum Chordata; class Mammalia; order Rodentia; family Bathyergidae; genus Fukomys; species Fukomys damarensis. The sequence continues at coordinate 33,000,908 of NW_022900914.1, read as the reverse complement.
GGGTGATTTGTGATGGCAGCCCTAGGAAACCAAGACAGTGGTGACACGAGTGTAATTTGAAAAAGACCTTTAAGCCCCAAGCGTTTCGACCCACGTTATTAGCTTTTCAACAACATTGTCAAGGCTGGGATGTGTTGGGAAAAATAGTGCCAGGTGTGTGTTGTTAGCGAACAGCCCGGGGGTTCTCTTCCCCTAAAGCTACGGTAGAGCCTGACCAGGGAAGATGACGCCACTTTTATTTTTATCAGGTGGGAAAACAAGAGAACAACCACACAGATCAGGAACAACTGCTGGGACGGGAGGGTGAAAAAGATAGCTGAGCAGGGTCATAGGACTTCCTATTGCTTTTCTACCCCTACTCATCTTTTGCTGTTAAACATATAAACAGGAAAAAAAACGTGTTCACAACAGTTGGACTACAAACACAGTCCATTTTTTCAATAATGCAATCTTCTCTAAAGGGGCAAAGAACAGCAACATTCAAAATTAGAGGAAGGAAATCCTCTCTTTAGTCTTCTCCCTACCCAGGCACCAGCCCTTTCACCTAGCATCAGGGTAGGGTGACTGGACGTGTAACCTGGGTGAAAGCAAAGGGAGACTGGCATGTACAAATGAGATCTCTGGGGCCAAGCTGGGGCGCGTTTGCTTTGGCTGTTTCGGTTTCCATAATTTCAAAACATTGGAAATTCATGTTTCGTGTTGATATGCAAAGCTCTCTTAACAATTGACAGTCACGGAGTGATCCAGTGCTACTTTCAGTAAAGATACCTCCTTAATATACTTAAGCTCTTTATAGTTGTTTATAGTTGCTTCATGACTCACTTCTTTTACGACTCTCAAATAACCTACGAGACAAGTACAGCAGGCCTTCTTGTTCCACTTTAAAGTGAGAATACGTAGACTCTTGAAGCTTAGGGGATGTAGATAGACAGTGGGGAAAGAGAGACTTCTAGGCATGGGGAAGAGTGAGGGTTGAGGCTGAAGGAGAAGGACCCTGGATCAGTGAAGGAATCTTGCCAGCTGGACAGCAGGGCATGTGGAGGAAAGCTACAGTAGGACAGCTGTCATGTGAAGAAGATTCTGGAGAGGCAGGTGTGGGTGACTAAAAAATCCAACCAAATAGCAGGAGAATAAGGAAGCTTGTGGTTTCCCTCCTAGAGCTTAAACATTGAACAAGAAGTGGATTTTGGGAAAACTGTGTCTCTTCACCCCAGTGACTCACCAATATAATGATGCTCCATGATAACATGGCGAGTGAATCTGTCCTCTGTGGTAAAGAGTGGTGGCTGGTACCCTTTATTGCGCTGTCACTGCCTCATGGGACTGGCTGTGCAATGGCCCCTTACACAAGGCAGCACTGGAAGGCCTGGGCTGGTGGATGTGATCGTTGGCCTCTTAGCTGAGCCAGCCACAGGGAGCTTGGAGAACAGGAACGTAGTCCCTCAGCAGGAGGTCTGTGCTTAGCTGGTCCGACACACCACATTTGCTTTTTGATTTGCACACATAAAATGAGTCTCTCTAACGACTCTCTCCCTAGAGCCTCATCAATTAGAACTGCTTTTGTTCTTAGCATCCTTTTGTTGACCAGCTTGGAAATTAGTTAGAAGGGAGAAGAAAGGGAAGTTGTCTTTACAGGCAGTGGCACTGAAGGGCTGGCTGCTAATGAAGGAACCCTGAATGGTGCAATTGTGCGCTGTTTATATAGTTTTTATTTTAATTTGCATCCGTACCAGGCTCGGATCCCAAGAGTCATTCAGCCGTGTTTGGGGCTTTTATCTCTTTCCATAGAGAAAAACCTGCCAGTTTATCATTTGCCTCAAGGAGATTAACACGGGTCTCCCCTCCCTTCACTGTTATCATGTGCTGTTGAATTGTTTATAGATCCAAAGAGAGGAAGAAAGGCTCCACAGAACTGTAGAATGTTTCTTTCCTCACACTGCAAGATCACATGAGACTTAGCTGTCCCGCTAAAAGGTCTTAGCCAAGGTCTCAGAGAGAAAGTCCTCAAATCAAGGCAAGGCGATGATGGCTAGGGGATGGGGGAATGCAGTGGTAAAGTGCTGAGTTGAGGACAAGGCAGGAAGATCTCTGCAAGTTCAAGGCCAGCCTAAACTACGTCATGAGATCTTGTCTCAAAAAACAAAACAAAAAAGAACTAGGTTGAATCTCTCAAACTAAGGAGAAAATCTGTATCCCTTTCCTCTTCTCTTTGGAATGAAAGCATATTCCTCACCTTACCCAAACATATCAGTGGAATTTGACTCCAGAACGAACCCTAACCCAGTATTCCCTCTGAAAATAAATTGCAACTTTCAGCACAGCATTTAAAACTCCATATAACTTAGTCCTGTTTAGTTCTTGCTGGTTGTTAATGAGAATTCTTGTCCCCAGAGTGCCCATCTCCGGTGCTGGTGTCCTCCGCACCTGCAAGCTTAGCCTCGACATGAACGGTACCTGCCCACCCCAATCCAGCCCTGTCCAGGGTGTACCCCCCATCCAGAGTACTCCACTCATGTCGTTATCACCATTCCACTAACGTTCTTGCCCCTCAAAAACGGGGCTCCAGACCAGCAGTGTCAGCTTCCTCTGGAAACATATGAGAATTTCAAGATCTTGAGCCCCAGAACTACTGAGTCAGGATTTGCATTTGAACAAGGTTCCTGGGTGTTTCATGAGCTCTGTTTCAGGTGCCTCTGACATTTACACACTGGTCCTCTCCACCTGGTGATCCTTGTAGTCCCGAAATGTTTTTTACACTTGTGGATCTTTCTTCCCCAGCATGAGTGTTACCACCTGCAAACAAAGGCAGGTGACTTAAGCTTTACTTACGGTATTTTGTTCCCCAGATGTAGGACAGTGCTATGAAAAGTCAGTAAATATTTGTTGGATAATTCCGTGTAACTTTGCCCTGTAAGTCACATATATTTTTTGCTCTTTGCAAATCTTTTTATGTCCTTTTTAGTATGCTTGCTATCTTAATTATTAATACGTTAAGGGCAGAGATCACATTGCATTTATTTTTTTCCTCCTTCAACAAAGTAAACCTCCTCAGAACTTTCAGATAGAGGCTGAAAGTGATCCTGACTGGAAAAACCACCCCTGACCTCTTCTCACATTGGGTCGGTCAGATCCTGGTGGTGCCTGGGGCTTTATGTTTTGGGCTCTTCTTCATCTTTCTCTAAGCTTTTCTAAGGCAGTGACTGCCAACGCCAGATTATTCAAATCTCTAGCTCTAGCACTCCAATTGCAAGGAGGTTATTTCTGCAACCCTTATTCTGTTCCATTGATTCTCACTCTGTTTTTGTTCTGGTACCATGATGTTTTTATTACTGTAGCTTTGTAATATAACTTCCATGTTTTAAAAAAATGAAGAAACAAGTAAATACATTGTTCATATTTATTTGTGAGAACCCCAAACTGGAAACCCCAATGTTCATCAACAAGCAAGTAGACAAGTCAACTGTCACACATTCATATAATGAAATACCACTCAGCAATGCAAACCATTGTGGGCAACAATATGAATGAATCTCACAATAACACTGTAAAAATATATGTATTGGCAATAGGCACATATATGATTCAACTTAAGTAAAACTCTAGAAAATGCAAACTATAAGTATAGCAACAGAAAGTGGATCTATGGTTATTTAGGGGTAGAAGTGGTGGTAGGCTGGGAGGAATAGGCAGAAGGAACTATAAAGAGTTATGACAGAGCTTTTTTGGACCAATTGATGTGTTCATTATCTTTTTATCTTTTTTTTTTTTTTGGTATCAGGGATTGAACTCAGGACCTTGCACTTAAAAGACAAGTGAGGTACCACTGAGCTAAATCCACAGCCCTCATTATCTTTTTTTTTTCAGCTTTAATTGAGTTTATTGGTATATTTGAGGGTTACAGTACAGTTACATTCATTGTTGGGATCTTGTACCTCTACATAACAAGTCTTGGTTCTCATTTTTCCCCTTGTCCCTGCCCTCCCTTCACCCCCTCCTCCCCTCCCCATCTACAACCACTTTATTTCCATCTTTTCATTGTCTCACATTTTTTTCTTTTCCCTTTTTACCCTTCCCCTACCCGTCCCACCTTCCCTACACCTTTAGCTCCTTTCTTCGCATTTTCATTATCTTGATTGTGCTTTGTGGCATACATATATCTCAAAATTTATCAGACTATATACTTTATTTTTAAAATTAATTTTGTTGCTACATTTAATGTATACAGTATAATGACATTCATATATCAATCTTTACATAATCCATCTTGGTTCTTATTTTTTCCCCATCCCCCTGCCCTCCCTTCATCTCCTCCCCCTCTACAGATTTTGTTTCCATTATTTTTCATTTTCTCATATTAATTCTATTCCCTTCTTTCCTTTCCTCTACCCCTCCCATTTCCCCTTCCTCTTTGTTCCTCCTCTTTCTATTTCACATTATACCTTTTAGTCCTTGTTTACACCTTCAGTTTCTCACACTAGAGAAACTATTCAGCATTTACACGTGTGTCCTATTTATATCACATAAGAGTATGTCCTCAATGTGCATCCATTTAACTGAAAATGTCTCTAATTTCTCAATTTTTATGGCTGAGCAGTATTCTATTAAAAAAAAAAATAACACACATTTTCTTAGCCGTTCTCCTCTTGTTGGGCAATTGGGCTGCTTCCAAGTTTTAGCTATTACAAATTGCCCTGCTATGAACATGGGTACACATATATCACTGTGATATGATTCTTTTAATTCTTTAGGGAAGATACCCAGCAGGGAAATAGTTGGGTCAAACAGGACTTCTAGTCCCAGCTCTCTGAGGGATCTCCATACTGCTTTCCACAGTGGTTGCACCAGTCTGCACTCCCACCAACAGTGGAGAAGGGTTCCTCTTTCTGCACAGCTTCACCAGTATTTGTTACTTTTTGATTTCTTGATAGCAGCCACTCTTTTTGGAGTGAGGTGGAATCACAATGTGGTTTTCATTTGCATTTCTCGAATGACCAGTGATATGGAACATTTTTTATGTTTATTTGCTGTTTCTACTTCTTTGTCTGAGAAATGTCTGTTCATTTCAGCTATCCACTTTTGGATTGGGTCTTTACATTTGGGAGGTCTAATTTCTTTTTATTTTATTTTTTTGGTACTGGGGATCAAACTTGGGTCCCTTTGCTTGCAAGTCAGGAGGTGAAACCACTGAGCTAAGTCCCCGGTCCTAGGTCTGATTTTTTTTTTTTTTAACTTCTTTATATAATCTGGATAGTAGACCTTTGTCTGAGGAATAACTGGAGAAAATTTTTTCACACACTGTGAGTTGTCTCTTCACACTGTTAGTCATTTCTCTTGCTGTGCAGAAGCTTTTTAATAAGAAGACATCCCATTTATTGATTGTTTGTGCTAGCTCATGGGCAATTGAGGTTTTGTTCATAAAATCTTTTCCTACACCAGTGTCTTCAAGAGTTCTATCTAACCTCTTCTAGCCAGTTTAGTGTTTCTGTTTTCATATTTAGATCTTTAATCCATTTTGATTTTAGTTTAGTGCTTGATGAGAGATATAGGTCTAGTTTTAATCTTTGGCAAGATGAAACCCTGTTTTTCTAGCACCATTTATTAAAGAGGCTGTCTTTCCTCCAGTGAGAGTATTTGGTTTCTTTGTCAAAGATGAGGTGACTGAGTATGTCTGGAGTTGTTTCTGCATCTTCTAATCTGTTCCATTGGTCCTCAGGTCTGTTTCTTTTCTTTGCTGGTACCATGTTGTTTATATGACAGTAGCTTTGTTGTATAGTTTTAAATTGGGGATTGTGATACCCCCTAACTTCTCTTTATTGCCTAAAATTGCTTTTGCTATTTAAGGTCTCTTCTTGTTCCAAATGAATTTTTGGATTGTTTTCTCAAGCTCTGTGAAGTGTGCTGCTGGGATTTCAAATGGGATTGCATTGAATCTGTATAGCAGTTTTGGAAGTATGGCCATTTTCACTATGTTGATTCTTCCTATCCACAAGCCACGGATGTCTTTCTATTCTCTGATATCCTCTTCAGTCTTGTTTTTCAGAGTGCTGTAGTTTTCAGAGTAGAGGTCTTTGATTTCTTTTGTTATGTTGATTCCTAGGTATTTCAATTTTTTGGATGCTATTGTGAAAGGAATTGATTGCCCCATTTCTCTCTCAGTGAGTCTGCTTTTTGTGTATAGAGTATGATTTTTGTGTGTTAACCTTGTATTCAGCTACTTTATTGAATTTAGTTACTAAGTCTAGAGGACTTTTCACAGAATTTTTGGGGTCTTCTATGTGGAGTATCATATCATCAGCAAATAGTGACAGTTTAACTTCTTCCTTTCCTATCTTTATTGCTTTAATTTCTTTCTCATGTCTAATTGCTAATGTTTCTAGAATTGTATTGAACAGGAAGGTGATAGTGGACATCCTTGTCTCATTCCTGATTTTAGTGTGAAGGATTTTGGTTTTGGACCATTTAGTATGATATTTTTTGTTTGTTTGTTTTTCTTTTTATTGAGTTTATTGGTACAATCTAGGTATATAATACAGTTACATTCATCATTGGGATTCTGTACCTGTACATAATAGGTCTTGATTCTCATTTTTTTCCCCCTTTCCCACCCTCCCTTCACTCCCTCCTCCCCTCCCCACTTACAAACACTTTATTTCCATTTTTTCAGTTTCTCATATTTTTTTCCTCGCCCTTATTACCTTTCCCCCACCCTTCCCACTTTCCCTACACCTTCAGCCCTTTACTTCCTATTTCACATTATTATCTCATTAGGATCCTATGTACTATTATAGTTTTTCACCCCAAAGAAACTATTCGGTATTTCAGTTAAAGAAATCTCTGTATGAACATTAAAAATAGGGAATCCTAAAATAAAACTGAAAAGGAAAGTAAAAGAGAAAAGGCAATGATGTAACATTAAAATAATCCTTAATTCTGGAGATGAAAATGGTCCCTGAACATATTTAAATTGCTTCTTGCTCTTATAGTCTAATCTTATTCTTTTTTTCATTATTTAGAGAATACTTTATTAGTTTATGTAATCAAACCCACGTAGATATGACCTTACATATTTAGTACAATGTATTACCCCTGTACACATGGAAAAAAAAATAAATTAACATTTCTAGACCAATGTGGTTGTCCATTTCTGTACAATGCCAACTGATAGCAGCAACAGCTTTTCCAGGTTCTGCAGTCATCTGAACAAAATTATAGACATTTAGCACATTCCATTAAAACAAAACAAAACAAAGAAAAGAATAATATCCAGAAAACAGCAAAGTTCTGTTGCTGTTGTGGTACCTGGCACCATTTTTTTTATTAGCATCTTAATCATCATCTGGAAAGAGAACACTCTAGAGTAATATCATTAAATATAGCTCTGATAAAGCCTGGTCCCTACTATGTATCATAAATCAGGTACTAGATATTTTACATTCACAGAGGTATGATACAGTACTGTCCTACATCAATAATACTAGATTCAGTTTTGGTTTGAAATTTACTTTGTCTGCAAATAAGATTGCTACCCCTGTTTTTTTCTGGGCTCCTGCCACATGGAGAATTGTTTTCTATCTTTTCACTTTCAGTCTATGGGCTTCTTTTTGCACTAGGTATGTTTCTTGTATACAACATTTGTTGGACTTTGCTTCTTATTCCATTTTGCCAGTCTATTTCTCTTGATTGGTGAGTTGAGGCCACTGACATTGCTGGTTATAACTGATATGTACTGACTTATTATTGACATGTTATTGGCCTTTTGTTGACTCTTTTTACTTTTTCACCTTCTCCTTTTAATTTCTTGCCTTGCCTATTTGATTTGATTTCCCCATTCATTTTGAAAGAGAGTTTTGCTGGATACATTTGCTAGGTTGGAGGTTGTTCTCTTTTAGTACTTGAAATATCTCATTCCAGGCTCTCCTTGCCCCAAGGGTTTGTGTTGAAAAGTCTGCTGTGACTCTGATGGGCTTTCCTTTATATGTGATTTGTTTCTTTTCTCTTACTGCTTGTAGTATTTTGTTCTTCTGTTGGGTTTCTGGGATCTTGATTATTATATGTCTAGGTGTAGATTTTTTTTTTATTGTAGCTAGTTGGGGTCCTATATGCCTCAGTTATCTGAATGTCAAATTCTTCCCCTCTGTTTGGGAAGTTTTCTGTCATTAATTCTGCAAATAGCTTTTTAAAGTCATTTGTATTTTCTCCTGCTACTACATGTATTCCTATCAGCCTTATGTTATTCCTCTTTGCATCATCTAGGAGTTGTTGAATTGATTTCTTATGATCTGTTACTGTTTTTAAGAGACCTCTCTTTTCATGGTCACTGACTGCAATCTTATCTTCTATATCTGAGAGCCTATCTTCGCATTCTTTTATTCTGTTGCGTACACTTTCAATAGAGTGTTTCATCTCCTGGATATCTGTTTGAATCTGTTTTATGGATTCCATTTCTTTTGTATGTTGGGCATTCATTGTTTCCATTTCTTTCTTATTCTGGGCTTTCATGGCTTCTATCATGGTCCTGAGCTCATCTATTTTTTTTATCAGTTTCTGCTCTAGAGTCTCGAATCACGACTTTCATTTTGCTCACTATCTCTATGGTTATCTGGGAAATTATTTCTGTTTTGAATTTTTCTAGAGCCCGATTGATCTGTTTTGTTACTTCCTGTGCATTGAGTTCAGGGTGTCCTGGTGGTTCACTATTGGCCTTTTCATCCTCATTTGCCCTACTGTTTGCCATTGGTAAACTGGAAGTCTGTCCTTGTGTCTTGCTTAAGTGTTTTCTCATTTTAATTTTTGTTGTTGGACTGTCCTTGGTTTAATCTCTGGATTATCACCCAGATCTTCCTGATATAGCTGCTCCCTAGCTTCTGTGTCTCTAATGACCCACAGACTTTCTCATCCTCATAACATCAGAGAAAACAGCTTATCAAATCAACGGCAATGCTTTACCCCAACTGATACAATCAGCAACACATTGAGATCAAGCACAACTTGGACACTGACCACCTGTGGTAGTCACTAGTCTATCACCCTTAAATCATTTGAATTAAATTGAAATCAAGAAGCAGTCCAGAACATGTCTGCACTGAACATAATTTCAATATAGTGTATTTACCATTTAATGACTCAGACAGAGCGAGGATGCAAGACCACTGATCTCAGTTAGCTGATGGCTGAACCCCATGACGCTGACTGACCTCGGGCTGCAATGCCCAGATTGAGTTCCCCAACCTTCTGAATGGTTGAACTCCGCAACGTTCTATTACAGGTTTCCCACGCCCTTTCTTTAAAGATGTTCAAAGTTGGGAACTCAGAAAAATACCCTTGATGACCACCTCTGTCTTTGCAGAGTGGGTCCAAAGACTGGCACAGTCAGGAGGTCTGAGAGTTGGGGAGGCTTATGGGGATTCAAGGGCACCCGCGCAGCTACCTTCCCGGTGCTTGAGTGATGGCTGCTGGGTTGGGAGCAGGCGTGGTTCTCCCATTTAGTATGGTATTGACTGTTGGTTTTTCATGAAAGACTTTTATCAGATTGAGGTAGAGACTGTCTATTCCACAGACTGTATACTTTAAATATGTGTAGTTTGTTGTGTCTCAGTGTACTTCAGGAAACTGGCAAAAATTGAATAATAATTTATTTTAATGTTTTCAATGCCATATGTACAAAATATCATTTAAACAAATTAATATAAAAGTACTAGTGAGATTTTTCACATTCCTATTTTGCATCATCTTTGAAATCTGTGTGCATATTATACTTACAGCTCATTGCACTTTAGACCTCACATTTCAAGCCCTTGATATCCACATATGACTAGTGGCTATTGTGCTGGATGGTGCAGGTCTAGATTCTCTGGTGAAACTCCCTCTAAAACAGTTTTCTCCTCGGACCTGCTCAAACCTTGGGCATATGGCTCCTTTATCTATCTCTGGAGTGGTTTTGAGCTGCCTCTCTGCAGTCCTAAAAAGCTCGTGTCCTTGGGGGCTACAGGTCAGAGGTTGTCCCTGGAGGGTTAAATTGTAGCTACCACCTACCAATCTTCCTTTTTATTTCTCTGTTTAAATTTGAAAAGTAGCATTCTCTTTGGATATGTGTTCTTATTTCCCCTCGCATGAGGAAGTAAAGTCCAGTTCATTAACTACATGTCTAAGGTTTGTGCTGGGGCCAGAAGCAGGGGTTTTTCCATGCTAAAGAAGGCATCTATTGGGTGGGCATTTCCTATATTGCTAAAATGAGCCTGAGAGCTGCACCTGAACTTTGAATCTGGAATACTTTTAGTGCTGGGCTTCATCCAGACCTTCTCCGGGTCTAGGATCTGCTTTCTCATTCTCTCAACCACTGTCAAGAAGGACCCAATAGGGGAGGACGGAACATGGGTGCTGATAGCAGGACAGGCAGGAGCTTATAAGCCCTGTGGTTGCTGGGTCCCCTTCAGGATCACCAGCCAGGGCTGTGATAGGGATAGTGAGAGCTACTTCTAGTTCTTCTGCTAACCAGCCAAGGGACCTAAGTTAGCTTTCTTCTCAGGGTCTCAAGTTTCCCCCCTCCAAAAAATGAAGGAATTTGACCTTAAAGGAATAGGCAGTGTCCTGCATAAGGAGCACTGACAAGAACTTCACGTGACACCATCCTCCCTGTATTAGTGGAAAGCACATTCATAGCTTTGTGTGGTGTTTGATACTCTTACAAGTATTTATTACTTTTGCAAGTGAAAAAAACAAGGAGAGAAATAAAGAAAAATCAAATCAAACAAAAGATGGCAGAGGATGGGGAGAGCTAAACACTAAAGTGTGCAGTATATTTTAAATTTTTTATTTAAATGTTTTTTTCTTTTTATTGAGTTTATTGGTACAATCTAGGTATACAATACAATTACATTCATCATTGGGATTCTGTACCTTTACATAATAGGTCTTGATTCTCATTTTTTGCCCTTGTCCCTGCCCTCCCTTCACCCCCTCCTCCCCTCCCCATTTACAAATACTTTATTTCCATTTTTTCAGTTTCTCATATTTTTTTCCTCGCCCTTATTACCTTTCCCCCACCCTTCCCACTTTCCCTACACCTTTGGCCCTTTACTTCCTATTTCACATTATTAATTGTCTCATTAGGATCCTGTGTACTATTATAGTTTTTCACACCAAAGAAACTATTCGGTATTTCAGTTAAAGAAATCTCTGTATGAACATTAAAAATAGGGAATCCTAAAATAAAACTAAAAAGGAAAGTAAAAGAGAAAAGGCAATGATGTAACATTAAAATAATCCTTAATTCTGGAGATGAAAATGGTCCCTGAACATATTTAAATTGCTTCTCGCTCTTATAGTCTTATCTTATTCTTTTCTTCATTATTTAGAGAACACTTTATTAGTTTCTGTAATCAAACCCACATAGATATGACCTTATATATTTAGTACAATGTGTTACCCCTGTACAAATGGAAAAA
>NW_022900914.1:32958142-32989220 GCF_012274545.1 Fukomys damarensis | reverse complement strand
ATTTATTTATTTATATAAGAAGACTAATAATAGTATGTTATGCATCGATAGCAGCAACAGCTTTTCCAGGTTCTGCAGATGACCACCTCTGTCTTTGCAGAGTGGGTCCAAAGACTGGCACAGTCAGGAGGTCTGAGAGTTGGGTGGGGGCTTATGGGGATTCAGGGGCGCCTGCGCGGCTACCTTCCCGTTGCTTGAGCGATGGCGGCTGGGTCGGGAGCAGGCGTGGTTCTCCTTCCCCTTATTTAAATGTTTCAGGCATACAAAATGCAGAAAGCACAGTATAATGAATAAGTACCTGGATCCCAGCTTCAGTGATTAACTTATTGCCACTTGTGTTTTATCTATTGCTCTCCATCTTCACCTTTTTAAAAAAAAAATATTTCTGGTACTAGGGATTGAACCCAGGGGCTCTCTGCCACTGACCTATGTCCCCATCTCTTTTTGAAATTTTTTAAAATTTCAAGACAAGGTCTCATCTAGTCCCCCAAGTTGGCTTGGAAGTTGTGATCCTCGTACCTCAGCCTCCAGAATAGCTGAGCACAGGTGTGCACCACCACACTTGGTTTTATTGGTGGTGTTTACAGCAAATTCCTGACACCGGCACAGCATTCCTCCCTTAGAAGCATCAGTAAGTGCCTCTAACAGATAAGGACCATTGACAAAACCTGATAATGCCATTAGCACAGCCAACACAACTAACAGTAATTTTAAAAATATCACATACTAAATGTGTACAATTTTCCCAATTTACTTGAAAATATCTTTTTACCATTGGTTTGCTTGAACCAATGAAAGAATGTTCGAGGCTTTAAATTTTTTTTTAAAGAGACTTTTTTTAAATGTCCTGGTTGTGCTGCCTGGCAGTCATTTCCTGGGCCCACCTCCTTCTGGGCATTGATCACTGACTCATGGGCCATCAGTGCCACAGTGCCAGGATGGTGCCTGGCTTCTCTGGGGAGGAAGCCACACAGTCAGGGCCATGAAAAGCCAAGGAGGGTTGGGGAATTGGTGGTGCAGATGTTCACACTCCTTAAGGGATCGGGCTGCTTCAGAAATGCAGGCATTGCTGGGCCTTTACTCCCTGAAAGCTGGAACGGATCCACTCTTCAGGTGTGGTTTCTGCGCCTTCTTGCCTGCTTTTTGTACACAGCCCCAAGCCACTTCTGTAGTAAAATTTAGGATTTAGGAAGCTAGGTCATCTATAGCCTAGGGGAGCTAAAGATGTCCTTAGGGACTAGTAGAAGTGCTCGGGGCGTCTCTGTGTGGAGGAGCAGGTGTATCTGCACTGAGGCCAGTGAGAAGCCCATTGTCCTGGCCTCTGTGAAAGAGGAAGTTGTGTTAGAACAAAGAGGCTGAGGAGCAAGTGAAACACAGTGGCTGGCAGAGTGGAAACCTGCCTGACAAAGAATTGCTCCAGCCACCACACAGTATGTACATTATATGAGTATTTGTAGTCCCTTCCTGTCCTGTTTCCTTGAAAGATCACAATGGCTCACAGTAAAGACAAGAGGTATATTTGTTATTAGACTAGGCTAGAGACTCAGCAGTCAGACTGTCCATTGCACAACTTGCCAGTCTTTTTTCTATAGTAAGTCTTTACTGAAGGACCTGCAAAGTTACTAATGTGAACTTTCTATTTTTAAGGAGCATAATGCCTTAAATTGGAGTAAGGATCAAAAGAAACATAAACAGTAATTATAAATTTAAATAATATTTCTGCTTGGCTAGTTTAAGCTTTCTTATCTAAATGCTTTTTAAAATTTGTTATTATGTCCTGTTACAAAATACAAAAAGTGCTAGGTGTAATGGTGCATGCCTGTAATACCAGTATTTAGGAGGCTGAGGCAGGAGGATCTCCATGAGTTTGAGGCCAGACTGGAATACATAATGAGACTGTTTAAAAAAAATAGAAAAGATATTATATTATTATGTCTACTTTTTGGAGCTATAATAACATAATACTGTTGTTCCCCTTACCCAGGTTATGAAGTCGTATATTATAAATATAAATTGAAGTTCTTTAAATACCCCCTTCATTCTCAGGCTAGGTGTTTATCTCTTTGCTGCATGTCTTTATATTTGGTGTTAACATATGCTAATATTAAATAGAAAATATGCTAAATATTAAATATTTGCATGCTTTAAAATTTGCTAAAAATAATATCATATATAAGGAATTACATAATTGATTTACTTTGTCTTGTGAGGATAAATAGGGGGCCAAGGACTTTTGCCTGGCTCTGGGGCATCTCTATCGAACCTGTTCTTCATGCCTTCCAGCTATCTTATTTTTCTCTGCTCTGGCCTACCATTAGGAAGCATCCACCTCTGGGATCAGCTGGTCATGGACTGACACCTGGATTTCCATGCTACTTGGTAGTTTTGTGAACTCAAGCAAATTTTTTTGTGAGTCAAATTTCCTTATCTGTAAATGCATTATATTACTGCCTGTACAGCTAATGTTAGTACTGATTCTAGAGCTGTGACACTGAATGGAAAACAGCATGTGTCAGGGGTTTGGCTCCAGATCTTCCAGACAGTAAGAATTTGATAAATCAAGTATTTTTTTTTTGCAAACTAACCTCTTTGTAGGTGTCAGATCCTTTTATTCTCCCCTCCCCCACCAGTGGTTTAGAACTAAGTAGAAACGCAAGAGACATCTAAACAATGCAGTAGTCAGAATTCTTCAGAGAAACAGGACCAATAGGAGATTGTATCGATGTAAACACAAATACAGGCATTAAGGGAATTGTTATGGAAATTGGCTTACGGAATTATGGGGGCTGAGAAGTCCATGGTCTGCTGTCTGCAGTGTGGTGACCCAGGAGAGCCCATGTAATTCCGGTCTAAGTTTGAAAACAGTGCTGAAGAGAGGATGATGTAAATCTTAGTCTAATGCCAAGAGACGTTTAAAAGCAGACAGGCAGGGAACCAAAAAGGTGAATTCCTCCTTCCTCTGTCTCTTTTCTATTCCTGCTGGCAACATGGGATTGGATAATGCCCACCCACAGGAGAGAAGGCTCTTCCTGAGTGCACTGATGCTCATGCTAATTTCAACAAAACACCCTCACTGATGCACCCAGAAATGATGTTTAATATAGAAAACCCTCGTAATCATCACAAAAGGCTCTGCAGGTTTCTTGAAAGACTCATTTCTTTGTAAATAGGCATGACATAGGGATAAACATTTCCATTCTGCTAAATATGGGACCTTACTGAGCCAAGCTTTTCAAGATGATGGAAGCCACTGACTTTAAGAATGTGGACTTCATTCATAAGGGCCTAGAACCAAACGGCGTGACATGGCAAAATAGCAGAGACTACTGCGCGAATTTCCAGACAGCTGAGATGTTAACTGCGTCAATGTGGTATTGCTCTTCTCATCTCTACTCTTCAAGCTATGGGTAATGATTTACTGTGAATTAAATTCTTTCTAGATACAAAAACTGAAATAAGATAATTGCTAGGACATTTAAATACAAAACATTTCTTTCTATTTCTGGTCAAAGTGATATAGGAAATAATTCCAGAGATGAAATATGAAATATTATATTTCCCAACATGGTAGTTGTATGATACTCCAAACTCTTGTTCTCTAAAAATCAAAGAATGAATTCTAGGAACAATGGAGGTTAAGAGTTAGAAGATATTTATTGAAAGGAAAGCACCTGAGGGCCAGGAAGGGACTCAAGTAGGTAGCCTGAGGACCTACTTTAGAAAGGAGTTTTATGGAATAAAGCCCATGTGGGTACAACGTGGGCCACAACGATAGTCAACCAATAAGATTAGAAGTACAGTCACTTAGGTAACAGTGGTCCAATTGGGAAACAAGTCACACAGCAAGCGTGGATGGAAAGAACAAAGATTCTCCTAGGAAATGGTGGGTCCAGAGGTCTTGGTCACCCACCAGGGTGGCTGACGTCTATCTAGACTTCATTAGGCTCAGTGTTTGTTCTTTGAGAAAGTAGATAGGTCTGGTCATCTTGTCTTTGGAGGCCTGGTTTCCAACTGATATATCTCTGTCCATAACTGGTATGTTTCACCTTTGTCCTGACTCTCTTGAGGACCTAGCTCTGACTCCCTATAATATTTCTGTTTAACTCAGCTCTCTATAATAAAAGTATTTTCTCCCTCAATAATTAAGCAAACCTCGATTTGTGTCACCTACAGAGAATTTTGACACGGAATAGCCTTTTAGGCAAGGTTTCAGCCTGGCTGTTCAATTCTACGATTCCATTGTTGACCAACTTTCAGGACATACCTGAAAGAACGTTTAAGTGTCTCTACCTGTAAAGTGGAGATCAAAATGTGCTCGTTTTCATTCCTATTGTTCACAGAGATGAGTGTTTACTTCTTTCAGACTCCTCTGGACCTAGTACATTTCCCAAAGCCCCCATCAGAGCTGAGGCATACCTTTACTTACCTGCCACCATATTGGCGATTGGTGATGCTCACAGCCATGTCTCTCACAGGACTGTCCCTCAGCAGAAGCAAATTGCTTTGGGCAAACTTATACCCTTGTCCCACAGACATCCAGCATCATTTCTTCATTTTGAGGCATCTCTGAAAGGCCTTCTTGAGCTCCAGAGCTTCTTTTGGGATCCACAAAAGCTTTTGTTGTGACAATATCACAACCCAAGTTCTCCCTCTGCTCAATCCTGCCTTTGCTCCCAGAGGTGTTATTCCTGAGAACTTTCCCCAGGTAAACCTCTTGCATGAAAACCCTGGAGTCAGAGAGTCTGCTTTCTGTTTGTTTGTTTGGTTGGTTTTTTGAGATAAGGTCTCACTATGTAGTTGAGACTGACCTGGAACTCACTATGTAGCCCAGGCTGGTCTCGAACTCAGTGTGGATCCTCCTGCCTCAGCCTCCCACGTGCTGGGATTACAGGCGTGCACCACCATGCCCGGCTGAGAGTCTGCTTTCTATGGAACCTGACCTGAATAGCATCTGTCAATTCTTTGAATTATTGGAAGTAGGAATCCTGGTACACCATGTAACAGACTCAGTATTTTCTAAGCTTTATGTATAAAAATTATAATGTAAGAAATAGAAAAGCAGAAGAGAAATTGACCTTAGTCAAGCAAATAAAGAGTTAAATCAGGAAAAAGGAGAGTAAATGCCAAGGGATCTTCAGCAAATGTCCAGTCTAGAGGGAGTGCCAGAAAGTCAGGAGATACTTGGGCAAATGGAGATTTCTTTTTCTACCCTATTTCTCCTTCCAGGCCCTAGTCAGACTTGGGGCTGCAGAAGGGAAAGCTGATTTTATGGACTTTACAGATTTGTCTTTGGGCTTCCCTGAGTCTGATAGTTCCTTTTGCCTTTTCATTTTAAAATTGGACATGTCATAAGTGAGTAAAATTTTCTTGTAAAAATGTCAACTGACAAAAAGGTCAAGCAAATATCCTTTCACTACTGTATCCCCCGTGCCACTTTTATCCCAAGACAGCACTACTATTGTCAGTTATTTTATTCCAGCGTTATTGAGGTATAAGTGAGAAATAGAATTGTACATATTCAAGGTGCACAGTGTGATGTTTTGATATATGTATAGACTGTGAAGTGATTGCCACTCAATCTAATTAACATATCAGTTACCTCAATTTAGTATGTATTTTTCCACATATATCTATGTACACACACACACACACACACACATATATGGAATACAGAAATGTATAGTTTTGTGAGATATATATGTTAAAAATATAAATAGATTATATGAAAAGAAATGATAGAGTATAGCAGAGAATCATAAACAATAAAGAAGAAAATCAACAACAAAAAAATAAATAGATTACATGGTGTATATTGTCGAACTATGCACTTTTTTCTTTGCTAGTACTGGGACTAGAATCCCAGGCCTTTGCCTTGAGCTACATCCCCAGACATTTTTATTATTTGCTTGATAGGGTCTTGCTAAGTCACTAATTTGCCTGGGCTGGGCTTGAACTTGCAATCCTGTGTCAGCCTAAACAATTCACTTTTTGCACCTGTACCTTAGAAATTTCTCCATGTCAGAGTTCAGCATACCACTTATTCTTTTGAATGGCTGTGCCATGACTATTCCATGATTGTCCTCTACCATGATTATTCTGTGCCTTATTAAGCTATGCCTTTACTGGAGGACATTTACATTTTTTCCAATTTTATGATTTCAAAGTGTTGTAATTGACATTTTTGTATGTACTTCTCTAAGTGCCTTCTTCCAAGTTAGATGTTGGAAGTAGAATGTGAGGTCAAAAGCATGCATATATTAAAATTTGACCCAATCTAATTGCCCTTCTAACTCCCAACACTGGATATTTTAAAAATATTTTTAATGTTTGGTGCTAATCTTACAGGATTTTTTTGTTTTTGATTTTGTTTTGTTGGTATAGGGAATCAAACTTAAGACCTTGTGCTTGCCAGACAGGCACAATGCCACTGAGCTAAATCCCTGGCTCTTATGGTGTTATAAAGAATCTACTTGTCAAAAAACAGGCTCTTTGTTGTGAGAAAAAGAAAAGTTTATTCCAGTGAACAGTGACTAGAATCAGGGACTAAAATCAGGAGATTCTAGCAGCTAGCTGGGAAAAGCTAGTTTATCACATCTGGGTGTGGATGGGCTAACATTGGGAGAGAGAGATAGTAGCAGCTGGCTGGGAGAGATTTCATCCGTGAGGGGATGGGCTAACACACAGAGAGAGATTAGCAACTAACTGGGAAAGAATTAGGCTTACATAGGTACTGAAGAGGCTAAGAAATCTGGGGTGAAACGTTTATGACTCGGATGCCGAAGACCAGTTTGCTCAGGTGTGTAGACAATTACTGGGCTTCTCAGCACCAGGGGGTCGTATACTTCATTTGGAGTCCATTTCCTCCATTTACTGAGAAGCTGCTGTTTGTAAAAGCAGCCTGCTTGCTTTGTTCCATTTGTTTGTGAAGGACTCACTTAAGTTAGGCCTGACACTGGGCAAGCAATGACATTTGGGTGTTTAGTTATATTTATATGTTTGCACTGAGATTTGGTATATTTTTATTTTCTGTTGGTCATTTATATTTCTGTTACTATGAGTTGCCTATTTATTTATTTAGAGACAGAGTGTT
This sequence comes from Fukomys damarensis, assembly GCF_012274545.1. Taxonomy (NCBI): domain Eukaryota; kingdom Metazoa; phylum Chordata; class Mammalia; order Rodentia; family Bathyergidae; genus Fukomys; species Fukomys damarensis. The sequence continues at coordinate 32,982,130 of NW_022900914.1, read as the reverse complement.
GCTCTGCGGCCCAGCTACGTGGCTGCCTGGATTTGTGATCTTCCTACTTCAGCCTCCTGAGTCGCTGTGATTACAGGCCTGTACTGGCACCCATGCCTGGCTGAGTTGCCTCTTTCTAGAACTTGCCTCATCTTTTTGTCTTTTTGTTATTGAATACAGGAACTTTGGCTAGACCAAATGTCAACTCCTCACTTATACTACACGCTGCAGGTATTTTAACGTTACTTGCCTTTTAATTTCATCATCGTTTATTGCTCTGAGGTTTGGATTACTGTGTTGCTTGGCTTCTTTAGCCATTCCTTCATTGCTTCTGAGTTTTCAGTCTTTAGTGATTTCAGGGGTACGTGCTTTTTTACAAACTTTTTTTTATTAGTACATATTTGTCATGCATACTGATCATATTTCTCATACAGAATTTGTACCTGTGCATAATATATCTTAATTCTCTTATCTCATCCTCCTCCCCTCACGTCAACCCATCTTCTCCCCACTTACAAAAATTTTGCTTCCATTTTTTTCTTCCATTCTTTTTTCCTTTTCCCTCCTCCTCCCCCTCCCATTTGAACATGTTCTTCTTTTTCTCAATATCTATCTTCCATTTTACGCCTTATTTACCCTTTGAATTTCTCACCAAGAGAAACAATGTGATTGTTAAACTTGTGTGTCCAATTTATTTCACTTAAGATTATGGTCTCAAAGTGCATCCTTTTCCTATAAATGATTTAAGTTCATCCTTCTTTATGGCAGAGTAGTACTGTACTGTATATAAAAACCACATTTTCTCTATCCACTTATCCTTTTGCTTAATGTAGTTCAGGCTGATCTTGAATGTACAGTGATCCTCCTGCCTCAGCCTTCCGAGTACTGGAATTACTGATGTGTGCCACCATGCCTGGCTATTGTTTGGTTTGGTTTTGCAGTGCTGGAGATTAAATCTAGAGCCATCTGCATGCTAAGCAAATGCTCTACCATTGAGCTACATCCCCAGGCCCTTATCTGTATTTTCTAAACTAATATCTGTCTCTAAAAATATGAGTCAATTTTATAATGAATAGGGCTGGGGATTTAGCTCAGTGGTGCTGCCACATGCCTTGCAAGCACAACAACCCGAGTTCAATCCCCAGTACCAAAAATAAATAAATAAATATAATGAATAAATAAATTTATAAAAACTTCCCAAGGCACTAACTAGCTTAACTATTGATCATGTCTTATTTTTTGTAACCCTGAATAAAGAGCTAAATCCACTTCCATCTTTAGAAACTTTAAATGCCATGCCAAAGAAAGCACTTGGCTAGAGACAGCACAAGGGTCAGTTCTCTTGCCTAGACATAGGTGAGGCTTGGTTTTTTGCATCTCCTGTTTGTCTGTCCAGTGTATGTTTATCTCCTTAGCAGAACAGGGCAGGGATTAGGATTCTGCCACTGCTCGTTAGCACTGTCGACACCGTCAGCATGAAGATGACAATTGAGCACCAGTGGAAGATCAGCTGGTCAGGTATCTGGCAATGATCACCCTTATGTCAGCTGACCTCTTGCTAGGCCTCAGCCACCAGATCTTGGGGTAGAGGAAGGAGAGAGTAGGCAACAATTTCTGGATAGTTTTCTCTCCACCATGGAATAACAAGTGTTTCAGACTTGTTAGCAGTATATTTCTCATACTTTACAACTGGAAACTACTGGATTTCCATTTTTAGAACCTGTCCCTGAGTTATGTGTCTCCTGCACAAAGAAGCTCTCACTTCCCCACAATGGGGGGAATATTGTGTTCACACAAGGTTGGCTCCGTGGGCCAGTTACCTCTTTCGTCTCACAGGCCCAACTCTCTGACAAAGCCTCACCTTGGATTTAATGCCTGTGACTTCATAATTTTGAAATTATTGAAATTCTTAATAATTTGATCTTTGAATTTGTGTTTTGGAAGTAAAGTTGGGTGAGTGATGGAGTGGTGGGTGAGCAGAGCAGATGGGCTGACAGTAGAGTGCTGACATGGGCTCAGTGCGGTGGGCCCAGCTTACTGACAGGGTAGCCAAGGCCAGACCCACGGCCTCGTTAGTGGCAGTGGCAGACGTTTTGGTGGCTGCCGTGGACACAGTCCCAGGAGAGACAAAAGCTTCCCATGGAAGCACCAAGACTGCGGTGGGAAGAGAGCATTCCCACCGGTCCACAGAGACCTCTCGGTAGCACAGGTTCAAACAAGTCCCCAGCCTGAGTGTGGGGACAGGAACTGCCTGTGCTCAGGCAATAAGCTTTGTTAGTAAATTACTACAAAATAAAAATGTACACACCAGCCCCGTAATACAACCATCAGAGTTATTAGGATTCTTCCAAGAGTTTAAATCTTTAGTTTTGAAGTCTATTACAGCATTGAAGTTGCATTCAACAGAGCTCTATTTTCACATGAAGCTTTGTATAAGCAAATTACTCATAAGAAACACCATCTAAAATTAATTTTTCTTATAGTAGAAGATCAAGCAATAGAATGAATCCACAGGTGTTTTAATTACACATCACGAAACCGCTTGCAGTTATATGACCTTCACAAGTTATAGGAAATGCCAGAGAAAACTTTCAAATTTACTGCATAAATTTATATTTTATATTAAGTTCAGAGTTACATGAAGCTAATCATCAGCTCTAAATGTACTATAGTTTACATTTTGAAATAATTTATTAGAAATTTACCTCAGTGCTGTCCTAGCCTATAAAATATAGTTAACAGCTCCAGCAATAGTTATATCAGTCAGTGGAAAGATACTTCTCAAAATTAAAATTTATCAAAAGTTATTTGAGGTCTTGTACTTGCCAAGAGATTAATAATATTTTCAATTACACCAATGGAAAGGAAGTTGCTGAAAGTGAGTTTTTATGACCTAATAAATGAATTTGCAAAAAAAAAAAAGCCAAAAAATTGCACAATCACGATGTTATATTTTTAAACTGGGGGTGTTGTTCACGCCTGTGATTCCAGCAGTCGGGAGGCTGTAGCAGCAGAATTGCTGTGAGTTCAAGGCCAATCTATTCTACACAGTGAGACTCTGTCTCCAAAATAAAAAATATTTAAAATGCATTATCACTTATATGTGCTATCAAAAGTTTTTTTGTATTTCAAAGTTTGTATTATTCATGTATGCTTATATTTATAAGTAACAAGATGTTTTTAAGCAAAAAGTTATATAACAGTACTTTTGTCTCCTAACTTTTCACCCTGGGCTTTGCCAGGTAGATAGCAATCTCTGTTTTCCAAAGGGCCACTTACCACCTCCCTGTGTGAGGGAGATCAGGCATCCATCTATAGAGTCAGCTGATCTTGAGAAGTACAGTGGCCCAGAGGTGGACTGGTTGTACTCCGTGTCCTTATTGTACTAACCCACAGCTGAACAAAGGCACAAATAACACAGAAGCCAGTCACAGGTCTCCTCTTCATGAACCACAGTGGAACTGCCAGCTCCCCGCATACAGAGCCCACAGCAAGTTTTGGCTGACAGCTTCACCCCAAATCACATGTCAGTATCCTTTCCTTCTCTAATGAACCTCTGTATTCCTCTGGGGAGATGCTGTGGAAAAAGATCAGGAAAAGACTCAGGGGTCCCAGCCAACAACTTCTTAGCCTTTCATCCAGATCCTATCTGGTGATTCATGGTCTGATATGCAGAAGCCAGGGTCCCTGCACCAAAGCTCTCAAAGTCATCAATGGATAGAAGACCTAAAGGTATATAAGGTAAATCCAAAGAAAAGGAAGTCAGCTGGCCTTACAGCCAGGGGGGCCAGAGCTACCTCAAGCTGGGATCCACTGTCTTCCAGAACAAGAGTTCCAGGCCAAGATGATCTCTTGGTGGTGCTTGGGATTGGATCCAGGGACTTTGCACTGAGCTGCATCTTTTTACTTTTTCTTTTGAGGCAGGGTCTTGCTAAGTCACTAAATTGCCTAGATTGCATTTGAAGTTGCAATCCTCCTGTCTCAGCATCCCAGAGTGCTGGGATAACAGGTGTGTGCCACTGCGCCCAGCTAAAATGAATGCTTCTGGATTATTTCTTTTTATTTTGTACAATTTGCTAACTAAAAAGAAGTTACAAATAGTATTTTACCTATGTCTCCTGAATATGAGACCTCTCTTTAACTTTCACTACCATACAAGTTTAACAACTTGATAATTGCCTGTCATGCTTTCCTTTTCTTTGTGTGTGTATCACAAGCTCCTAGAAAAATAAACTACCTCTTTTACTTTCTGTATGACCTAAACCCAAGTACAAGGATACTAAGAACACTCACATCCTGTTTTCCCACTTTTACATCATTAATTCTCTCAGTAACACATAACGAAGGTTCCCATTTTATGGAGGAATAGCTCAAAGGAGCCATTGATTTCTTAAATTCTCCAGCTTCTAAAGGGCAGTTAGGGTTCAGCATATGCAAATCAGCAAATTAATACACCACATTAACAGAACCAAGGGCAAAAACCTCATGATCATCTCAATAGGCACAGAAAAAGCATTTAACAAAGTCAAACATTTGTTGGGCATGGTGGCACATATCTGTAATCCCAGCACTTAGGAGGCTGAGGCAGGAGGATCACTGTGAGTTTGAGGCCAGCTTGAGCTACATAGTGAGTTCAGGGCTGGCCTGCTCTATAAAGAGAGACCCTGTATATTAAAAGGGGGGTGTTCAACACTAATATATGATAAAAACCCTACAGACAATTGAATAGACTTTGTCTCAATCTGATAAAAGCCATCTACAACAAACCAAACATCAACATCATACTGAGTGGTCAAAAAATGAAAGCTTTCCCTTTCAGGAACAACTCCAAGGATGCCCACTGTCACCACTCCTATTCAACACAGTTCTGGAAATATTAGCAAGAGCAATTAGACAAGACAAAGAAATGAAAGGCATAAGAACAGTAAAGGAAGAGGCTAAATTATTATTTGCTGATGATATGATACACTACATAGAAGACTAAAAAGACTCCTAGAATTAATAAGCAAATTTGGCAGCATAGCAAGATACAAAGTCAACAGAATTCCTGTACACAAATAACAAACTCACTGAGAGAATTGAGGAAACAACACCTTTCATAATAGCATCAAGAAAAATGAAATACTCAGGAATCAATCTAAAAAAGGAAATGAAAGACATATACATTGAAAACTACAGTACTCTGAAAAAGATCAAAGAGCATATCAGAATATGGAAAGATATCCCCTTCTTAGGAAGAACCAATATAGTGAAAATGGCCATACTTCCAAAAGTGTTACATAGATTGAATGCAATCTCAATCAAAACACCAATGGCATACCTCACAGAACTAGAGAAAACAATCCTAAATTTTTTTTCTTGGTACTGGGGATCAAACTCTGGACTTTGCACTTGCCAGGCAGGAATGGTACTACTGAGCTACATCCCCAACCCTAGAATTATAAAATTCATATGGAACCAGAAAAGATCTAGAATAGCAAAAGCAATTCTGGGCAACAAGGGGAAAGTCAGGGAGTATCACAATCCCCAATTTGAAGGTATTCTGCAAAGCTATTGTGATAAAAGCAGCATGATACTGACAAAAGAAAGCAAAAATCCCCAAGGATCAATGGAACAGAATAGAAGATGCAAAAGCAACCCTAAGCACACTCAGCTACCTCATCTTTAACAAAGGGACCAAACACCTTCACTGGAAGGAAGATAGGCTCTTTAATGAATGGTGCTGGGAAAACTGGCTTTCCACATGCTAGAAATTGGGCCTAGACCCGTATCTCTCACAGTGCACTAATCTAAATTCTAAATGAATCAAAGATCTAAGTATAAATATGGAAACAATCTCATGGAAGATCGAATAAGTAAAACTCTAGGAGACATAGATGTAGACAAAGACTTTATGAACAAAACCCAGATCACACAGGAAAAATTGCAAAGAATCAATAACCAGGATCTCCTCTTATTAAAAAGCTTTTGCACAGCAAAAGAAGGCACCAACAGAGTGAAGAGGCAACTCATAGAATGGAAAAAAATTACCAACTACTCCTCAGACAAAGGACTAATATCTAGAATGTATAAGAAAGTAAAAAAATCAGATTCCCCACATTTAAAAATATCATCCCCAAATGGGCATCTGAAATGAATAGACCCTTCTCAGATGAAGAAGTACAAACAGCAAATAACTACATATTTTTAAATGCTTAACATTACTGGTCATTGGAGAAATGCACATTAAGAAAACACTGAGAGTCCATCTCCAGAAAGAATGGCTATCATTAAGAAATCAACCAAAAACATGCTAGCAAAGCTGTGGGGGGTTTACACTCCCATTGTTGGTGGGAATGTAAACTGGTACAACCACTATGGAAATCAAATGAAGAGTCCTCAAAAAGTTGAAACTAGAAGTTCCATTTGACTTAGCTGTTCCCCTTCTAAGTATCTTCCCAAAAGAGTTAAAAGCATTATACCACAGTGATATATGCATACCCGTGTTTATAGCAGGACAATTTACAATAGGCAAATCTTGAAAACTGCCCATATGCCCTTCAAAACATGAATATTTAAGCTGGACATGGTGGCCCATACCTGTATCCCCAGCTGAGGGAGGCTGAGGCAGGAGGACCATCATGAGTTTGAAGCCAGCCCAGGCTACATAAGAGAGTTCAAGCCCAGCCTGAACTACATAGGGAGACCCTGTCTTAAAAATCATAAAACAAAAACAAAATCTTAGATTAAATACAAATGAGAAAGAACAACACTATAGTTTGGATTTTAACTATAAGATTCAAAAGCCCTTGTGTTAAATAAAGGCTCAGTCCCCTGCCAGTGTCACTGCTGAGAGATTATGGAGGCTTTAAGAGGTTGTAAGACTCCAATCTCTTTCTGTTTACATTCTGGTCACAATCAACTTTTTTCTGCCATGTATTCTGTCCATGCCTTCTCACAGGCTCCAAAGCAATAGCACAAAACAACCTGGGACAGAAACCTCCAAAACTCTGAGCCAGAATAACTCTTTACAAGTTTAATTTATAAATTAATTTATAAGAATTACTCTTTATAAGTTTATTATCTCAGGTACTTTGTTACAGTAGCAGAAAGCTGACACCTGCCTAGCAGATATAATCATTATTAAAATTTTGTCCTATGCTCTAGAGATCTTTTTGTTTTTGCATGTGTTTCAGAAAAGTTAAATATAGAAAGGTACAGGAAAGAACACAAGCACTCGTGTACCCAATATTCTGCATGAATAAATATATTTTACTATATTTGCTTCAGATTATTTTATATCCTCAATACATTTTTAGTTATCCTTTTCTACACATATTTGTATATATTTACTGCAACTATGTAATATTTGTAGTATAGTTTGTGAAGAAATAAATCTTTACCTAAATTGCATACATTTTTCATTTTTTCACTCATTGTTTTTAGGATTATTGAAGTTGGCACATATACAACTAATTTCCTAATTTTGATTGCTGTGTAACAGTAGTTGGCAAGCTACTACTAACAAACATATCAGCCTGTGAGCAAATCTGGCTGTTTTGTATAGCTAAGAAAGGTTTTACATTTTTAGGTTGTTTTTAAAAATCTGCAAAGCAGACTTAAATGATCTACAAACCCAAAATGTTTATTTTCTGGCAGAGAAAGTTTACTGAGCCCATTTGAATGGAATTCTTTTCTATCAACAGGTAATAATCTATTCTCTTTTGGCGAGCACTGACAGCACTTCCAGTGTTTCATACTAACAAAGCGAGTATCTGGGAACATTCACGTATGTCCTCCTATGCACAGAACAGGCAAATTTGCAGAGACGAATGAGAAGTGCACTTGCAGTTTTACTGCCAAATCCTTCTCCATTGTTGCTGTACAAATCCAGGCTACTAACTAGTGGTAAATAAGAGGTCTCATTATTCTAAAATTTGATCTACATTTAATTTGATCAGATTTTCAATTGTTGCCAATTTGATAGAGGTGAGTATCTCATTGCTGTTATTTCCTAGTGAGATTGGGCAGCTTTTCTTGAACTTACTGGCCATTCAGTTTCTTTTTTTGTGAATTGCCCTTCTATTTCCTTTGCCCCTTCTTCCTACTAGGACTTACCTTTTTGTTATTTTAGGAATTATTTATATAAGCTGAATTATAATCCCTTTTGGTATATATATATGTTGTATGTTTCTTTTTCAGTTTTTCACTTATCTTTGTTAAACTTTGTTTATGATATCACTTATCTAAAAAATTTTTTCCCAATGAAACCATAAAATAATCTCCTATATTATAATTTAAAAGCTTTAAGCCTTCACTATTTATGTAGATATTTAATCCATCTAGAATTTGCTTTGGTAGTAATTGAATTTTGTTATTTTCTATCTGGAGTGCCCAAATCTCAATATGATTTATTGAATTCTTCTGTTCTTAACTAACGTATCACTTATTAATTCAATTAATATTTATTGATTTTTTTCTACTTGCCCAGTACTAGACATTGGTAATGAAACAGCAGGGGAAACAAGGGGAAAAAAGTCTCTGTGCTCAAGGAGCATGTGTTCTAGTAAAAGAGACAAGGCATAGCATGTGTCAGATGTGCTACCTGTTGTCTATAAAACAGCAGTGTACAGGAAGAGGGGAGCGTTGCTGTCAGCCATGGCCTCGCTGACATACTTGTGTGGAGCCCTGAAGCCAGTGAGAGAACAAGGATGTGAACAGTTGGGGAGGAAAGCTCCAGGCAGAGGGAAGAATGTGTGCAAGGGTCCTGAGAAGGGTCAAGCCACAGGTCTCCTTGCAAGGGCAGTGACAAGGAGACAGTTGTGGCTGGCTCAGAATGAGCCAGGAGAGTTTAGAAGAGGAAGATGGAGAGGTGATGAGGTTAGATCTTGGAGGGCCTTGTGAGAGTCTTTGCTAGGATGTCAAAACGCGCTGGAGTGTTTACAGCACAGGAGAAAATCATCTGATTTGCAATTTAAAACATTCTCCCTGGTTGTTGGGTTGGCAGAAATCAGTGAAACTTTTCATCACCTCACTTTTTCTGCCCAAGGTTGAGGGTGCTAATCCACATTCTGTCTTAGATGATATGAGGCTCTTTATATCAAATCATAAAGGACAGGCCTTCCCTGAGGAAAGACTACTGGTGCTTATTAAAACAACAGCATGATAATTAGAATGACTGCCCTTTCTGGATGTGTTGATGGATGCTCTGTGATTTAGTTATCTCTTCCCAGAGTTTGCTGTTCAAGAGGCTGGTTATAAACTATAACCTGAGCCACATAGGTAGATATTAGGTAATTAGCTGAGGGAGAAAAAACAATGATGGCCTTAGACTGGCATATCTTGCGGTGCCAACAGCTTGAACTTCATGGTATCTCTTAGTGATAGCTTCCCTGTCAGCCAGATTCTGTGGTCAATGTAGATTTTCCCTGCTGTTGGGCTTGTGGCTCCCAGAACTTCCCCCATTACAGCACTCATTGTATAATAACCAATTTAATTGTAAGTAATTTTTAACAGACTGTAACCTCTGTGAGAGCAGGCATTGGGACTGTCTTGTTCATTTTTAAAATTCCTAGTCCCATGTGTAGTGTCTGTCGTAGAAGGTGCTCAATAAGTATTTGGTGATTGACAGAAAAAGTCTCGGGCTCAGAGCCATTTTGTGGGATCCTGGGCTCTTGATTTTTTGTCTTTTGGGGAAAGCATCCCACAGCAAACATTCTTATTGGAAGTGTATTTATTGGGTGGCCCCGTGGGAATTTTCCCAGCTGTCAAGTGGACTCCTGGGTTTCCTCATCGGTTGAGTCACCCTTCAGCAAAGACCCTGGGGCCTCTAGCAGTTGGATACAGCATCTGGAGCAGCCACTGCCTAAGGCTATGTGGGTGTGATCTAGAGACCTGGGCTTCTCTTTATTCCTGTGCCAGGCTGCTGACAATAAACAAGCTTTCCTCCTAGTAGCTGTTGACAGTTGCCTCCTACACAGTGCACCAGGGCCCTGCCCCAAGATGGCATGGCTCCCTCCACATGGCTCTAATAATAACAACATTATATTCTTAGCCAGAGCTTCAGGGCTTCACGCAGATGTTTATTTAGTTGCTTTAGAATGGGAGTCAGAAAGAGTATAGAAACATAGGAAAAAATTTTTGGACATTTATTTAATCATCTCTACATTAATTTGGTCAGGTTCAAGCTCTCTAATATCCACTGCTTGTCCTCTGGGGAGGAAAGTGAGGTTCCCAGGGACCATCTCCAGGGAGGAGAAGGCCTCTCAGGAGCCACAGCAGGAGGGAGGTTGGTGGAGCACAACCAGTGCCTGGGTTAGAAGTCCTAGGGTGACCAGCTTGAAGTTTCTTTCTGTCTGTGCATACCTGGTAAGCTGAGGATGGGGGAAAATCCTGCCAGGAAATGCTGCTTGAGAGAATGAAATACCAAGGGGCAGGAAGGGTTGCTTTTCTTCTAAGGACCTCTGCTTCCTAGGCCTGGGGCCTGTGCAGGGTTGCTAGCTACTTGTGGTGCAGCTGTGCAGCTCATCCTTCTGAGGTGCTTCTGAGGTAAGGCCTGAGTGCCCAGAGTGGGTGTGGGAAGTATTCATCACCGCACCTCTCAGAGCTGTGGGCCAGCCCAGGCTGCATACAGCCCACACAGAGGTGTGGTTTGCATTGTATGCCCACTTACAATGACTGCACTTTTTTCCAGTTCATAAGAGAAAACAGGTGTTCTTGGAATCCCGCCTGCAGCCTCCTGTGTCTGAACCTCTGATTGACTGAAAGAGAAACGAGAAGCCATCAAGTCAATGGCCCTTGACCCCTTACTCCTCCCAGTTATAGGTTGGTCCCTTGGTCAGTCTAATTTTCTCAACAGCCATACGACACGAGGAGGAAGCAGCTGGGTCACATGCCCTGGGGCCCATGGATGCTCCACCTGCCAAGGAGCAAGGCTGCCCTGGGAGATCCCTGGGCAACTGTTGACTTCTCTCCCTAGTTTTTTATTTTAGTTAATTTCTTTACTCCCTGTAATGCTCCATAATTTTCTCTACAACTGAGCAAGATTCCAAACTGGGCTGGTCACTCTGCCCAGAGAGAATACAAGTTTTACAAAGGAAAGCACTCATAAATCTAACGCATTGTTATCTTCACTCCTACTACAAGACTTTTTTATTCCTATCCAGAAGTCTGAGGGATGAGGCCAGCCAGCTATCATGTGAGCTCCCTGGTCTGAAACTGACTCAAAGCTGTGCTCAAAGATTTTCAGATAGATTCATTTCAAGCTGCAGCGTGACTGTCTCTCTCAGAAATTTGTCGTATCCATCATCACTCTGGTGCTGTTGAGTATATTACTATTATGCTCTCAGCATAGAAAACAAAGCTTTACATTGAATAACTCCAGGAGGTCTGGGGATTTAGCTCAGTGCTCCTGCTGCCTGCCTCACAAGCACAGGGACCTGAGTTCGATTCCCGGTACCAAAAAAAATTTTTTTTTAATTTTAAAAAATGAATAACTCCAGGAAATGACTGCAATTCCTTATGAATGTATTTTGATGAATAAGAGAAAAACTTTAAAAATAGGTCGGGGTGTTTTTAGAGAAAAACAACAAAAATCCATAAGGAATTCTCAGCAGGTAGAATTGGGAAGTCCCTCCAGTCTCCAACCCCGTTCACCTTCCTTCCTTGCTGTCTGTGACAACTCAGGAAGGGGCCCCAGGCGGCTCTCTCAATCCTTCCTCATGACATCTCTGTGGCATCTCCACACATAAATCAGCCCTACTGGCACCTGAGCTTCTATTTTTAGCTGCTGTTTTGCATTTTGTGTAGCATCCTAGGAAATATAATGAAGAATTTAGATGGGAGAAGTCAGGCTGTTTGCTTCCTGACAAATTGGCAAGGATCTGTATTTGATGGTTGAAGGCTGACAACAATCACAATAGAACACAATGGTTATGCTCTCATCTGCATCAGAGAACAGTTTCTTTTCAGGGTCTCTGAACTAGAACCTTTCTGACCTTTTCCCTCGTTACCAATAGCTGGTGGCACTCGCTTGACCATTGATCAACCTGACTGAATTAAGAAATGCCCACAGGACTAGTAAAGCACCTCTCTGGGTATGTCTGGGTGGGTCGTGGAGGTGTGACCTCGGATCCTGTACAAGGTCCTGGCCCCTTTCTCTGGCACTGTTCCCATTCTCTGCTCCCCAGGTGCCATGGATTAAGCAGCCTTGCTCCAGTGCACCCTTCTGCCATGATGTTTCTGCCTTGGAGCCAGACAACTTTGGACTGAATCCCCTGAAATCATGAACCAAGTTAGAATTTAAGGAGATGACTCCTTAAGTTGTGGGTATCCGGTGTTGTGTCCTAGTGATGGAAAATTGATTAATACAGTTTCCTAAGCCCTACTTTGAAATCTGAGAGGAAGGCCCCTGATCCCACAACTGGCAGTAAAATTAGTATCCTGGGGATCATGCCTGTCACCAGTGATAGTAGCCAGACCTCTTTGGACCATGGCAGCAGCATCCTCTGAGTGCCTAGATGGCTGAGCAATTCCCTAGAAACCCCTTCTCTAGTAGGGGTTGTAGGGATTATCTTCTCAAATGAAAGGTCGACACTTTTGCATCCTTCAGTGTGCAGTATGTGTGTGTGTGTGTGTGTGTGTGTGTGTGTGTCTTATTAATTTCTGAGATGTCCTCAAGGTATCTTTTTTTTTATCCCTATACAGAGTACCTGGTTTCTTTTTTATGGTGCTAATCTCTCTCTCTCTCTCTCTCTCTCTCTCTCTCTCTGGATTGAACTTGGAACCTTGTGCTTGCAAAGCAGGCAGCGGAACCACTGGGGGCTAATCTCTTTTGCAATCATACTTCTGGACCCAATTTTACATGTTGTTCCTTCTAGGCCAAAATTTAAGTTTTTCCAATTGTTCTGCTCTTCTTTTTGGCCTCAATTCTTATAATAAATTTGATTGACCACAGTCATTCGTACCACCCACACAACAGCCTAAATGTTGGGTTGCCTTGAAATTACCACCATCAGATCAATCAGTTCACTGTCCTTAATCTCAGTCTCCTGCAAAGTCTAAGGACATGAGCAAAATGCAGATAATTTTTTTTTTTTTTGCCAGAGTGTAACATACATGCTTCTAGTCCAATTGCCAATTGAGCCCTTGTTCACAACTGAAACCTCCTGATCTGGCCTTTATAGTTTTTATTCCTGTCTGCATTCTGGTCCTCTGAGTTCCCATCAGAATCACCCATCAAGGCTTCCTTGCAATTTTCTAGGACTTCTCTACCTACTTCTCCAAACTTTTCCAAAAACCTCTCACAAACCAGTTCCAGTGGCTTTTAAAACACATGTTCAGGTATAGTAACAGTGACAGCCCCACTCCTAGAGTCTCAGAAGAGACCTTGACTTGGACTTTTGAAAAATACTAGAATTTGTGAGACTTTGGAAATAGAATTAGTGTATTTCTGACCATGTATAGGATAGTTGTATCATGCTATGTGGAATTATGACCTTGTATTTATTTAGAGATTTAAGTATGATTTAAGAAGATGTGTCTCATTGTCAAGTTGATAAGGGGTGAGTGTTGACCATTAATTTTGATACCTCAATTTGACTGCATTAAAAAATGCTCAGGGGATTAGTAAAGCTCACTTCTGGGTGTGTCTGGGTGGATCATGGCGATGTGACCTTGGGTATTATGTATGCTACCAGCCCTTCCTCTCTGACACTGTTGCCTTGCCCTGCTTCTCAGCCACAAACCAAGCATCTTTGTTTTGTTATACTCTCCTGTCATGATGTTTTGGATCCTGTTGATTGTAGACTGAGTTGCCTGAAACCTTGAGCAAAGTTTAAATTCTTCTTTAAATCATGACTGATGGATATTTTGTGCCGAAAGGTGGGAAAGCTTACTAATACACATGGCATCAGAAACCACTAAACTTACCCCTGTGTGGTGGAATTCAACAGGGCACAGATAATTGACAGTGTTGAGAGGGAGTGTGTGTGTGTGTGGTATGTGTACATGCTTGTTTGGAAGCAGGGAGGACTGTTCATATAATCTTGAAATCAACTCAATAACCTGTTTAGAAACTGGGTAGATCTACATTACAAAATAAGTAAAAGACCATATCATGCATCCCATGTCATGTGAAATGTTTCCATCTTTTAAAAATGGGTAACACTCTGGGCGTGGACTAGATCTGTGCTACTCAAAGTGCAGTAGCATCAGCATTCTTTGGAAACTTGTTTAAAATTCAGTCTTCTTAGGTAAGATAACTACACATTCAATAGTGATACAAAACAAAAAGAGCTATTTTTGTTATTGTGAAATATAACACAGAAAAGTTCATACGCAAATTATATAAAAAGAATTCTACAAAATTAAATGAATTGCAATAAAAGAAACTCTATGTTATTGACACCCTGGTGAAGGACATTGTCAATACCCCAAGGAGCTCCTATACCGGTAGAATTCAACCTCTTTAAAGTAATCACTTTTCTAATTTCCATGGAATAATTCCTTTTGTTTCTTTACATTTTTACCCTCTGAAAATGCATTCCTATGTAACACAGAATAGTTTTGCCTGTTTTGACCTTTATTCTAAGTGGAATTGCTAAGTGCATACTTCCTTATGTCCATTTTCTTTTGATCAAACATTTGTGAGATTTCAGTAAGTTTTCAACACAGCAAATCTTGCCCTTTTTAGAGTTACCATGCCCTGATTTTTTAGGTCCATAGCAACACTTTAGAGAAATATGGATTTTCCTGTAAAATGACAGCAAATTAAAGTTAATTTGGTTAATAAGTACTTCATTGTGTTTCTTTTTCTTTTTCTTTTTTCATTGTGTTCCTTGAGCCAGGCATTTTCCCCCAGGATCTTGCTGAGTCAGGACTGCGAATCATGCTCCTAGGTTCTCTTTGTGCTCTTCTCTGAGGTGGGAGAGATGGTGAGGAGGCCCTTCAGGAAGGGATGTTTGTTGAAGGAAATGCTCAGGGCTTTGAGCTCCCAGAACTCTCCAAATTCAACATTCAACTATGGTGTAGCCTTAAATCAGGTCTGGGATGAACCCAGAGTAATGTGTCTTTTTGATGCTAATTTCATTACAGTTTTCTGATATATCACACAAGCAACAACTGCATAACACAGAGTGCCACAAAGTATAGAAGAGACAGACATTTCAGGAGCAGTTACTGTCAGTCTTCCCCTTAGCTTCTTGTTCCTCTTTGAGTCATATGAACCTGGGTTCTAGTCCCAGTTCAGTCACTTACTAGCCATGTGACTATAAGGTCATTCTCATCTGGAAAATGGTGATTCTAACAATAGAACATACCTCATAAAGCTATTTTGATGATTCACTAAGAAATGCTTGAAAAACACTTAGCATAACATGTGACTAATAACAATAAATAGATGCTTCAATATTGCTAAGACTCAGAAAGGTTAAGAAACCTGCACAAGATCCTATGGCTACTATGTGTTAGAGGCAGTTTAGCTCTCCTAACCGTTCTGTTGTATAGCTCTATGATTATGAGCTATTTTATCATAATTTTATATTTGGGCCCTGGCATTTTTGTGTGCTTCTCCCATTGTCTTTTTCTTAACTTCTCATATGGCTTCTAGCATAGCCAGGGGCCCATCAGCTGCTGTGATCCCAGAAAGCCTTATGAAACAGTTAAAAATGGGGCGTTTCTTGGATCATAAAGATGGTCCAGTCTCCTTGTAATGTGATCTTTTGGGGGGTTGTCTTTTTCAACCAGAGCTTGTAGTTATGACAGTACCAATGTTGGAGGTACCCAGAGAGGCTTATCTTACTTTAGAAGCCATTCAGCGAACAAGAGGCCCAGCACAGAAATTTCTCTCACAACCCAGTTTAGTTGTTCAGGGGTTAGGTTCAGAAGTGGTTGATACTGCCACCCTGAGGAGTCTTCTGTAGGTAGTTCCTCTTCTGTAGGCTTCCCCTGGTAGAGAAGAGAATGCACTTCCTATCCTTCCAGAAAAAAAGGAGAAGGTTCTTCCCATGGTGGGCCTTTTTGTTTTTCCAGGGAGAGCATGGGACGCAGCCTTTCTCTGGCAGGTTCCAGTCTTCTTCCTCCTTACTTTAGCCTCAGTGCTTCATCTGCACCCTGGAATCACAGTGTGGCCAGGACCTGTTCTCTCTGGGCCATCGCTGAGTTCCCGACTGTCTGTGCTCGGATCGCATTTTTCTTTGTTCTCATGTATCCAGTGACCAAGTCTCCCATTTTTGGAGACGTCAGACTCTTGCCACCTTTTAGCTATTCTATTTCTCTACAGTCTTCAGTTGAAAATTAGCAGAAGAAATAAAACCAAGGAACCAGTCATGAACAGCTCCGATGAATTCTTTAGCAGAGAATTTTGATTCTGTCATCAAATGAGAGTTGAGGATTATCTGTTATTTTAATTATCCTTGCCATTTCAACCACATTTATTCAGTCACAGAAGTGCAGGCTTTCCCCTGAACCTTCAGTGTTTATCCATTTGGAAATCTCTTTTTTTTTAATGACAGCACTAGCTGCAAGGCTCGGCTGGATGCCAGTGACAGCCTGGACGCAGGGAGCTGCAGGGTCGGTTCCGGAAGAGCCTCTGAGAGCTGCTGCAGATGCAGCTGAGATAGTCTGTCTCCAGGTTTGGTGGAGGACCACGTCTGGGGAAATGCTGGTCTATATAAAGCTCTGAGGTCAATTTGAGGTTTCTTATTCCTTCTTTTGGCCATGCTTAGATTTAGAACAATACTAGTGTAGAAAGGTTAGCTTTTCTAAATCCAATAATGTTGAAGTGACTGGGAGCCTGGCCACCTCCCCCACAGTCTGGGCTCAAATCTTGCTTAATCACAACTTGACTTTGGCTCTGTGACCCTGGATTTCCTCATCCGTAGAATGCGGATTTCACTGTGACCCACCCAGGGTTGCTATGGGAGGTAAATGAGGCAACATTTAGCAAATAATAAGCGTTCTGTAAATGACTGACTTTATTGTTAATGTTAGTTGCTACCATTGCCATCATCATCTTCATCACAGCCCAATATGTGTAAGCTGATAAGCTGGGCCTGGAAGAGCCCAAAAGGGAGCTCTCGCCCTGAGCCCTTCACAATGCCAAGGCACACTCCTTGCAACTCAGTAGCATTTAATTGGAAGGTACTGCCCTCCTGTTTACTGCGTTTGAGCATCGCTGCCACCGGAGCAGGGTCCGCAGGGACTCATTATAATCAGCTGACTCCGGTAGTCAAAGCAGGTTTGAGAGCTGTGTGTGTCCACAGCATCAGATTTCCTTTCGCTGAGTCATACTGCAGGGTCTGCAGGCAGAGCCAGACACCAAGGCAAAAGGCAGGCAGGCAGCAGTCAGGAGGCTCAGTGACTGTGCTGTGCAGAATAGCTTTTGAGGGATGGTGGTGAATGTCTGTTTAACGTGTCAGGATGAAGGAAGGGAAGGGTGAGTGTTAACATTCATTAAACACTCTAGTGGCTCCTATAACTCAGCTTTGATTTTGTTGAGCACTATCCAAAAGCCTCTCAGTGGAGACCCTTTCCCTGTAACATCCCCAGACCCTCTCCTTGGGAGGACTCTGTCTCTCAGTGGAGGGTGGGAAGTGGCTGTGGAAGAGAGCTGTTGTCTCACGGTTAGGAAGATGCAGCGCTGCCCTCTGCTCCCACATCGATGCATCGTAGGTGAAGTTATGGAAGCATTTATTTCTTCCCAAGGCCGAGCGAAGTGGCATAAAAGGAAGTGACTCATAATAGAGACCATGTGAGAAGATCTGTTTCCGCAGGTGCTGTGGATATTTGGTTGTTTCTGTTAATACCACTGTGTAATTGGGTCTAAGACATGAGGATGCCTCTGAAGAAATGCTTCCTCCATTATTGCTGTACTTGTTTTGTTTTTAAAATCTTGGACAGGTGAGGTTAAAGTCAAGTGTTTTTCCTCCCCATTTCCAATGTTCCCTCAAAAATTGTTGGGAAATAATTCAGGAAAACAAAATTGTGGAAAATAAAAGGCACTTTTTGCAAATAGCCAAATTTCTAAAGTTAGCAGGCAAGTGAGTAAAAAGACAATTGAACTTTTAAAATACTTGTATCTTTCCCGATTTGAGGTTAGCTTTTGATTTTATTTCTGGAGCGAATATCTTTGGCATTTATTTAAAGAATTAAACAAATAGACATTTCTAAATGGATGTATATGCATCCTAAGATAGATCAACACTGGTCTGTATTATTGATAAATAATCAGAAAATGCTGTTTGGGAACATTTGTTTTCTTCATAAGCAAGAATTTTTTTTGAGCCTTTATTGGCTCTGATATGTCACAAGGTTTTCCTGGTTGTTCTCTTTGTTTTGATATTACTGTAACATTGAAGAAATATTTACCATCATTAAAAAATGAGAGGTAAGAAGAGACTCTTAGAGGTCATCTGCCCTGTGACTGCTTCTTTTACAACCACAATTATACTTTGTACTGATGAGAAAGACTCTTTGAAATTGAGATTTCAGACACTACTTAACACACCCTCCCTTAACTGAAATTTTTTCTTACCACTTATGAGTAGTAAATGAGAGACAAACAGTTGTTCTTCAGGGAATAAATGCTATGCCCCCAGAGTCTACGATTTTATTTGGGTACTCATTCATACTCCTCTTTCCTTGGCTGATTGAGCCTTATTTTCAGATCCTTAGGGGCCATTTGCTCTCTGCCTGGAGATCCTGTATGCTTCAGGATGCTCAGCCCAGCCTCAGCTCTAAGTCTCTAGTTGTGTGCTGCTTCTTCTGGATAAACCCCTGGTGTAGTGCCTGCCTAGTAATGATCCCTCACTCCTCCACATCACCTGTAAAATGATCATCCTGCTCAAGTTCTCCCTTTCTTAAAACATGCTTCAGGGGAGTTGTTAGGAAATAGCATGCAAATATTCCTCATATTTTCAGAGGACAGAAGTTCTGGGAATAAAAATTCTTATCAGAGATAAGTTGTCTTTTTCTAGCCAAGGACCACCTTTTTACATAATACCAAACCTCTTGGTTGTTCTGTACAGTGGAAGAGATGTGAGTTATTTGCTTTTGTAAGCCCAGTTAATACCAGAAGTTTGAGTCACCCTGAGCAGTCTATTATCAGTGTTGACATTTTCTTAACTTTGCATCTATTATTGAAGGTTTCAAGCTGTTCAGTGGCTTTCTCTCATGCAGGTCTCCACTTGTTGGGCTTTTCATTATGGTTGAGATATTGGACATACAGTGCATTTTAAAAGGAATTTTGCGTGTTTTTAGTATGGAGTTTTTCCCTAGATTTTGGGAGCTCATGATTTATTAATCTTGCAAGAGCCGTGACTAAAGCAGTTTTTAAAGTATTTAAATATAGTACTCAATCCATGCATTTCAAGCAACTTCACATCTCTTGATTCTGAGATTATACTTGGAGCCATAGCCAGCTAAACCTGCTTCTAGTTTGAAACAGCTTCTACTCTTGACTTCTCTTTGTCATGGAGTTTTCTTAGAAACATACTTATTTCAGCTCCTGAAATTGTTCAGTTAGGAATATAACTATAAAATTCCTATAGATCCTCTATCCTTATGTCTTCTGGGGTTTTAGTAACAGAAGTTTGACAATTACTTATTTCTTTGAAGGATGCAGGGTAGTAAGAGAAGAGATGAAGTAAGGATAGAGACAGGTGGAGTGGTTCTTTATGTCCACATCTAGTGTGGTCAACTTTTATTAGCAAGTTTATTTCTAAATCTAGTGTGATCAACTTCTCCTTTTTCTTTACTATAGCTGCTTTTATTGCTTCTTCCCCTCAAAGTACTGTTAATAATAAAAGCAAAAACCACAGAGCATTATACTTAATCAGTTCTTGGTTCTCAATACATCATTCCCCCCAGGTGGAATTCTCGACCCACCATCTGTACTGAAGCCCCCTCTGCTCTGCTCTCTCTACTGCCTGGTCCGAGATACGCCAAGGTCGCTAAGTGGTATTCTCTAGCTTAGAACTTGAGGACAACTGAAACGGGCTGATTTTAGATAAGCCTTAATCACAGCTATATCTATACTGAAGTGAATTTAGCATGAGAAGAACAGTATGTTTTAAATTAAAGCCCAATCTTAGGGTAGCTGAGAACACAGTGAGTTTGTCCAGAAACCAGTATATATTTGCCTACACCATGAGAGCCTTTCCTGAGTCATGCACTGTTTCACAAGCTCTGTTCCTTGTGATTATAGTCAACTAACAGTGATAAATCCTGTCTTGGGCCCCCTGTTTGTCCATGGAGTGACACAGACGTTCCTGATGTTCACAGATATGGAGGCACTGGACACCCAGCGAGCCCTTTCTCACCCAGTGGCTGACTGACATCTTTGTCACTTTTGTATCTGCTTAGCCTGAAGTGTGTGACCTTGTTCTATAAATACCAGCTTTGTTGTTCACACAAGAGCTGCCTTGGATTCTTGGCCCCCACCAAATTCCCCAGATGCACAAGGCAGGCAGACCCATCCTGACTGTGAGATTTCATCTGTTCTTGGTCTGTAAAAGGGAGCAGGGGCTTGGCTGGGGGTGGATGGGGCCTAGAGCTGCCATCTCATGCTTTCTTTCCACAAATGTGCAAGGACCTGGATGAGGGCTTTGGGGAGTCAGAGATGAATAAGACACAGTCCCAGCTCTACAGGAGTATACAGCACGGTACAATAGAAACGATATTCCAGATAATTATAATATGAGAAAGCAAAGCCATGGGGAAGGAGGGAGAGGAGGAGGAGAGAATTGAGAGGAGGGTCAGTTCCCTCCCAAATGGGGGATCCTGAAAGGCTTCTGAGAGGGTGCACATTTGAGCTGAGGCTGAAGATTGTGTAGGACTTGATTGTAGGAAAATAGCTGAGCTATTTTTAAAAATCATTGCTTTGAATTCCCTAGCTTATACATCAAGTTGAATTCCAAATCTCAACAGTTTAATATTTAAAGATACAGCCCCCCAAATAGCAGGAATATAATTGAATATTTACATGGTCATAAAATGGGGAAGCTCACTTTAAGTGTAAAAGAAAAGACACGCAAGAGAAATTATTGCTTTCAACTATAATAAGATCATCTATCATAAACATACTACACAAAATGAGAAAATATTTGTTACTTAATTGATAAGGTTTCAGTATCATATAAAGAGCTTATATAAAATAAATCAGATGAACATCCTAGTTAAAAAATAAGAGGCAACCAGCAGTCACAAAAGCAAATATGCATATATGGCTTTTGAATATATAAAGATTACTTAAGTAGTAACCAAAGAAATGCTAATAAAAATGTTGAGAAAATACTTTTTTTTTTTTACAGTGCCAGGAATTGACTCAGGACCTTATGATTGCCAGGCAGGCACCAGCACCACTGAGCTAAGTCCCTGGCCCAACTTCTCCATAGCTAATCCAGGTAGTTTTTCTTTTCTTCTTTTTAAAAATAATTATTCCTCAATGTTCAGCAACAAAAAATAGGGCATAATGGCTCTTTCATTCAGAGCTTCCTTTAAAAATTGAAATTCTTTAAGTAGCATATAAATTTGCTTTCTCCTATTTTAGTTTGTTACTACATGCATATAGCACTTAGTGTTTCCATTCCTTGTGGGAAGTTGGTACATGTACCTAATATATCTTAAATCCTTTTTCATCCCCTTTCACTTCCCTCCCTCCTTCCCTGCCTCCATCTCTTGACCCCCTTCTTTCATGTGTGTGTGTGTGTGTGTGTGTGTGTGTGTAATACCACCAAAAATAAGTATTATGTCAATACTTAAAGATCCACTTTATTATTTTTAGTGAACAGTATCTGTTATATGAATATACAATTACACACACACACTTTTCTCCTGGCAAACATTAGTATTTCTGAGTTACATTTTGAAGTGCTTTAAATGCCAAGTAATCTTAATGACAATCAGCTACTTAAACATTGCTAAGAATGCTGTTGAGAGAGAGAGGAAGATGGAGAAAGAGAGAAAAAGAAGTGGGAGGGGAGAGAGGAAAAGAAAGAAAAAAAAACAGATGAGTCAATTTTTGTTTAAGCGATGTTGGATCTTAGTGCATCCTGGGAATTTCTAGCCAGCAAATTGTAGATGATTTGGCATGGCTGATGCAATGACAGTGTAATTATGTGTCAGTGAGGTGAGCATGTAAAATTGCCAACAAACCCTTTGGTTAGAAGAACACATGGCAAAAAGGTTTTAGCCAAGAAGCTTTCATTTTGGGCTACTATCCATTATTATGCCTTGGAACCCAAGTGAGCCTTTTCAAGATTCCTTAAGTTGGAGCCCCAGAGAGGAAGGCCGCCCTGAGATTTCTCCCACCACCTGCTCAGACCCATTCGGCGGATCTGCGCTGTCCCCTGTCTGCTCTGCCACCAGCCCCAGTGAGGAAGGTAGCCACACGTGCTCCCTTGAAACACCCCCATGACCCCCCGACACTCTCAGACCTCCTAATTGGGCCAGTCCTTGGACCCACTCTGCAGAGGCATAGGTGGTCATAAAGGGTATTTTTCTGAGCTCCCAACTTTGAACATCTTTAAAGAAAGGGCAGGGGAAACCTGTAATAGAACGGTGTGGAGTTCAACCCTGCAGGTCGGGGAACTCAATTTAGGCCTTGTGGCCTGAGGTCAGTCTGAGTTGTGGGGATCTGCCATTGGCTAGCTGAGATTAGGGGACTTGGTTCTGAACATGGCTGTGCATATGGTATATTCTGACAGCAGAGACATAGTCTGAAAGAGGACCTTCATACTCTTTCTTTTTCTTTCTTTTCCTTATTCCACCCTGCAATTTCTTTCCTTTTTCTGTCCTCTTTCTCCAACTCAGTCTCTTGCTCCACCATATTATTCCTCATCTCCCTTTCTATTCCTGCTCCTACCCTAACTCAGACTTCTTTTATCATATTTTCTTTTTTATTTATGTCCTTTTCTTCTGTCATTTACCTCACTCATGGGTCAGTAGTTTCAAGGGAAAGCGAGCCCCTGTTAAAGGGATATATTCTTGTCCTTACTCTTGCACTCTGTCTATCCCTTTTGAAGTCAATAGTTTCGTAAAGATTGTATGGTCATTCTACATCCTCTGGCTTCATTTGAAACATCCTCCAATACTTTCACTTATGTACTCCTCTTCTCCTAACTCTGTCTAAGCCCCCATCCTAAATGGTAAAGATGCTATATTGAAAAGTGTATCCACTGCAGACATATTTTGGGCTGCTTGTAGATTTCAATTTAATTCACATGGTTTAAAGGTGATAGATTAATGACTACCACAGGTCGTCAAATTGCAAGTTGTGCTTCATCCTATTGTGCTGCTGAAGGTATCAATTGGGAAAAAGGATTGTGATTGATTTAATGAGTTGTTTTCTCTGATATTATGAAAATGAGAATGTCTATGAGGCATTAGAGACTCAAAAGCTAAAGTGCAACTATATCAGAAAGATTTAAGTAATAACCCAGAAACTAAAGCAAGGACAACCCAACAACAACAACAAAAAAATGAGAAAATACTTAAGCAAGAAACAAAGACAGACTTCCAGTTCACCAATGGCAAACAGTAGGGCAAATGAGGATGAAAAGTCTGATAGCGAACCAGTAGGACACCCCAAACCCATAGCACAGGAAGTAACAAAACAGAACAATCAGGCTTTAGAAAAATTCAAAACAGAAATAATTTCCCAGATAACCATACAGATGGTGAGCAAAATGGAAGTCATGATTCAAGACTCTAGAACAGAAACTGAGAAAAAAACAGATGAGCTCAGGGCCATGATAGAAGCCATGAAAGCCCAGAATAAGAAAGAAATGGAAACAATGAAAGCCCAACATACGAAAGAAATGGAATCCATAAAACAGATTCAAACAGATATCCAGGAGATTAAAAACTCTATTGAAAATGTACACAACAGAATAAAAGATTGCGAAGATAGAATCTCAGATATAGAAGATAGGATAGGAGTCAGTGACTGAGAAAAGAGAGGTCTCTTAAAAACAGTAAGGGATCATGAGAAATCGATTCAACAACTTCTAGATAATGCAAAACACAAAAACA
>NW_022900914.1:32935141-32957989 GCF_012274545.1 Fukomys damarensis | reverse complement strand
AAAAAAATCTACACCTAGACATATAATAATCAA
This sequence comes from Fukomys damarensis, assembly GCF_012274545.1. Taxonomy (NCBI): domain Eukaryota; kingdom Metazoa; phylum Chordata; class Mammalia; order Rodentia; family Bathyergidae; genus Fukomys; species Fukomys damarensis. The sequence goes on along the minus strand of NW_022900914.1, from coordinate 32,957,956 downwards.
GATCTCAGAAACCCAACAGAAGAACAAAATACTACAAGCAGTAAGAGAAAAGAAACAAATCACATGCAAAGGAAAGCCCATCAGAATCACAGCAGACTTTGCAACACAAACCCTCAGGTCAAGGAAAGCCTGGAAAGGTATTTCAAGTCCTAAGAGAAAACAACATCCAACCTAGACTGATGTATCCTGCAAAACTCTCTTTCAAAATGGATGGGGAAATAAAATACTTCCATCACAAAGAGCACCTGAGAAACTTCATGAACACCAAACCAGCATTACAAGGAATTCTAAACAATATCCTAGAAAAGGACAATGAAGGTCACAACACCATGAGGCCCAAAAGACCAAATCAAATAGGCAAGGCAAGAAACTAAAAGGTGAGGGGGGCAAAAGTAAAAAGAGTCAACAAAAGGACAATAACATGACAATAATAAGTCAGAACATATCAGTTATAACCATCAATGTCAGTGGCCTCAACTGACCAATCAAGAGAAAGAGACTTGCAGAATGGATCAAGAAGCAAAATCCAACAATATGTTGTATATAAGAAACACACCTAGTGCAAAAAGAAGTCCATAGACTGAAAGTGAAAGGATGGAAAACAATTCTCCACATGACAGCAGCCTAGAAAAAAGCAGGGGTAGCAATCTTACTCGCAGATAAAGTAAATTTCAAACCAAGACTGATCAAGACAGACAAAGAAGACCACTACATCCTTGTAAAAGGAACAATTCAAGAGGAAGAGAAGACAATCATAAAAATATATGCACCAAATATTAATGCCCCCAACTATATAAAACAAATATTAAATAACATGAAAAACCAAATAAGCACTAATACAATTGTAGGGGGGATTTAAATACCCCATTATCACAAATAGATAGATCATCTAGGCAGAAAATCAACAATGAAATACTAGAACTGAACCAAGCTTTGGAACACATGGACTTAATAGATGTCTATATAGTGTTCCACTCCACAAAATCAGAATATACATTCTTTTCAGCTGCACATGGGTCATTCTCCAAGATAGACCACATACTAGCTCACAGAAAAGGTTTGAATAAATGCAAAAGAATCAAAGTTATCCCCTGTATATTATCAGATCACAGTGCAATAAAGCTGGAGATCAATAGCATAAGAAACCAAAGGAACTTCACAAACATATGGAAATTGAACAACACTCTCCTGAACAATCAATGGTTCACAGAGGAAATTAAAGATGAAATCAGTTTTTACAAATAAATGAAAATGCCAATACAACATATAGGAATCTATGGGACACAATGAAAGCAGTTCTACATGGAAAATTCATAGCACTGAATGCCCACACTAGGAAAACAGAGAGAGCTCAAATAAACAACCTAATGATGACTCTTAGACTCCTAGAAAAACAAGAGCAAGAAAAACCCAAAGCTCGAACAAGAGAGAAAGTTATAAAGATTAGAGCCTAAATCAATGCAATGGAAACTAAGAAAATGATACCAAAAATAAATGAAACAAAGAGTTGGTTTTTTGAAAGAATAAATAAAATTGATAAACCCTTAGCTAATCTTATCAAAAAAAGGAAAGAAAAGGCTCAGATCCATGCAATCAGGAATGAAAAAGGTGAAGTCACAACAGATCCAACAGAAATCCAGAGGATCATTAATACCTACTTTGAGAACGTGTACTCTAATAAATTGGAAAACACAGAAGAAATGGACAGTTTTTTAGATACTTATGAATTACCAAAGCTGAACAAAGAAGATAAAAACATTTTAAACACCCCAATTACAGTCAGTGAAATTGAAAATGTAATTAAAAATTTGCCAACAAAGAAAAGCCCGGGACCTGATGGATTCACTGCTGAATATTACAAGACATTTAGAAAAGAATTACTACCTTTACTCTCCAAACTTTTCAATGAAATTGAAAGGGAAGCACTACTTCCAAATTCATTCCTGGAAGCAAGTATCACTTTGATTCCCAAACCAGGGAAAGACGCAACTAAAAAAGAGAACTACAGGCAAATCTCCTTAATGAATATAGATGCAAAAATCCTTAATAAGATATTAGCAAAAAGAATACAGAGGATCATCAAGAGGATCATCCATCCTGACCAAGTAGGATTTATTCCAGGGATGCAAGAATGGTTCAACATGCATAAGTCAATAAATGTAATACGCTATATTAACAGAGTCAAGGACAAAACCCATATGGGCCTCTTGATAGATGCAGGAAAAGCATTTGACAAAATTCAACACCCATTCATGATAAAAAAAAAACCCTGCAAAAAATTGGAATAGATGGTCTATATCTCAACTTAATAAAGGCTATATATGAAAAACCAAAAGCCAACATCATATTAAATGGCCAAAAACTGAAAACCTTCATGTTAAAATCAGGAGCAAGGATGCCCACTGTCACCACTCCTCTTCGACATAGTTCTGGAAACATTAGCCACAGCAATTAGACAAGAGAAAGAAATTAAAGCAATAAAGATAGGAAAGGAAGAAGTTAAGCTGTCATTATTTGCTGATGATATGATACTCTACATTGAAGACCCAAAAAACTCCACCAAAAGACTACTAGACTTAATTGAAAGATTCAGTAGAGTAGCTGGATACAAGGTGAACACCCAAAAATTAATAGCCTTCTTGTACACAAATAACAGACTCACTGAGAGAGAAAGTAGGGAAACAATTCCTTTCATCATAGCATCCAAAAAAAATGAAGAATCTAGGAATCAATCTAACAAAAGAAGCAAAAGATCTCTACACCGAAAACTACAGCATTCTGAAAAAAGATTGAAGAGGATATAGGAAAATGGAAAAACATCCCCTGCCCCTGGGTAGGAAGAATCAACATAGTGAAAATGGCCATACTACCAAAACTGCTATATATTCAATGCAATGGCCATTGAAATTCCAACACTATATTTCACAGAACTAGGAAAAAGAATCCAAAAATTCTTTTGGAACCATAAGAGACCTAGAATAGCAAAAGCCATCCTAGGCAACAGACACATGGCAGCGGGTATAACAATTCCCAATTTGAAACTATACTACAAAGCCACTGTGATAAAAACAGCATGGTACTGGCAAAGAAACAGACCTGAGGATCAGTGGAACAGATTTGAAGACACAAAAATAATTCCAGATGTACTCAGCTACCTCATTTTTGACAAAAGAGCTGACCATCCTCAGTGAACAAAAGAGCCTCTTCAATAAATGGTGTTGGAAAAACTGGATTTCAACATGCCACAGATTAAAACTGGACCCTTATCTTTCACCATGCACTAAATTAAAACCCAAGTGGATTAAAGATCTAAAAATTAAAACAGAAACACTAAACTTGCTGGAAGATAAGTTAGGCAAAACTCTGGAAGATATTGGCATAGGAAAAGATTTTATGAACAAATCCTCAGTAGCACAGGAACTAGCAGAAATAATCAACAAGTGGGATCTCATCTTATTAAAAAGCTTCTGCACTGCAAAAGAAACCATCAACAGAACTAAGAGACAACCTACAATGTGGGAAAAAATTTTTACCAGCTTCTCCTCAGACAAAGGACTCTGATCTAGAATATATAAAGAACTCAAAACAATCAGCCTCCCAAATATAAAGACCCAATTCAAAAATGGGCATCTGAAATGAACAGACTCTTCTCAGACAAAGAAATAAAAGCAGCAAGTAAATATATGAAAAAATGTTCCACATCACTGGTCATTTGAAAGATGCAGATGAAAACAACACTGAGATTCCACCTCATCCCATAAAGAATGGCTGCTATCAAGAAATTGCACAATAACAAATGTTGACGGGGTTGTGGGGAGAAAGGAACCCTTCTCCATTGTTGTTGGGAGTGCAGACTGGTGAAACCACTATGGAAATCAATATGGAGATACCTCAGAGAACTGGGACCAGAGGTTCCATTTGACCCAGCCATCTCTCTACTGGGTATCTTTCCAAAAGAATTAAAAGAAACATATCACAGTGATGTATGCACATCCATGTTTATAGTAGCACAGTTTGTAATAGCTAAAGCTTGGAAACAGCCCATTTGCCCATCAGTTGGAAACTGGATAAAGAAGATGTGGCTTTTCTATAAAATGGAGTACTACTCAGCCATAAAGAATGAGAAATTAGATTCATTCATAGGAAAATGGATACATATTGAGGATATACTCCTAAGTGAAATACATAAGTCACACATGTGTAAATACTGAATAGTTTCTCTGGTGTGAAAAACTATAATAGTACATAAGATCCTAATGAGATAAGTGACATTGTGAAATGGGAAGAAAAGGTCTAAAGGTGTAGGGAAGGTGGGATGGGTAGGGAAAGGGTAATTAGGGAAAAGAAAAAATGTGAGAAAATGAAAAGATGTAAATAAAGTGGTTGTAAATGGGGAGGGGAGGAGGGGTAAAGAGAGGGCAGGGACAAGGGGAAAAAATGAGAACCATGACCTGTCATGTAAAGGTACAAGATCCTAACAATGAATGCGACTGTACTGTATCCCTAAAATGTACCAATAAACTGAATTAAAAAGAAAAAAGAAGAACACATGGCATAACCACTGCAGAGACTGTTCATGTTAGAACTCTATACAGTTTTTAGGTTTAGAAGAGAAGCACTTTGGGAGTCTTTTGGGATCTAATGGACCACCAGTGAAATAGCCCAGAGGCTGCTGCTTCACTGTCATTGGGCTCCAGATCATGCAGTGGAAGCAATGCTGAAATCTTTTAATTCTTCACACCTGCGGAAAGATTTGTGCAGCAAAGGGGAATAGATCAAGATTTGATGAGATTGAATGGTTTCCGAATAAGACCAACACTAGGGTTTGTGAGATTTAGAATATGCCTTGCATCTCTACCAGCTTGATTAGAAAGGAGCTAGGGGCCTTTGGAAAATGCCAACCTTGCTCAGATGCCTGTGTTCAACGAAGAAAGACCAGACAAATGTGACTGGACAAAGACCCTAGAGCAAAGTAAGACTGCAACTCTTTGGTTGGGTCCCTCCAAATCAAATTCTTGCCAATTTACCCTTTTTCAGACAAGAATAAAAAGCAGGAAGTACACTGGTGCTTGGGAACCTTATCAATGCCATTTATTTTGTTAAACTTGGATTCTTTCATCTGGAATGTTTTCATATGAATGTGTGTTACATTGGTTTAGAGCAGCACATTAGTAGGACAAGTTCAGATGAACTTTACAATAGTTCTTTTTAAATAAACCAGTATGTCACTAGATATGAATAAAATGTAAGTTCATGATCATATCAGATGACCCACAGTGTGTGTGTGTGTGTGTGTGTGTGTGTGAGCAAAAATGACAGGATTGGAAAGAGATTAGTAATGAGAATAATAATAGCCAACTTATACCACCCTTTGTGCCAGATCATATTCTGAGCACTTCACATGAGTCACCACATTTAAACTTCACCAGGATCCTATGAATATGCAACAGGTACTGTTATTTTCATTTTACTACAAGGAAACAGAAAAGTTGATAAACTGACCTGACGTCACATACCTGATAAGTGGTATAGCAGTGATTCAAGCCAAGGTAGTACCTAGAACACAAGGCTATCAGCCACTATTATGCCTAAGAAATCTGAAACTTCAAAGTCATTATCTAACCAACCCAGAAGCAGTGAGCACTCCTAGAGCTCTGATCAAGGTCTTGAGATCACATTTCCCAACAAAAGGATTCAGGCTACTTGGAGAAAAGGTTGACTCAGGCTCTGGAGCAGGAACAAACATGAGAAACCTGAGGTATATTGCCTTATAAATAGTGAAGAATACGAGGGTCATTTCAAAAAGACTCTGGAGCCAACTTAAAGGAGCTGCAAACGACGAAAGCTGTGGTAGCTTGAATGGGTATAACAGATAGCACATCAGATAAGTTTAACTCCATGGGTGCACAATGGTGCTCAAAAATTGATCATGTTTAGAAGATCATTGGGAAGTAATTCATTATTTTTTGTTTGTGTTTTTGGTACTAGGGATCGAACTCAGGGCCTTGTGCTTGCAAGCCAGGCAGCAGAACCACTGAGTTAAATCCCCAGCCCTGGGAAGTAATTCATTATTGAATTGAAAACTGATAAATGCTACCATTTTTTCTACCTTCCCTTTGTGAACTGCACATGTGGGGAAACTCCTTTTTACAGAACTAATCCAGTTGGTCAGTGACAAAAGATGATAATATTAGATTATAGGTTGAATATCTTTTATTTGAAGGATCAGAAATGTTTTCAATTTCAGATTTTAAAATGTTTGCATATACTGTACATAATGAGATACTTTGAGAATGGGACCCAGGTCTAAACATGTAATTCACTTATTTTTCACATAAACTTAATACACAAAGCCCAAAGGTAATTTTATATACAACATTTTTACTGTGTCTGTGTTTTGACTATGGCCTGTCACATGAGATCAGGTGAAGAATTTTCAACTTTGTGGTATCATCTTTGTGCTCAAAAAGTATTGAATTTTGGAGTATTTTGGATTTTGAGTTTCTGGGTAAAGAAGGCTCAACCAGTATTACATTTCTACAACTTCTAAAGAATGTTAGATCTAGGATTGAAGAGAAATGATTGCTAGCACAACAAAACCATGAACAACCAAATAATATGTATCTTCTGATAGTCAAAGGAAGAGCAACTCCCCTCATGAAGAAGACTTAGCCAGAGAAGCAACACTTAATTTCACTGAGTTTCTCATTCCAGAAATTTGGAAAAATTAGAGGAATTCAAACAGTACAAAACAAAGTATGGGGAACTTTAGGACAAATGACTTGCTCTCTTCAAGAAATAATTTTCAAAAAAGAATAGAGGAGTTCAGAGGAGATTTAAAAGTCATACTAGCCAATTGCAATTTGTGAGCCCTAACAGGATCCTCATACTTTTCCTTTCCTATTATTATTTGTTATTATTATTATTATTATGAATTATTATTATTTACTATGGGGAAATGAACACCCAAGTCCTCACATATGCTAGGCTCTACTATTAAGCTATAGCCCTAGCTGCACCCCATTTTTGGTACCAGGGATCCAACTTGGGATCTTGCCCTTGTGAGGCAGGTGCTGTACCACTGAGCTAAATCTCCAGCCCCCTAGCCCTTTCTTTTTATTTTGAGGTAGGATCTCACTAAGTTTCCCAGCCTGACCACAAACTTATGATCCTCCCGCCTCAGCGTCCACAATAGATTGGATTACAGGTGTACACTACCACACCCAGATATATTCTAATTTTTAAAACTAATTCTAATTTTTAAAAGAAACTGCATTTATGGAAAACTTAATTTAAACAATGACTGTATATTTGATGATTTTAAACAATTGTTAATTTTTATTTTACTAGTAGGTTTGATAATAGCATCTTTATTTTTTAAAGCCTTCTTTTATCGATGAAATGATAATTTCTTCAAGATTTGTTTTAAAATAACATGTAATGAAGTAGGGGGTAGAGATGAAAGAGAAACATCATGGAATTGTTAACTATAGAAGTTGGAAGTTAACTACTTTTTCTACTCTTGTATTAGGTTGAAAATTACCATAAAATATTTTAAATTAAATATCTAATTTTAATACCTAGTTTCTGATTGCATAAGATACACATTGATTTGGGTAAAAATATTTGAATAATTTGGTCAAAAATACTTTAGATATTAAGAAGCAATGAGCCTTATTCTAACCTCCAGGACTTTAATGTATACCCCTTCTATACTATGCAGTGGTATGGAAAAAATAATATTGAGTTGTTAAAATAAAATGTAAGAATTTTGACCCAGGAATGGGAAGCCAGATGGTACTGTAGTGTGAAATACCATCAGCAATAATGTATAACAGGTTTGCAGTTATTGTTTGAATAAATTCATTTACATGTTAAGCATTCAAATTATAAGTACAAATTAATTAGTTCTTAAATCTTTGTCATAATGTCACAAAAATTGTTAAATGTCTACTTTGTGCTAGCTGCTGGCTTGAGCCTTACCTTGCAACCAAAACAGAGGTACTCATCTTCGGTGGGGTTATTTGGCCTGAGAGACAATATGATCATAGCTTCGTTTTCCAAAGACAGTTGTGATAGTGTGGTAGAGGGTGCTGAGCAGCCTGGGAACTTAGATGTGAGGCTCTGAGGATAATGGAGGAGAGGAACGGGATAGAGGGGAGAACTCTGAGGTTGACTGGAATGATGCAGGGATAAGGGAGCCTGAGGAGTCAGAAGTGACTTGGAATCTCAGCGGGGGATCCAGATGAACATCAGCAGTGATAAGCTGTGCTGACTCCATCTACTCTTATTTGAGATGATGAGAATCACACTTTTTCCTGTGGTCTTTCTTGCAATAACCAATACTTGCAGTCTAATCATTAGGAAAACACCAGACATATTCCAATTGAAAGATACTCTACAAAATAGGGAGAAGAGAGGAAAGAGAAAAAGGATTTCAAAAAAGAGAGTGGAAGGAAGAAATGGAAACAAAACTTTTATAAACGGAGAGGGGGAGCAGGGTTGAAGAGAGAGAGGGAAATGGGAAAATCAAGACATACTATGTGCAGGTACAAATTCCCTGTGTGAATGTGATCATTATGTATATAAACTGTGTACTAATACAAATTTTGAAAGAAAGGTATTCTACAAAATACCTGACTAGTACCCGTCAAGACTGTCAAGATCATCCAAATAGGAAAAATCTAAGAAAGTCTTCTAGCCAAGAGAAGCCTAAGGAAACATGACTACAAGCAGCATGGCACCTTGGATTGGATCCTGAAAGGGGGTCGTTAGAAATTAGAATAGAGGGGTTGGGATTTAGCTCAGTGGTTCAGTCACCTGCCTTGAAAGCACAAGGTCCCGAGTTCCATCCCTGGTACAAAAAAAAAAAAAAAAAGAAATTAGAATAGAGTATGGATTTTATCAAGAAATAATATATCAACACAGGCTTGTCAGTCACAACAAATGTATCCTACTAATGTAGGATCTGAATTTTAAAATGAATCTGATAAAGTTACTTGGAGGTGCCTGATGATGTGATTATCCTCATGAAGTTGCATGGTTGTTTTGTATTATATGGCTGGAGGGTGATGATAATGAAGGAAATATAAGGAGAAGACTTATATGGAATGGCAGATTCTTCTGAAACTATTGTTACTTCGGTGGTATTCAAACTGAAACTTCTTACATGATTTTTTTGCTGTGTCTTGCTTCCACTTCTAAACTGAAGTCTGTCCCAATTCTTTGAACCAGAGTCTGAAGTCTGTCTTCATTCTTTGCTTGACTTAACTCAGAAGTAACAGGCACAATGCCAACGCCTCTGTTCCCTATGTCTAGAATGTTTTTTCCACCAAATTATCTCTTAGTCACTCTTCCTTGTCTTTCAGCTCAAATATCCCCACCCCAGAAAGCCTCTTTTGACTACCCAGTCTAAAGCACCTCCTTCCCAGTCATATTGCATTGCATGGCCCTGTTGTGTTTTCCCATTGGTCTTGTCATGTCGCGCGCACCTCGCCAGCAAGGAGCACGCAACACTCAGGATTCTTCTGATGCACGCTTTATTGGAGTTTCTTCTACACTCTTCAAAATGGCAGAAAGACCCCGAGCCGGATGCGAGCCTGCCTTTATAGTCACCCGGGTGACGTGGCCCATTTCTATTGGTCAATGCCGGCCTGCATCATTCTGACGAACCAAGCGCCTCTTCTGCGCAGGCGTGAACCACCGTCACCGGCGGACTCACATCCGGAATTCAAGCAGGGCATGAAGAACCCGGAAATAATGGCGCGTGACATTGTCACTGTCTGGAATTTACTTGTTTATGGTCCATGGCAGATTTCCCCACTGGAACCAAAGTCCAACAAAAATGGAACCTTATCTGATTCATCATTGCTTCACTACAAATCTAGAACAGTACCTGGAGTTCTAGAGATGCCCAGGAAATATCTGCTAAATGAATGACTGGAAAATACTCTCTTAGTTCCATTGTTGTAACAAAATACTGTAGGCTGGGTACCTTCAACCATAGACATTTATTTCTCTCAGTTATGGAGTATAAAAAGTCCCCAAAAAATGTGCTGGCAGATTTGGTTCCTGGCTGGCAGACAGCTTCTTTTTGTTGCTGTGTCCTTAGATGGGAGAGACAGGTTAAGAGACTTCTCTTCTGTTTCTTCTTATAAGGTACTAATCCCATCATGTGGGTTCCACGCTCATGACCTCATCTAAATCTAATAACCTCTCAAATGTTCTGACTCCTAATATCATCATGTTGGGGATGAGGCTTTAACATATAAAATTTGAGGGAACACAATTCAATCCATAATAAAAATCATTTTGACTCTATCCCCTGTACTACCCACACCCATTAGTGTAGGATGTTAGTGATTGCAGGAAAATGGTATGACTTTTATAATATTTCTATGTCCCTCTAATATTCACTTTATAAAAAAAGAAAAACAAGAACAATTTTATTTTATAATTCTTTCCCCAGTTTTTTCTTCCCCTTGGAATAAGCAAACCATTTAGATGGCAGAAGCAAGAATATCTAAATGCAGTGCAATTTACCCTTGCCAGAATTTAAAAGGGAGTTAATTAAAAGGCCATCAGACAGCCTTCTGGTTATAATCAGAAAACGGAAGAATTGGTCACATTTACCTTTTTCCTCATATCACTTTCTTTTTTTTCCCCCCTATCATTTTCATCTCTGACTCTCTCCTAATTCCCCTGGCCTGGTGACAGGAGAGCAGTGGATATCCTTTCACACTGCAGATCTCAGGAAAGATGCAGGCAATGACTCAGGACATTCTCTAGGAGCAACATCATCCCTAAACTGTACTGCAAAATCACTTAGGGGTTATGACTGCAAGGATCTCCATTAAAGCAATCAACACTTTTCTATTCTAAGGGGAGGACAAAGAACTCTCCCTCAGAGCCCGGGGTGATTGGCATATTCAGGTGTGTGTGTGTGTGTGTGTGTGTGTGTGTGTGTGTGTGTGTAAAACAAAATATACATATATTTGCTTTACTGCATTTAGAGCTCAATGAGATTTCAATTGTATTTTTGAGTATTTCAACTACAGAATCTGTTGAACTAGGCACTTACAAGTATACAATCAAAGCAAAGAAAAATTTGTGTTATTTAAAAATAAACATGTACAATATTCCTTTGCTATAAGAATTATTACTATCATTTTCAAGCCTATGATACATCATAGGCTATCAGAACACAAGCACTTTCAACCAACTGGAGCCATCATCATCTGATATTTATACATACACATAAGCATATCCCATGGTTATTTATGTTATTATAACTCACTGAAGCAACACTGAATAGATAAGTGAAGAGGTTTCTTCAGTCACTAACTAAACTTAGTTACTAAAAATCAACCAATAATCCTTTTCCCATTTGAGAAGAATCTTTGAAGAGAAGACAAAATGTCAAGGAACAAAACTTCTACTTTGCAAGAATGAGACTTGTCTCATATGAATTTTTGTAGGGCCTCTTTAGACTTTAATGAGGAGTCTGCTTTTTCCAGGGGAGCCCCCCAAACTGAAATAGGAAAAGCATCAACATGGACATGTTGTCCACTTTACTGATTTACAGGAAGGAATAAAATACAAACCTTAATGAGAGGCTTTTATCAGATGCCCCATTTTGAGGTGGTGTCTTAGTTTTCTCATTGCTGAGACAAACTACTCAACACAGACAAGGTAAAGGAGGAAAGGTTTATTCTGGCTCATGGTTTATAGCAGCTTCAGTCCACAGTTGGCTGGCTCCAAGGCAGGGTGACATGGCAGAGGAGAAACAGTCCATAGCATGGTAGGAAGGAGGCATCGAAGCAGTAGCAAAACAAGCCTCCTTTTCCTTTTTGTCCCATCCAGGATACAAGCATTTTGTGTGGTGCTGCCCACACCCAGGATGGGCCTTCCCATTATCTACACCCAGAATTATGCTAATTCCAATCAGTGGACTGATTTAGTATCACATGTCCTTAATCCCAATATCACACACCCTAGATCCAACCAGCTCTGAAAAGGCCCACCTATGAGTGCATCAGGCTTTGCAAGGACATCTAGATAATAGCCATAACAGGTGGCCTTTTGTAGAGAAAGGGAAGAAGAGGTCGAGCTTAGGTGCATTCATCACTTGCTTGCTTACTCTATGTATGTGTGTTTGCATACGTGTATGCGTACAGTGTTGGAGTCAAACCCAGAACCTCCTGCATACTAGGCAAGTGCTCTACCCTCAAGCAGTAGGGTTACATAGATTCTTCTTGGGTACTCTGTGCCAGATACTGTCCTAGGAGCTGGGGTTTAAAATCTCTTCTCTTATGGAACTTACATCCTAGTAAGGACAGAAAGAAGACAAATAACAAGGAATAGTTGTAATAAGAAATAAAACAAAGTAAAAGGTGGAGAATGACTAGAGGGTAGAAGCCTGCCAGTTGGAGAAGTTATGCAAAAAAGAGAGGGAAGCACTTTAGGCAGAAGAAGAATAGTAATACAATAGCTTTGAGGCAAGAAGGAGCTATGTGTGTAGAAAGGAGACACTATGGTTGATACCCTGTGAATGGATGAAGAGAGGAAGGAAGTGGGGTCAGAAACCAGCAAGGTCTGGTCACATGGGGCCCCATGGAACACAGGGGAGTTTGAACTGCAATGAGAAACTGTAGATGATTATAGGTGGTGGTGTGATATAGTCTGTTTTAGACTCATAGGCATACCCCTGTCTGGCTACTACCACTATGTAGACCAGAGGCCATCAGGGGCCAGAATAGAGGCAAGGCAACTAGTAGGAGGCTTTTCTACTTGTAGTATTGAGGGCCGGTGGCTTAGGCTTGAGTGGACTCAGTGGAGATGTATAGAAAAGATAAGAAGTGTCCAGAATTATGGTGTGACTTGGAGGAGGGACTAAACCCATTAATCACTTTATAGAGAGCGGTGGTGGTTGAACCTATTGCATGTGTACCCCCTGGTGGGCTATTTGTATCACCTATAGCTCGAAAAGGCTTACCATCACTGATTTTGAGGATGAGAGAAAGGAATGAGGAAGTAGGGCTTGTGCACCTGATTGGCTGTGGGACTGTTTACTGAGAAGACAGGGGAAAGAAGCATATTCACGTGGAATCAAGTTTGGTTCATGGCCGCTTTAGATTGGAGTTACTCATTGGACATCTAAGAGGAGAAATCAAGTCAGCAATTAGAAACTCTATTTCATAGATTTCATTTCTTTCCTATGTTGGGCATTGAAGGTTTTCATTATATTCCTAAGTAAGCTCTTCCCTTTTTTTTAAATCTATATCATCTTGAGAGTAGTCATTAACCATGTCTTTCATTATGGTCATTGTAGTCAGGGTTTTAGCAAGGCAATATATTTACTACAGGATACATAATTTATAGGATTGCTTTATGGTAATTATGCAAAAAGTTAAATGCAAAGGAGTGCAAGAGATTAACTGAATACTAGGGGCCCAAAGAATCCTGCTGAGGGCATGGAGCCCAGCAATGTCACACACAAGTCCAGCTAAAGGCTTAGAGTCCAAGGCAATGTCCTCCACGAGTCTAGCCAGCAGCCTAGAGTCCACAGCAGTGTCTCATGCTTGTCAGTATTGAGGATCTGCACCTGAAAGGCTCAAAGGCCAGTAGTGGCAGCCAGAAAACCTATGCTCGTGAGATGAAGGATCTGTGCCACCAAGATGAGGGATCCACATTGGAGCCCAGAAGTGATGCTCATGGTGAAAATCAGAGTTCCCCTGATGAAAATAGCAGCCATTCCCAGCAACAGCAAGGCCCTAAGCTCCTTCTCTGAGAACGGCCTAGTTTACATCAGGAAAACCATCCACTGCAAGCTTCTTCTAGAAAATCAATAGGCCAAGATCTTCCCCTCCAGTTCTCTTTTTAGACAACAACCCACACGTGGGTCCTCCACACCCAGATCACACTGTTACAGTTCAGCTGGTTGTTACAAATTGACCATTAGTTAATCCACCAGTCACCATCTCTGCAGTCATCTGAGAGATTATTTTTAATTTGATTTTTTTCTAGAGCCTCAGTGATCTGCTTTGATACTTCCATTGTGACCCCTTCCAATAGTCAAGGTGGGCAGCTTTCAAATTGTTCCTCCTCATTCCCCTCTGGGTTTGCCTTTGGTGATCTGGAAGTCTGGGGCTTGCATCTTGCTTAAGTGTCTTCTCATTTTCTGTTTTTTAAAAATTCCTGAGTTGATGCTTCTAAATTGCTTATGGCAGGCTGCTTTATTGGGAGTATTAAGAACACTTATGAAATAACTACTTCTCAGAGATTTCTTCCAGATGTAGCTGGCTTTTGAGTTTTGAATCTGTTGCAAGATTCTACATCTTCAACTTATTGGTGATGAGAAGTCGTTGCCTACTTGGCCCAGCCCCTGCTTCTTTGGTGCTGATCTATAGTTTTGTGTATTCCCCTCGGGCAATCTCAGTCTTGGCATACCAGGAAAAACAAGTGATTTGAACAGTTATGTAAGCTAGGCTAAAGTAGTATAATCAGTAATAACAATAGTATCAAACAATCTAGAAAACCACAAACTGTTGTAACTATTAATTTACCACCTTTAACCATATGAACTAGCTTTGTGGTTATATAACAAAATCTAAAGCAAACAAGAAAATTGTATACAGTAAACATGTCCTCAATATGGTGATTTTATCCTCAGGGGAGTAAATTTTAAAGGGGTTATGGGAAAAAGAGAAAAAGAAGAAGAGGAAGTGATTAGAAACAAGGATGGAGGACAAAGAAGATTATGTGAACTTTGGAAAACTGGAAAATAGGAGGGAAAGAGAGAAAGGAAGAAATAAATACAAGAACAGAACAGAAGAACACCCACAAGAAAACTAGAAACAGTATTTATACTAATATAAAAATAAGAACAAACTAGGAAAAATGGGATAAAACACAAAAAAACAAATGAAAAAATGTCCACTTCAGGGCATGGCTGTGACTGTTAAACAGGATGGGCGGACAGCCCAAATCCATGTTGATTAATCCCTGAAAGCCAGCTGTAGATTTATGGTGGGGTAATGGGTAATCCTAGCCCGCCTGTACCCTTAGTTCCACTAATGTTCAGGCTGATTTCTGGCTGGGTGGCTGGAACCCAATTTGTTCAGCCTGAAATACTCTGTGCTTACTAGAACTTGAACTCAGCTCCTTGACCCCCTGTCAACTTGAACTCGGTTCCCACTCACCCTGACACGGGAGCTTAGATGAAGCCAACCCTCAGCTGCTTTGAGTTCCAGCTTGGCTGGCCCTCCTCCAAGATACTGACTTGCCAATCTCCCTCTCCTGGGGAATGTCTCAACCTGAATAACTCACCAGCTACTCCAGTCCACTGGGAGGACCACAGTACTTTGTAGAAGAGTGGTAGCCAGCAAAAAACAATTTGCAAAACAGTCTTGCTTTCAAGGGAGCTTGTATTCAAATATTTCTGCATTTCACAGGTTTAGACAATATGGCTAGAAACAGATAGCTAAAGCACTAGACATCCATAAACAGCATTTACTTAGTTGGACACAAATGTCTGTGTTCTTTCACCACAGAATTTTGAAAATGTCCAGAGAAGGAGGCAGACATTTCTGTAACTGATGTATTCAATATTGCAAATAATGTGAAAGGGCCAGGGTTTTAGCTCAGTGGTGCCGCACTTGCCTCAAAAGTGCAAGGTCCTGATTTCAATCCCTGGTACCAGAAAACAAACAAACAAGTAATGTGAGAAAGTGACTACGCTGACCAGAATGGGGGTGTGAACAGAAATAACTGTAGAGGTAGACAAAGCACATTCAGGGATATGACCTCAGAATCAGAACAGAAATGTCTCTCCAGCTCCACAGTGAAGGCTTTTTTTTTTCCCCCGTACTGGGGATCAAACTCAGGATCTTGTGCTTGTGATGCTGGCATGGTACCACTAAGCTAAATCCCTGGCCCCTGCAGTGAAGGTTTTAACAGTGTAATCTCATTGAAATGGAATGGGTTGATATTTTTGCTACCACACTGGGTGTATATCTGGGTTTTAAACTTTTATATTGGTACTTAAAAATAGATTTTGTGCTATAGGGTCTGTACTTCTTAACCCTTTTGTATTGTGATATCTTGAATAAAAAGAACCCTAAATATAGACTTATTTTTGTATCATCCCTCTGGACACGGGATGAAACACCAATAAACTGCCTTGTAAAAATATTCAAACCAGGTGTGGTGGTGCATACCTGTAATCCCAGCATTTGGAAGACTGAGAAAGGAGAATTGCCATGAGTTCAAGATCAGTCTGGGTTATGTAGTAAGTTCAAGGCCAGCCTGAACTACATACAAGACCTTGGCCTTCCCCAAAGAATTGCTCAGTATGAACCCTTGCTGATTGAGAGACTCATCATTGAATAAACTCTGCATTTTAGTCTCCCTCTCATTTCTATATTCTTCCTTTCTACTCATCTCTGCTTTCGGAATATTTTTTTCTTTCTGTTTTCGCCAAGCCCAAGTCGTTGCTTTAAACATATTGTGCTTCTCAGGTCCTTTTTAGGAAAATGATAGACTCTGATTCAGCAAAAATGTATATATAGAGAAATGTGCTAAGGCTGCTAAAATCTTCCATGATCAAGATGCCTGCTCTGAGGGACTGCACTGTGGTTGGAGTGGGCAGGGCAGAACTTGGGGACTGTGGATTACATTATGAACTAGTATTCCTTTGCTGGCAGGGACCGTGGAATGGGGAGACGTGGCTCTGGCCTCACTGAGGGATGCTGGCCAACTCTGGTTTTTGCTTTATCATCTGTAAATGTAGCAAAAGGGGAGGAATCGGATAAAATGACAATAAATTTTATTTTTAAAAATTCCTATGTTTTTCTGTAAAATGAGATGGTTGGGTAGATGATTTCTAAGGTACCTTCTGACTATGATATCTTGTTTGTTCCTACCAGCCAGGCCCTGATCATATACTATTAGTTACTAAGTTCAGGAAGTTCCCCCACTCTGAGTATATGCCATATATATTTGCCCTGAGAGAAAATATGAGGAAATACTTTTTTTTTTGCATCTTCTCATTTTATTATCTGTAACATAAGGATGAAATTCTGTGGCTGGCAATTAGGAGAATGCTCTGCTCTATGATTCAATTGCAACTACAATATGCTCCTAACTCAGATTGTGCTCACAAAATAAGTGCTTCTTAAAATATTTTCTATATTAATGCCTTTCAAAATTCAATGAATTAACAATTTCTAATTTTTACACTTGCATTTAAATCTCAGATACAAAGCAATAGATCTGAGTAATATCAGTGCCTTGTAATCAAATAAACTAAAACCTCTACTAGCTCAAAAATATTGTTTCCAAACAAATGTATTATTAGTGGTCAGGTGTGTTCATTCTATTTCTGTATAGTGTATATTTTCCTTGTCAATTTTTTTAAAAAATTCTTTATTGGTACATTTAGGCATACTATACAGTTATATCCATCATTGGGATCTTGTACCTTTACATGATGTATCTTAGTTCTTATTTTTTCCCCATTCCCCTGCCCTCCTTTCACCACCCCCACCCTTCCCTATTTGCAAAGACTTTGTTTCCATTTTTTTCTTTTCTCTTATTTTTTCTTTTCCATTCTTGCCTTTCCTCTACCCCTCCCACTTCCCCTACACCTTTAGACCTTTTCTTCCTATTACACAATATCAATTATACATTTTGATCCTTATATACACTTTTAGTTCATCACACCAGAGAAACGATTTGGTATTTACACATGTGTGTCCTATTAATTTCACTTAAGAGCATGTCCTCAATGTGCCTCCACTTAGCTATAAATGTCTCTAGTTTCTCATTCTTTATGGCTGAGTAGTACTCCATTTTATTTAAAAAAAAACCACCTTTTTCAGTTTCCTGTTGATGGCAGTTGGGCTGTTTCAAAGTTTTAGCTATTACAAACTGTGCTGCTATGAACATGGGTGAGAATATATCACTGTGTTATGATTCTTTTAATTCTTTTGGGAAGATACCCAGCAGAGGTATAACTGGGTCAAATGGAACCTCTAATCCTAGTTGTTTGAGGTATCTCCATATTGATTTACACAGTGGTTGCACCAGTCTGCACTCCCACCAATGACAAAGAAGGGTTCCTATCTCCCCACAACCCTGCCAGCATTTGTTATTGGTTGATTTCTTGATAGCAGCCATTCTTTCTGTAGTGAGGTGAAATCTCACTATGGTTTTCATCTGCATCTCTCAAATGACCAGTGATGTGGAACATTTTTTCATATATTTATTTGCTGCTTTTACTTCTTTGTCTGAGAAATGTCTGTTCATTTCAAGTGCCCATTTTTGAATTGGGTCTTTATATTTGGGGGCCCTGATTTTTTTGAGTTCTTTATATATTCTATATAGTAGACCCTTGTCTGAAGAACAGCTGGTAAATTTTTTTTTCCCACATTGTAGGTTGTCTCTTAGCTCTGTTGGTGGTTTCTCTTGCAGTGCAGAAGCTTTTTAAGAAGATTAGATGCCAGTTATTGATTCTTTTTGATAGCTCCCATTCTACTGGGAGTTTGTTCATAAAGTCTTTTCATGAGGAAATACTTATAAAATAGAAGGTTTTGATATGCTATTATTTGGTCCAAGTTGAAAATTATTTGTATCAAATAATATTATCTAGTCCTTAATAGTCCAAAAGAAAACATGTGTGATTTAATGGAGTTATTAAGAATATTACATATTCATCTCATTGGCAAAGTTATGTTTAACCATGCAAATTATTGACAAGGATCTGGAATAAAGGGCACCTTTGGTAACTGCTTTTGGCAGTGCAAGATAGCATAGCCATTGTGGAAAGCAGTTTTGTCAATATCTAGTATAATTGAAGTACACATATGCTATGACTCAATGCATAAGTCGTCATATATGGGCAGAACATAAATAATAGTTTTGCATCATTTTTTACAATCATGAAGAAATGGAAACAGTCTAAATGATTCCAAACAGGATTCAGATTTCAAAAACTGGAATTTTGTAAAGCAACAAAAGAATAAGTTGAAACTCTGTATTAACATAGAAAAATCTCAAAAACCAGTTGCAGAGTATTTTCAACATGACAGCATTTCTTTGAGCTTTTAAAGACATACAAACCAATGTTATCTATATCTACATAAAAGTATAACACTGAAAAAAAACAACAAGAACAAGAACAAAGGAGTATGTAGAGCAGCTGAAAATCTCATCAATGGCCAGAGGCTGTGCAAACAAGTATAACCACTTTTGGAAGCTATTTGACAGGTTCCCAGTAAAATTTAATCATATCTAACCTAGCAGATTCACTTCTAAGTGTATACTAAATAAAAATATATACATAGATGAGCCATAGCTTGTATATAAGAATATTCATAACAGTACTGTTTAAAGTACCCTCAAACTGGAAAACACACAAATTAGTGATTGATTAATGATGATTGATGAAAAAATTTTGATTCATTTCTATCGTATAATGATATAACACAATTAAACAGTATCACAACTAAACAAACAAGTGGATTCATCTCGGGCATAATGTAGAACAAAGGCGATCAGATAGAAAAATAAAAGCACATTTAGTAGGATTTGATTGAATGAAAAACCAGGAAAAATTGGTTGATATGATAGACACTTGGGTGATGCTAAGCTTTGTGGGAAAGGCAGTGGCTTAGGAAGGGACCCTCAGGGGCTTCCTAGACGCCAGCCCTGTTCCATTTCTTATGTTGGTAGCAGTGACATGGGCAAATTCATTTTGTGAAAACTCACTGAGCTATAAATGTATGATGTGACTAAAATG
The DNA here is from genome assembly GCF_012274545.1 of Fukomys damarensis. Taxonomy (NCBI): domain Eukaryota; kingdom Metazoa; phylum Chordata; class Mammalia; order Rodentia; family Bathyergidae; genus Fukomys; species Fukomys damarensis. Next base: position 32,938,158 of record NW_022900914.1, on the reverse strand, counting down.
TTTAAAAACCAAACACAATTTGTGGACATGGCCAATTTCTAAATTTGTTGTGCAACTTTATATTCACATTCCAGGAAATAAGCCAGGAACTTTGACATTTGAGTGTTTTCCATCTAGATTAACTGGGAAATAATGAAATAGCTGATCATGGGACTACGGGACTTACACCAGTACTCCTACCAGGTTCTTGGGCCATTTGCCTCAGTTGGAATTACATCATCAGCTGCCCTGGTTCTGAGGCCTTCAGATTTGGACTGAGTCACACTGAAGTACCTCAGAGTCTTAAAATTGCAGATCACTTGATGTGGGACTTCTCAGTTACCATAACCGAGCCTATTTTCCCTTTATAATCAATATCCCCCATCTCCTTTCCCTTCTTCCCTCCCTCCTTATCTATCTATTCACCCATCCATCCATCAACTCATCATCTGGCTATCCATCCACCCTATGGCTTCTGCCTCTCTGGAGAACTCTGACTAATACAAAATCCAACTATCTTCTCCTTATTTCACATACAGGTTAGGTGAGACAGGGAAGATAAGAAGGTGAGAGGAGTTCTTTTTTGTTTATCTGTTTTTTTAATGGCTGTTAGGGAAAAGATGATATAGTACTTAGGAAACCATTTTCTCTGATTTATATATGAAAGCTCAACTTTCCCTCAATAGCAATTTTTTTGTTATTTAGATGGAAGTATAGGAAATATACCCATTTTTGACAAAGTTGGTGTTTTCTTTCTAGTGTATCTGTGTATATATTTTATAGATAGTGCCATTTGACCCAGCCATCCCTCTGCTGGGCATCTTTCCAAAAGAATTAAAAGAATCATACCACAGTGATATATATGCACACCTATGTTTATAGCAGCACAGTTTGTAATAGCTAAAACTTGGAAACAGCCCATTTGCCCATCCGTTAGAAACTGGATAAAGAAGATGTGGCTTTTCTATAAAATGGAATACTACTCAGCCATAAAGAATGAGAAATTAGATTCATTCATAGGAAAATGGGTACATTTTGAGGATATACTCCTAAGTGAAATAAATAAGTCACACGTGTAAATACTGAATAGTTTCTCTGGTGTGAAAAACTATAATAGTACATAAGCGCCTAATGATATAATTGACTAAAGGTGTAGGGAAGATGGGATGGGTAGGGGAAAGGTAATAAGGGTAAAGAAAAAAATATGAGAAAATGAAAAAATGGAAATAAAGTGTTTGTAAACGGGGAGGGGAGGAGGGGGTAAAGGGAGGGCAGGGACAAGGGGAAAAAATGAGAACCAAGACCTGTCATGTAAAGGTACAAGATCCCAATAATGAATGTAACTGTACTGTATACCTAAAATGTACCAACAAACTCAATATTTTATAGATAACAGATCATGATATATATATATAAATTTATATTATATTTATATTTTTATATTTATATAGATGCATTTTTTGGTATTTTGACAAACTGTCAAAGATATCACTTTTAATGACTCCAGCTTATTGATATTAATTTGGTATTAATTTATTTACTCCTTTCTCTCATATATACTTGGTGATTATTGATGTTGTAAGGTACAAAATTTGGAACCTGGGTTTGAAAAGAAAAGAGCTACTTCTTAGCTGTGCAGTTTAGGGCCAATTGCTCAGCCACGTAGTGTTAGATGTGGGTGGTATTAATACTTTATAGGCTCGAATGACTAAGTGAGATAACATTTATAAAATGACTAGTACAGTACATAGTAACTATTCAGTAAATAATAAAGATTTCTGTTCAACTTTAAAGTCCCCACGGGTAAGCAATGACTTCATTATTTTCAGTATATAGTGAGGTTATAATGCAGAGAACTCCATATAATATATATTTGCTGAACTGTTGACTGTTTTAGTTAGCTTTACAGAAGCATAGGATTATTTTCTTACATAGAATTACCATGTTGTAGATAGCTCTAAATCTAGTGTGTGTGAGGATCAAACTGGGCCAGTCATGAAGGCTGAGCTTGTAAGAGCAGCCAAAAAGGAGACTGACTATTTTAGGAGCATATTTGCAAAGTGTGATGATTTGGTTTTTTTGGTGAATGCTTTTGACTTGACTATACTGAAGGCCTTGACTTTGAGAGGATAGATTTATCTATAATAACATTTAAGCTGCAATGTAGTTTATGAGTATGTACAAAGCAATTAAAGAAATGCTTATTTGCTTTTGTGTGTGTATTTATGTGTGGAAAGCCAAGAAAGAACAAAGTATCAAGTGAATACATAGTGGTTGCTATATTAAAAAGCACTTTGGATACAATTCTGTCTACCCAATCATATGCTCTCTCCTTGCAAACAGTATAGCTAGTGAGAAATACTCTCCATAGTTACCATCTGAACATATACAAATTATTGCACATTTTTGTTTAGTGATTTATGTCAAAGACTGAAATTTAATTTAGGGCTTCTACTAAGTAAAGTACCCATCTACTGGGAAGAATAAGATGACTGTAGTATTTAAAGATAGGATTAGGAAGGGCCAGGGATTTAGCTTGGTGGTGCTGCCACCCTCACAAGTGCAAGAACCCGAGTTTGATCCCCAGTACCCAAAAAAAAGATAGGATGAGGGAAAATGTCAAATTTAAGTGTGTAGAAGCTTTTTCCCCTCATACTAGATAAAAATGAATTAGCAATTTTATTACCAGAAAGGTAGAAGCACTCCATTTTTTTAATACTAGGATGAAATGAATAAACTCTCTATGTTTGCAATAAGCACAGTAATAACTTAATATTTAAAATGTTATTTATATATATTATATACATAATGTATACTAAAAATTTGTCATTTAGAGAGAGAGCTGATATTTTAGCTCATTTTCTGGTGTGTAGTAGCTGCTTAAAAGAAAGTGAAGGCAGTACCATTGTGAGAAATCTGAATATAGATAAAAAATATAGTGTCATGGGCCGGGGATTTAGCTCAGTGGTTCAGTGGCCTGCCTTGCAAGCGCAAGGAACCGAGTACAATCCCTGGTATCAAAAAAAAAAAAAAAAAAA
>NW_022900914.1:32931811-32935034 GCF_012274545.1 Fukomys damarensis | reverse complement strand
AAAAAAAAAAAAAAAAAAAAAAAAACCCCAAAACAAAAATATAGTGTCACCATCTTCCAAAATAAATTTTCCTTTTTAAGGAAACTTTTTGAAAAGATAAAGATGGCATATTCTCTACATAATATAAGGTAAGTTCTTTAAAATCAATTTAATTAAGCCTCACTAAAAAAATTTTGTCAGAAGCATGGGTTTTAAACATGCATTATGTATGCATACATGTGTAAAAAAAGACTTTGTTGAATACTTATAAAAGACAGGAAGGTTTATATGCCCAGTTAATAAGAAAAGAGAAGATATTTTAAAAGGAAAGAGAAAAATTCTTAGTAAAAAACTGTTTCAATTTGCTCATTTTTTTCCTACCTTTTGCTTTCCATAGGTCTTGAAAATGACAAGACCGATTCTTGACTTGAGTATTACTGAGACTTAATACTAAAGCATTAAAGAAGAGTATCCCTGAGCCAGGGGTTTAGCTCAGTGGTTCTGCTGCCTGCCTTGCAAGTGCAAGATCCCAAGTTCTATCCCCAGTACAAAAAATAAAGAAAAAGAAGAGTATGAAAATTGTAAGTCTAATAGAGGATATAGAGAGAAATACTATGATGGAGTTGAAATATAACAGCAGAATCATGATAACTGATATGAGATTTCCCTTTGACATTCAGATACAAAGAATGTCATATATTTTTTTACATCAAATTAAATTGAGTTCTAACACTTCTACCTACCCAAGATGATTGGAAATCCAGTGTCAGTTATTTTGCAATCTTTTCCCCTGACATGCAACAAATGTAATATTGGCTAATGTTTATATGGAACTTTCTCTGCCCTGAGCGTTGTTCTGGTGTACTAACTCCTTGTATCATCATAATAACTCTCCAAGGGAGGTAGGTCATAGGTTTAGTGTACTCTTTTTTAATTGCAAAAACTATGGTACAAAGAGAAGCCTCTACCAGATCACCTAACAACTAAAGGGCCAGGATTTGGCAGTCTGAATTGGGAATCCATTCTCTTCACCATTACAGTACACTATACCAACCTCAGAGTACATACATTCTGCAAGCACTGGGACTGGGCTACTGGGCCTTTCAATCCTAAGCACCATCCTTCTGTAGAAGAGTCCAGAACTGTTGCTTTATGATCTGATACCAGAAGTCAGAAAGTTGGTGGCCTGTCATCCGCTATAATTATTATTGTATTATTATTATTATTATTACTGTATTATTCCATGAATACAGTATTTTTCAACACTCTGAAAAGAGAGCATTCAAATATAGAGCCACTAAAAAGTGAAGTTTTTGTTGCAAGATCAGCACATTTGGCAATGCTACCAATATTCCTACAGACCATAAGCTGAAACTCATCATCTTCTGTGACTTATCCATGTCGCTATGCTCCAGCTGTCCTCCCTATGTTTGTCCTCGGCCCTTTACATGACAGACTCATTAGGTCAGGCTTGAGAAAACAATGTTCTTTTTTCCATTAATAGAATGCTGCCTGTCCTCCCAGTACCCCGCTTCCTTCATGCTGAGATAAGCAGTCAGCCACAATGAATTTCTTCGTTAGCACCATCATAATTCTTCCTTAAAGGCTGAGATGGGTTCAGATCCCTTCATTATCTCATTAGGAGCTCATATTTAAAGACTTAGCAACCCTTTTGGCTCTTCCATTGTCTTTGCTTTATAAAACAATCAGCTACTAAATCTTAGATTTCACCACCAAAACTCTGTACCCACAACCTCCTGTGTTCCTCTGCCCACCTGCAGAACACTACCTAAGTGTATGACCTCCTGCTTCTTGTCTGAACTTTCTTAGTATGTGGTCTCTTAAATATACTGGCTCCAGTTTTCCTTTACTCTATTTTCCACTTTCCATCTCTCATCTTTATTTCTAGTACTCAGATGAACCAACTCTTTGCCAGTACCTGCTCTGAGTTTTCTTACTTCTGGGACTATTCCATTCTCTCCATTTAAAATCTTTTCCCTCCACCCCTGCTCATATTCAAATTCTACCTCCTTTTCAGTAGCCTCAAAGTTCACTTTCTCCATGTTTCCATGATCTCAGTTACAAGTAATTTCTCTCCTCTTTTGAAGCAATTACCATTTTTACTCTATGTTTACAACTACTATCTTTACTTGACAATAAATCTGCTGAAAATAGTGTTCAGTTTTGAGTCATCTTGTATGCACACAACTTCCAGAATGATATCTTGTAAATATTTCTAGTGGGCTTTTCAATATTTTTTAAAGGGAAGATGGAAGAAACAGAGGATGAAGTCTCTCCAAAGTAAAAAACTAGTTTTTAATAATAAGAAGTTCTTTACCTTTTATTGCTGTTCCTCTCTTCTATAATGTAGAAGAAGCACTTGAATATGATTTGTAACTCTACACTGTATGGCTTAAGAGTATTTTTTCCACATTTGTGTCTCTTTATTTTGTGACATTCATTTATGAGTCAGTTTTAGAGTTACTACCAACTTCTACAGCATCTTGTACAGATGGTGTATTACTGAAACACGACACCTTCAAGCATGTGATGTCTGAGAGAAAACTGCGGATTTATGCCAAGGGTGGATTATGCTTACTTGGTTGATTAGACAGCTAAGTGAGCTGCTTTGGGGATATACTGTGGTGGTGGTTTAAGCTCACAGTGAGTGTAACCCTGTGATATGACTGATGATGTGGGTGGAGCACCAGGGCTAAGCTTGGGTCTGAAGCTGTCACTTACAGTGAGTGATGCAGATAAATGTATTAATCTCTTTGCCTTTAAGTGAAGAAAATTGTGCTTTGTCTCTAAAGTTTTCTCAGTGCTCAATGGGCAAATCAAGTTGTTAGTGATTTTTAGTGTGGAAAATCAGGAAATACCCCCAGAAAGTCACAGATATTGAGCAGTCTGAAGATAAATGGAAATCCTGAACGTTGTACTTCAAAATGGCACATAATGGATTCCTGGAAGTTTACAAATTGACATAGTGCTACAGCTTCATTCAGATATACTATATTAGCGTTTCTATTCCAATTCTCCAAAAGATAATGGAGCTGATCATTAGTTATTCCCTTTAAACTAACTTGCTGCAAATTTCCCTTTCTCCTACTTTAGTTCTATAAATAGTACATACAAGTGGAAGTATTGCTACTATTTCTTCTAGTAGTCACAAGTAATTGCTAGACTTTGCATATTTACATTTTCTACAATGCCTTTTTTTTTTTTTTTTTTTTTTTTTTTTTTT